>NC_089876.1:29348571-29658392 GCF_040182565.1 Anser cygnoides | reverse complement strand
TCTTGCCATCTTGAAAAATCAAAGGGTTTATAATGAACTGGGTTAATTTTGTCTTTGAGTTGTCCATGGGATCAGGAATGAGTAAGATAGAGATCAATACTAGTTAATAAAATAGAATTCAATATTAACTTGGAGCTGTTCGTCTCCCAACTGGAAATGCTGTCAGTCATCTATAACCACCCTTAGCCAGTTTCATAAGCTCATATGTGCACAGATGTGACGTTTCACCAGATCTGCTTCTTGTTTTCTTCTGCTAGCACCTGGCTCAACCATGAAAGCACACAGCAGCCCTACCCTGAAGCCTTTATCTGATCTCCCATTCCTAGCAAATTCATGTTAGTAAAGAAGGGCTGCAAAACCTGAAACCCCACAAACAAAATTTAAAAAGTAACAAATTGGAAGATAATAAGAACTGGTAAAAAAAAAAAAAAAAGAAAAAAAAGCTGTTTCTAACAAGATGAGATGTCTATGTCCAAGTGTGGAATAAACATATTCCACCCAAGGCAACGATAGCTAACGGGTGGAGCATAAGCCTATGCCAGACCCTTGGGAAATGCATAGCAGTTCCTCTGATATGGATGGCCTCTGGCAGCCCTAAGGATATCCTGCTTGCTGTTGCTATGAGGGTTATGGTACTACACACACATTTTAACACACTTTCCTGCTGGCTTGGTAGGGGGAAAGAAGGTTATAATCAAGGTGTGTCACTTGCATGACTTGCATTTATACACTTTTCGTATTGACTGTATTTAAAAGTGTTGATGGGTGACAAATTTGCTGAAGTTAGAGATGGAAAAGACCTACGACATATCCTTTCCATTCTCCCAGTGGTGCAGAACCATCTCTCTTGCTCATTTCCTAGCGACTTACCAGGCATCTTGTCCAAAAAGTGGTCCTTCCACTTTCTTTGTGGGTTTATTCCACGTTTGAGTGATTATCCCTGTCTAGGAAGTCAAAGTGAACTCAAATTGAACCAAGCAAAACTTTTTCTTAGGGCTCAAAATAGTTCGTTTGTTTTGTTTTTCTTTAATTTCCATGCATCTGTAACTTGCTGATATCTTCCAGGAGCAGAAGTTCCAAATTTACTTCTGAAGAGTCTTTTCCTGGTCCACCAAAAGCAGAAGATACAGGAAATTGCATGGGAAATGTCCGTGTAGCTGTCAACATGATTTCCAGGGTAGAAAATGAGAAGAAACTTCATATAAGTTTTCAGAAAATTGAGTTGTTTCTCTGAACAGATTCTTCTCAGTCTTATGCATGAAAATGATATTCTAAGTAGTCTTGTGTCTTTTGCAGTTAAATGTTACAAAGGGCTACTTTGACATTTTTATGGTCTGTTTTAATTAACTGAAGCAAAATCTGCTCTTCTGAGTGATTCATTTATCCTATCAACCTTTCTATTTTTGTAAGATTAAATCAGGAAGTTCGCATTAAGCTTCCTTTCCTGGAATTCCAGTTGAACATTATTACCCTTTGTTTAGACTGCATCACTTATTCAGCTGATAAGGGCAGAGAATACTCCACTGGAGATACAAAGATTCAGCAATTTAGATCACTTAAGAAGAATTATATATTTTCCAATAAAAGATTATGGATCTACGTGCTGCAGGGAGTTGCTAAAATTGACATTTTTTAAATCTGCAGGCACAAAACCGTATACTATTACAAAGATATGTCTCAGGGAAGCATAGGTAATCTTTTTGGCCTTGACATTGGGAGGTATATTGTAGCTTTGCATTGTGTAGTTCTTATTACAATGCCAGCTTGATCATGATCTTAAGCATGCTATAAAAGAACCTGAGCTGGAAGACAAAGGCATGAAAGGATCAAAAGGCTAGGTCCTGATTCTATGAGAATCATAGAATTTGATTTGAATTAGGGATCCAAATCTGTAATTTGGAATATGTCACGCATTTTAAGCTCTGAAGTATTTCTCACATTTTAAACTTTGAACCAATTTATTTGAAATCTTGAAATCAAGGTATGTTCCTAGGGGAGGCACTGTAAAATACCGGAGATACAACTTGAAGCATGAATCCTGAGAAAGATGTGTAGCTTAGGTGATTGCAATGATCCTTAAAATCTATCAGTTAACAATGATATAAAACTATACATACACTCTTTAGTTTTGGATATATGTTTTGAAAGTACAGTGTATCATATATGACATATATATATGTATGACATATGTATTATATGTTTATACATAAACACATTGTTTGCATTCTTTGGACGTTACATTTGTTTTAGTCTGTAGTATCCTGGCTCTTTATCATATGTGTGAAAAAAGACTAGATTTACAATGTTTTTAGCTTCTTAGATCATTGCAATTAATTTTATTTACCTTCACTAGGAGGTTTTTGTTTGTTTGTTTGTTTGACTAGAACAAAATCTGGCTTTGCAAACAATGAAAAACCCATTTTAAGCTTATATCTGAATTCCTTCTTATGCTTGCACCAGAAGGAGTTAACACTGTGGGTTCTGCTTCTCACATACTCCAGCTGAAGCCCAAATTCTTTTTTCCCACGATTTCCTTTAGTGACTGGATCTAATTTGTCTTCTAGCATGAACTAGACTTGTTAGTCTGCTCCCCTCTGCAGCCACAGGTACCTGACATTATACTTACCTATATACTCATGAGAGGGGGCACATATCTATAGCCTTATGTAGGGGACAGATTTTTCAAACAATCTAAAGTATATAGGTGGGCAGTGTGATTGGTATACATAAACTGACACATCTCCCCCAAATTTTAGATATATAGATCTTGATATATTTGTATGAGACAGACAGGCAGAAAATAGATAGATATAGAGATCTTTACGTGTTTCCATATGTCTTTATTTTTATGTATTCACATATTTGTAAAGTGAAGCAAAATTAAATCTGCAGGAAATACTTCTCATCTTCTCCAAGTCTGCCAATATTTAGTTCATTTGGATATTAGGTAAAATCTCCATAAATAAAAATAAATTATAAAAAAGTTAATTAATGTGGTTGTTTGTAGAAAACAAATAACTCATTAAATTAGAAGGACGTAAACCTAAAAGAGTTCATAAAATAACTTAGTGTCTAACCGTAATTATTGCAAGCAAAGATCAAAAGACGGGCTTATCAAAAGTGGAGACGGTTTATTTCCATCTTGGAACAAAGGACAAAAGACACAGTGTCTTGTCCTTTCCTTTGAGGTTTCTCTGTCTGCTCCTTTCCACTCCCTTTCCTGATAGGCTGAAATGTCTTGCTGGCTGATCTGTTGACTGAAACACAATAATCAATTCTGGGGAACATGTCAGCTACTTATTTTTATAACAGGAACAATGGAAATAGCATCACATTGTTAATAGAGGTAAAAGTGATTAAAAATACCCTCTTGAGTTTTCCTTTCTAGCTCCCATAGTCACAATGCACTGGAATTGGTCCAGGACAAACTATGACGGTAGAGGCACACAATTTTACGGCAATCAGAGAACTTTGATTCATCTTTAGCCTGTGAAGGAATGCTTTTAAAAATGCTGCTGTATGAACCCAGAAAAACTAATGAGCCTTTTAATGCACACATTTATTTTTTAAGATTACTACTTCAAATCTAAAGCAAAATAGAGGAATTCATTTCTAAATCAATTTTCTTGTCTATATTTGATTCTTTACAGTCTGTGTCTTACTACTACAAAGAAATCTGACTGAGAGGCTTTATTTGTTAATACTGCAAACTGCAGAGCCACATTCACACCAAATTTGTAGCATCACATCGAGTTTGCATAGTTGTATATTCTGAAAATTATACCAAGTAAGTTTAGAATGGAAAGGACACTTATAGGTAACATCTTTACAAAAACACACTAAACTTGTGCAAAGAGAAGGTTGCATAATATTTGCCTGGCTTAATAAATAAATAAATAAATAAATACTTTCACTAGCACAAAATTTCCAGAATTTTCAACAGGCACAGAAAATTTTGTTCACTGTCCAACACAGAAGCACTATTAAGCACACCAGTGCCAATATCACTAGTGTGTTTGTATTTCTTTAATTAAAAAGAATTCCTCTGTTGATTTTGGGGTTATCATATCCAGTATAAGCTTCTTGATATGAAGATGGCTAAGGCAAAGATAATTCAAATAGGTTAAACCTATTTCAGTGTTACAAAGATCAGATAAACAGTGCTTGGTGAACTCATTTGAGACAAGCCACTCATTCAGTGCCAAGTATTATTAGAAATTCATTTTCTTAGCTGACACATGGACTTTTCATGCAGAGAGACCACTATGAAAAGCCTTGCTGTTCTGAGAATCTGTACTTTGATTTTTGGCATTATCAGCCAGATCAGAAATAGTAGGTACAAGTGGCCAGAGGATAAAGCATCAGCTTTTCATTCTTGGGAAGCTGCTGTTAATGGAATGAGTATAAGAATTTCAAATGAAGTGTGGTTAAGATCACAAAAATAGTCTGTGAAAGAGCTTGAAAATCCATCATGAAAAAAATAAGGCCATGATCCTGTAGCATTTTTGTATTCAGATTTCTATACACCCTTCAACTCCAAAAGAGTTGCGTACACGATTTCGTAGGAACAAGGTTTAAATTCCTTTTTATCCTAAAACAAACAAAGCCCTTCTAATCAAGAAAAAAAGATCATGCAAGATGAGAAATACTATTTCAAAACAAGTAAACCAGCCCATCTTATTTTCTGAGCTTTCCATTATGTTGTGGATTGTGTTATAGAGTAGCTATAAAATGGCAGGTAGCTCTCAAATTTCTTAACATTGTGCTCTATGTGCTCTGTCACAATTTCCACTAAAAAAACTAATTGCTTTATAGAGTAATTCTAGCAAACATTCAGCAAGATGCATGGAGACCGTTCTCCTTCCTGTTTCTTTTACTACATCTGCTCCTATCCGAAGGTTCCAAGCATTGGCTATCAACTGGAACAATTAAATTAATTGTTAGATTTGCATTAGCTGTACAATTGCAGATATGTTCACTTAATCTACCAGTGACCTCATGTCTCTCAGTCTTTTCTTACATTTCCCTTTTGAGTTCTAGATTCCCAGTTACTCCTAGGCATTACCTATATTCTTCTTTTGGCTTGTGTGCCTTTCCCTTTTCCTTCTTTGGGGAACATCTTCAACAGCCCTGGATCTAATGGTTCACCTGCTCTTCTCTTGCTTGGGAAAAGGAAGAGGAGATGAGGAAAAGAACTAAGGAGGGCTCTTCCACCTTCTGTAATTGCTATTGTAGCAGCCAGTTATGAGGAGGGAAAGACGACAAAGAGAGAAAGAGAAGGAAAATAAATGGAAGACATGAAGAAACTGGGAAAGAAATACCCAGCACAGGTGCTACAGGCATAAAGATGAGAAACTCTTATTGTTTCAGGTGCACAGCTCTTTACATGGCTTAGGGGAAAAAGGTGTTACCGGAACAAACAGCTGGAAGCCATGCTGCCCTTTGGAAAGAGATGGAGTACCCAAGGACCCTAGGTTAGCTAAAAGCCAGCCCTGGTGGGCAATGTCTTGCTACTTCAGAAGCAAAGCTGCAGATGAATTATCCTTGTTCTCATTCTGTACACTAGGCAGGAAGTTTCCCATGTAGCTCAAATCTCATGATGAAGTCAGTCAACTTCCTGAAAAGCAATAGAAATAGCAATAGCAGATAAGCAACTGAACTCTTCAGATACCTCTCAAATATAGAGCTGAACAGCAGACTGGAGGTTTGACTCAGTTTTTACATATTGGTAATAGCTTAAAATTCATGTCTTTGGTATAAAAACAGAAAGTTTGAAAAATGTATGTTTAAAACTTATTTTCAAGGTATAGTCTATGATTTGGGATACCTGGCTTATAATTTTTTGACACATGGGATTCACAGTATCTAAATGTTACATGTACCTTAAGCCAAGTGGGATATGGCTTTTATTTCCAAACAGTTTCTAAAGAATCCTATTCATCAGCTGAGAAATTCCATATTCTGACTTGTTAGAATCTAAGTTTTCAGGATGTTTCAGAATGTTTATTGTTATCTTATAGGGCTTTTTCGTAGTGCTGTCACTGATTTACATTATGGAGCTGAGAGGCAAGCATGTGGTTTCTTAAAGCTCAGGTAATTAAGTTTGTAAGGTCAATATGACATGCATGACAGATTCTAACGAGCTACGGGTAAATCAGATGGAAAGTTCTGCATGTACACCTTTCAAGTCATTGTTTATACTTCCTGACTAAAAATCAGATGCCAGGAGCACTGTTAATCTCGAGGTTTAATAGACCTTCTGTATCTGGAAAAAATAAAGATTCCTCAGCAAAGAAAATAGACACTATTTCTGTACTCTAATGCTGCTCACAAGAAACATAATTCTACTGAGTGATGCAAAGGCTCTTGTTTCAAAGGAGAGAAGGTCCTGGTTTGAGCATGAAAGGTGCAGAATGCCCTATCACTGTTAATCACTTGCCCCATTGATCCTAGCATAGGTATGCCCCCAGCTGCCCTGAACTCTCTGAAGCTGTGATCAAACAAAAAGCAGGTTAGCTGAATCAGACGTCTTCTTTTCCTGTGTTACTTTTCTCAGAAGAGATCCTTCTCATTTTAGAAGTACGCGACCAGAAAACAGCCATACCCATGTTGGCACCACGTCCTATAAATAATGCTGTTCATACATTTAGCTGGGCCCCATGAAAAATAATTAGGTTTTATTATCGATTTAATGCTGACCAGAAGGCACCCACTATGTTTTACGCCATGTATCATATATGTTAATAATTCTTCAGAAAAACTGTCAGAAGCAAAAGATTCAAAGAATCCAATGGCATAAAGGTTTGAAAAACGTGAGGGGTGTGTCTGTTCTCTGTATGCAATTTGTCAGATCCCCACAGACCACATCACATTTGCAAGGCAGCTGGACACTTGGTGGTGGTGGAGGGAGAAGGGGTTCCTTCAGGGTGCATTTGTTGATATATTAAAAGTGTTAGATAAAATTGTGAACAGTTGGCTATAGTATGAGTAAGCCTGTTATCTGGAAGCCAAATCTGCATTATTCTGGAATTAATTTTCTTTTAAAGAGTTACAAGGTCAGATTCTTGGTTCTTGCAAATTATTGTCCAAATACAGGCTTCTGAAATGACCATCTGCACCACCAGAGAATCTGCTTCCTTGCATTTTGGGTTTAAAATAATAGAAAGTCAGTGAAGGGTTTGCTCTGTTGCTTTACTGAACCAACTATTATAAAGTTTAAAAAAAACAGTCAGGTGAGCTCGATTTGTCAGGTGTACTAGACAAAGAAGAAAAGCATTCTCCAGTCACTACTACCTGTGTTTACATTTTGAAGTCTGATGAAAAAAGTGGCATTTCAGAATATGAGAGGACCCTCTCAAGAATCCCTTTTATTTTTATTTTTTTCCACCTAACTCAGATTTAGATGTTTAAAAACTAGGATGGTGTGTTTTTTTTTTTTTTTTTGGACTAGGGTTAGATAGAAGAGATTTGCTTTCTCAGGAACAAACTCATTTACCATGTCTCTTTGTAAAATGATATCAAGGCCAAACTAAAACCTCAGAAAAAAAGCAAGCTAAAAGAGGTAGCCCATCATGAGGTGACAGTGCTGAAATATTAAAGCAAACCAACCACTTTGCATGTTTCTTTTTCTTGTGGTCATGTAACAGAATATGCATCTTTGTTTTTAAAACTTGCAAGCTCCTATTAACCTGTCAGTCACTTCTGTGCATTGTATCGTGTTCACAAATGGTACCGTACTATCACTCTCTGTAACACACAGGCATGAAAAGAGAAATGTAGCATGGGGAAGGAGGAATAAGCATTTTTTCAGCTGAACTGGCCATCCATTTAGAATTCATAATCTTACATTCTGGAGCGAAGAATGAACACCCCAACAATTCTATTACTCCTCCTAATCCCCGCCAGGTCTCCAGTCTGTTGACGAAGGCCAAACAGCCACTTCTTTCTGTCTGACCCTCTCCCCTTGCTATTGCTGGCTCTCATTCAAGTCAGGATCACATTCATCTGGGTAATATACACCTAATAAATCTTGTCCAACTCAGTTTGTTCTTACTGGCAAGACAGCTAGCTTCCCCCTCCACTTCTCTCGTCTTTCCTCAGACATCATTATGGGTGTTGACACTCCAGCGAGTTACTTAAGGTGCCCTTAAGTAACCGTCTGCATGTGTGCATCTACCTCACCTCCCACTACAACGCAAAGTAATTGCTGCTGTAAGCTGTTTTTCAGTTACAATAAGCAAGAACATGGGCACGGACAATGAAAGAAGCAGTCAAACTGGCAATCTGCAAGAGCATTTTTATTAAGCACAGTATCAGCATAATAATCTCATTACAGCACTTTCCATTGTACATTTTAAGGGCTTTGCAAAAGAGGCACGTATTATGCTCCTGAGTTATCTGTGGGAAAAATGAAGTATGAGAAAGGGAACAGATAGACCAAGGTTGCCCAATAAGTTAAAAGAGGACAAGACTGCAGATGCTTTGAGTCTCAGTCTAGCGTTCTGTCACAAACAGGGCTGAGAAGGATTATGATCTGTCCTGACTTACACCAGGCGTGACTTTGTTCACCGGGCATCTTAACATGTGTTTTCCCTCTTCCTTTCTCTGTAGCTTCACATTACATTAACAATAGCTACTCTCCAGGCTATAGTATCAAGCTAGTACCTCCCCTGATGAACGCTGAGGTGCAATTAGGCATCACAGTGTATGTGTTCCAGTTGCCATAGTTATCGTGCTTTATTGAGTCATGGGTTTAAAATGATTTCCTGAGTCCTGGAGATTCCCCAAGGCTAAAACAGCAGCAGTCTTTCACATAATGGGTCAACTGGTCCAGGTGGTTGCATGTGCCTATTTCCTCCAGAGGAAATAAGTTTAATGAATATAGAGTTCATTTAACTAAAAAGCCTTGGATCACACAAGATGGTAGATGGAAGTAAGAAAAACATTGTTTCTGAAAGGAATTTTTTCATTGTTCATAATGTTTTTAGATACTATGAACTAAAAGAAAGAAAGCTTTTTTTTTTTTTTTTTTTCCCTTCCCTTCTGCTCCTTTTAGCCCCAGCAGGGCACTGCATGGCTGACATGATCTGTTCAGGGGACCCTGCTGAAAAGACTAGCATCTCATATGTATTATAACAACACAGTTGCTTCATAGACCGTTTTTTAACCACTGTTTTGACATATTTAAGGCAGCAGTCTTTCAATTTTCACTTAGCTTAGTGGACAATTTGCATCTTACATCTTGTTTTAGTGCAGGGTATTGTTGTCTGTGTGAAAGCTGACCTTTTTTCTTCATCAGACTGGATGTCATGCATGAACACAATGAGACAGAAAAAAAAGCACATCTTACCATTGAAAAGCCTGTGACACCAGTGGTTTTAAAGGTGGAAGGTAAAGTCTGTTTACTTAAAAAATGAAGACGGGAGAGATGGTTAATTTATTAATGATATAGCTGCTGTCACAAGAACACGAAGAGTGAAAATAAGAGCCTTGGTCTGAAATAAACATGTCTCAGGCAACACAAAACTCGGGTATATAACCTGTCTCCATCATCAAACCATTCATCTTTTGATCATTCTTTAATATTTATGTTGAGTAAAAGCATCCCTTTGCACTGTCTCCCTCTCCCAGCTGACTGCACACAGTGACTTGTATGCACAGAGGAGGAGGAGCAGGTGTGGGGACCCAGGCACAGTCTCTGCCATTCGACTGACACATGAAGAGGGAAGGGTCTCGGATGGCTCCTGGTGTCACAGAGCACTGGTGCCACAAGGCCACCAAGGCAGCTCCCACATCATAGGCCTACGGCTCGTGCCTTGGCAGAGGGAAAATTTTGTTACAGCTTTCTCTAACCAGTTGTGTCAGAGCAGGTCCCCTGTGACCTGCACACCCATTAGGTCTCGCTGACACGACCACTTCTACCACATAGATGCAGAAGTGGCCTGAAATCGGGATTTCAGGCCTTAGGTTTTAGTCTTGATAACTTCAGGTTCAGCAGTGATCGATTATGGATGCTGTCTTTATTAGTAAATTAATGGGTTTGTACTTTTAAGCTAATCAATATATCTTTAGACTCATAAACAGTAGAAAATTCTTCAACCTTCAAAAAATAAATCATCACCAGTGACAATGTCTCAAAAACAATATGAAAAAGACACTCTAGATCCCTAGTAATTTCTGTAAACCAGCGGTATTCCATGTATGCTAAGGAGCTGACCCTCTTTTTGAAATGAAGTGAAAGTATTTATTTTCTTTCCTGGTCATTTTTCAGTTTATCTTTATTTATACTTTACCAAATTATGTCTCTTTGTCAAACTACATCATCACTGTAATTTTTATTTCTTATCCTTTTCTGCATCCATACAACAGAGCCTTTCTTAAGTACAGCGTGGACCTGCTGATTTCATTTGCAGCCTGAACTGTTGAACTCATGGTGTTTGAGGGCATTAGAAGCAGACAGAAATATAGAGCACACTGATCCCTCCTTTAAAAATAGTCAGTTACATGCATAAGAAAGATTAAGTCAAGGTTACTTTTTTATTATTATTATTTACTGGTAAAATAAAGGAAAAAAAATACCCAAAGTGTTTTCTGGGATCAAACATAAGTAACAGCTCCCCATACATGATGAGGTGGGAATATTTCTAAAACTAGTTATTTCTAGGTGAAGATTTCTAAAACGGAGATCCCATCAGTTACAGGCAGCAGAGCAGCACCTATATTTACGTAGTATGCACTTTACTATGTAATTTGTTAAAAAGTGCCGTGGAAAGATACTTTCTTTTATGTTGTGATTCTCTTGTATGTAAAACAATAGCTTTCCTCCCCTAAAAGCCAGGAGCACATAATACTGCTTATCTCTGAGAAGTGATAGTGCAAACACTTTTTGTCAAGAGGCTCGAACAATTACAGATGCCTTTAAATAATTACTTTTCATTAAAGTCAAGTGCTAGAAAATGCAAACTTAATTATTTCCCTGACAATGGTTGGAACAGGGAGGTCCTTGGAACTGGGGAAATGCTACACACAAAAACCCCAGCCAACAGTGAGTCCAAGCCCAGAGCCAGAGGCCTGGAAACTCAAGCTGAAATCGCTCTATAATCTATCATGCTGCTGCTAAGAGGATATTAATACCAGCGTTCAGAATGGCCATCATGCGTCTGACAATCCTGCGTTTGTACGAGCAGGTCAGTTGACTAATTGCGAGCGGGATGTCTCTGTGTACTGCGCTGTTCAGACGCAAAGGGATGACAAGGGTACAGTTAACTATTAAGGCATTCGGGCCTTGGAGGGAAAACAGAGGACAATCAAGCCCTTATTATGAGATGCTGTCCTGCGATTCGCTCCCTTATGCAGTTACAACAGAAGGAGAATTCACCTTTTAAAGTGAATAATTGTGCCTGTCGGGCAAGCCTTTACAATTACTTTACCATCCAGCAAGAGCTCATTGATTGCATTAAGGATAACAGTGCTCCACAGAAACAATCCTCTTAGGCAGGCTGCGTATAAAATCCCGTGTCTCTGTCAGGCAGCTGCCTGCTTGTTGAATAGCCAGAGAGTTAAAGAAATAAAAATATTAAAGGCCAAAGCTCTACTGATTTCACAACGCTCTTTAAAGCCGAATGAGTGATTAGGGTGGTTGCCGCCTGCTAAACACCCATGCCTCAGGTGGAATGCTCCTTGGAGCACGTTTTACAGCTAATGCCAGACTGGTGCCTTGCTTTTCAGCTCTGAAAATACGCCTGCTTAAGCAGCCCCATAGAATTCCAAGTTAAAATGCAAGCCAGAGAGACTGCATGTCTTCAAGGGTTGATAACAACCTAGAATCAAAGCCTTTCTCCTTCAGATTACCAGCAAGAATCTAATCCAGGTCAGTGATAATCCTGGGGCATCTATTTAGCGATGATCCCAGCAGACAGACTGCTCCATCACAGAAGTCACTGGCTCTGACATTACTGTGAGCATCCACAAAGACCAAAGGAGCATGGAGATTCCCCTTTTGCTGTGGGAGCTGATTAGCTTTGCAAGCAGGACAGGAGGGCTGAACCAAAGCACAAAGCATTTTATCATCATTATCATTCATTTGCTGTTTTACAAAGCTGTGGAGGTGAGACTGATAACCCTTGGTTGAACTACTAAGAGCTTCCCAATTTCTGTGTCTCTGCCACATCTGCCCTGTGTTCACGATCTCTGCGCTCACCCCATTCAGAATCATCAAACAAAACTCTCCAGCTTCAAATTCTTGTTTTGGCCTCCATCACACAACCCTCGCACTTCATATTTTCCTTCACTGCCATGCACATCTCCTCCTCTCATTCCAAGCTGTTTTCAGTTTCCTTTCATACTGCCTAGTCCTCCAGGCCCTCCCCATTTTATGTATATATATATATATATTTATTATTATTATTATTATTTTACAAAGTAAAAGTCCATTCCTTCCTTCTTCAAAAGCTTCCTGCGGGTCCTGAACAAAACCTTCCTATACAGAGATGCAGGCTTGGTCCAGGAAGCAGTCTAGGCAGTCAGTGTTTACAATAATAAACCCTGCTTTTTACCAAGGGTATTAACTTGACATACTGTGGGTTTCTGGTTCCAGCATTATCTCTGTGATGGAAACACCTTAGCACCACCAGCATGCTTTCCCACGTTTTGGACAGTTTGGTTTTGTTCTGTTATTTTTTTTTTTATTTCCTTTTGAGGATGCTTATTGGAGGTATAGCTTAATTTCTTTCTTTTTTTTTTTTTTTGTTTTTGCTGGAATTCAGACCCTGAAAAATCCCACACAATTCGCGACCAGCCTTTTCCATCTCTTGTCATGACTATTCTGTCACTTCCTAGTCTACCAAGTGCCTAAAAGTAGAGACAATGCAGACATAAAGCCAATTAGGCTGGGATTACCTTGTCTGTTCAACAGATGGGACTTAGCGTATGTCTGCCTTCCTGTGTTAGGGTAAAGAATTCACATTTTATGGGTCTGACCTACCTTGTCAACATCTAACCTGCTGCCTTACAAGAAGCACTGAAAAATGCAGGTAAACCTAATGATGCCAAAAAGAGCTGGAGTGAGTCGAGATACGAAGAGGTAATTGATTAAGCGGGTAACGTGTACAGTCACGCTTGAAGATATAGTACAGCTCCGTCCTCTTCTGGGCTATTAAAGTAAATTAATGACCTGGAGTCGTGTAGGGGTTTCCAGAAACAACACTGTAATAGCCAACTGGCCACAGTTTGCAGCCTATAGAAGGGGAGATGTTTATTCTTCAGCAAATTGCCTGCTCAGGCACCACACTATATATACTCTATATCTGACAGATCATAGCACAGAAACAACAACTGAAACTTAGAATAACAACAGTGAGTCTAAAATATGAGGCTGTCTTGGAAGAAAACGAACCAATCGTAATCTTTGATGGGCCCCAGCTATTTCCAAAATCTCACAGTACTCTTTTCCACGCTGATAGTTTGGCAGCTGCTCAAAAGGCGCTGTGCGGACTCGGTGCCATTTTCAAGCCCTGAGCATCAGTCAAGGAATAAGCGTTCAAACAATCTTGAGGAAACATACAGGGGGGTTAAATATAGACATACAGGGTTTGGGAGTGTGTGCAGGGATATGAAGACAGCCAAGCAGTGCCTATCTGCACACCATACCTAGCGTCATGCCGCAGTCCCCGTAGGGAAAACCCTTGTGGGCTTCCATCCAGGTCCAAACTGAGGCTTTGGTGCTGTGCAGGCATTTTTGGCACGTCACAGCATCCCTTGACCACCCTACCATGCCCGAGGCTCCACGTCTGTGGTGCTAAGGGATGCTTTGGTCACCTCCTGCCTTCCCTAACAGCACCCCCCTGCTTTTTCCTGGAAAAAAAAAAAAAAAGAAAAAGACACTTCCAGCTTTTCCGTCGGAAAATCCCGCTAGCCAAAAAGCCCCCCACAAGGCCACCCCGGTGGCTGACGACCTCGAACCCCAGGTGGGGTTGGCACTCCGGGGCCTGGGCGGGACGGGGGCCTCGGGGCGGGTCCCGGCGGCGGGGGCGGCCGAAGGGGGCCGGCCGGGGGCGGTGGCGGGGTGGCGGTGTGGCGGTGTGGCGGTGTGGTGGTGGCGGTGTGGCGGTGGCGGTGTGGCGGTGGCGGTGCCAGCTGCGAGCCGCCGCCGCGGAGGCAGGCAGCGAGGGAGGCCGGGGCCCCGCGGAGGCTCGGCGGGAGACCATGATCCTCACGCGTAAGCGCGGCCGCCCCGCGGGCTCCGCCGAGGGGTGGCTTTGGGGAATTTGGGGACTAGGGGGCTGGGAGGACGGGGAGGCTGCGGGGGTCTCCGACCCTGGCAGCACCGGGGGGAGGCCGGCTGGGCTCGGCGCGGTGCGGCAGCCCCAGGTGGGACGGCGCAGCCCCGAGCGCCTTTGGGCGCTGCCCCCGGGGCGCGGAGGAGCCGCGGTGAGGGCGGCCGCTGTCAGGGCAGCGCCGTGCATCCCCTCGGCCACGCTTCTTCCCCCTCTCTTTTTTATTTATTTTATTTTTTCTCCTTCCCGGGAGTGGGAGCCGCCGCCTTGGCGTTGAAGCGGGGCACAAGGATCCCGACGGCCGCCGCAGCCCGCACCCCCGGCTCCGGTCGGGGTCCCCCCTGCCCAAGGCACCGAAGTACTGAACTAATAACTACACGTGAGCCCTGCGCGGGGCTGGGTCGGAAGGGTTTGCCTGGTGTGTCACAGTACTTAAAACGTGTGGATTAAAAGAGTGCGGGGTGTAGTTTTATCTTAATCCTCAGTTGTAGATGCTTTTATTTCTTAGAGGTGTGTGATCGGTTTGAATTACCCTGACGAGACATTCCCAGAACCAGAGGCGCAGCTCTTTACTGGGTTATATTTTAATGCTGTTTGTAGGGAACTATAGGGACAGGCAGGCAGATTTCATCCTCCGAGCAGGAATCCATCAGCGGTTCAGCGCAGGCCTGATCCAGTGCCCAGTTGGCAGCCAGGCTCATGCTGGCCGATGGCATGCAGGGTTTGGTACCAGGTGCCAGCAGCCTCCTGTCTCGGCTTCCAGGTGCCCCATCTGCTCCCCAGCACAAGCAGCATGAAAAGAGGGAGGCTGAGGTGGCCAGGAAGCGGGGCTGCCGTCTCTCTGACAAACGGGTTCAGGTTTCTGCTCCGGTTTGCCTCTGAGGTCCTGATTAGGGCTGAGGTTCTTTGATTGTGGAGCACGGCATAGCCCAAAGAAAATGTTTGGGGAAAACTCCTTTCATCTACAAGGTCACGGGAATCTAAGCGTTTGGTGCTACCTTTGTAACCTCTAGGACTTCTGATCTCTTTATCTTCTGTTAAAACAACTTGGTTAATTGAGTTTTTAGGAAGCGGAAGTGCAGATACATTGTTTTAGACTACACAGAGCTGATGTTAACTATTACTTAGAAATGGAATTTAAAAGCAAGAAGATATCCTACCATGTTATTATTTGTTTTGTTTTTTTAAATCTCAGTTGCATAGATTCAGTCTAGGATATTTTAATTCTTGAGTTGGGGTCTTCCCAGCCAGTTCTGCTGCTGCTGGGCCAGAGAGGAAGGCTGCTACTGGTCACAGAAACTCCTAAGGACCCTGTGTACTTTGCCTCTGGGGGGGGAGGAACAAGGTACCCCAGTTGTCCTTACGGGCTAATCTCAACTGTTTATATTAGGATTCCTAGAAGAAGGAGATGAGAGGTGATTTGGTTTTACTTTTCTGGTTCTTCTTATCCATTACATTCTAGGCAATGGTTTGTTTGAGGCATGAGAATTTATGAGTTCTGCAAATATTTAGAGATGCAGTTTGCATGATAAAGTGCCTTTTTTTTTTTCCTGGTCTGAATACCACAGTATGCTATGTTTGGGTTTCTTCAGAGACTCAGATTACTCTCATAATTCTCCTTTGATTGGAGTTTTTCTGTTGGTTTCAGTATAAACACAACTGCACCTTTGGCTAGTTAAAAGGACACAGAGGAAGAGAACTCATGTGCTTAACAGGATGGTCCTGTACTGTAAACAAGCGCTTTTCATGCTTAACTATCCTTCCTAGCAACAGGAAGAAGGAAATGAGGCTATGCAAAAGGACCCTGACACATTTCAGACAATGCCAGACCCACCCTAGCATTCATACAGTATAGCCAGAAGACTTGGGGAAATAAAAATAACTTCAGATGTTTCCCCTTCCTTCCTGTGCATATTGTAGAAATACTGTAATTGAATGATCTGCAGTTCACAGAAGACTTGATGGTTTGATCTCCACAAAGTTAAGAGATGATGTCCCCATATAATTTTTGGCTATCATATTGTTTGGCATACAGTGTGATTCTCGGTGTCTCATGAAGTACAGAATGCTGTATCCTGTCTAGCTCTGTAGTGAGCGCAGAAGTACAGTAATTCTGGTAATTTCAGCAGTTCCAGGGGCATATTTCTTGCTTGCTCCTGTGCCATAGGTAATTCTGACTGGTGCAAGATATCAGGGTTGTCTTGCTTTGTGCTTTGATTTCTGAACCGAAGAATGGAGATAAATGTGAATGTGTTGCCTTTGCAGTGGAAACTAACTGAATTAGTGGAGTGTATAATATTGTGGAGGACGGGGATACAGATACAACCTTTAACTTGTTCTTGTTTCCTGCTATTAATACCTTTTTCTCTGGTTTAAGAAAAAAAAAAAAAGTGTGTCTGAAATGATACATTTTTTTTCCTTTTTATTTTCTTTTCTATTGCTTCCCCTTCTCCTGTTTTAAGGAAAAATACATAGTCTGTGTTACAACAGTGGTGAGCAAGTCCATGAAAGGGGCACAGGGCTGGAACTGTGATTGGAGTCTCTTTGCTGGACACTTATTCTGCTGTGCTTGCTTATACTGAGCACTACCATGTCCTAAACAGCACATCTTTGAAATTGGTAGGTTTGTTATCACAATATGTCATTTGACATAACCAGTAGCATTAAAGTCATTCTCGACTTATCTAGTTGGCTGCAATTCTCTGAGGTCAGTTATCTGACAGATGCTGGTAATACTACACACCTTTCTGAAGTATGTCAGTGTCTACAAGAGTGTGCTGAGCACTGTTGGTTTTGAGGAGGAATATTCTTTCAAATACTGTCAAGTATTTGTTTCCCTTGGGAAGCACTGTGCTAAAGGCAGGATCAGGAAAAATGTTATCCGTTCTCTCTTCTAATGAAGACACAATATGATGACCTTCTTATTGCTGGTGGGGAATTAGTTATTTAAGTCCAAATGGTGCAGAATTCCTTAGACTTGGTCTTAAATGTATTATATATATATATGTATATATATAAAACTCTCCATTCACATGCTCTTCTCAGTCTGTGCAAAGAATGCTTCCTGAGAAGATGCCTAAAAGACATTTGCCGAAGCCAGCAGTGGACAGTTTGACCTTCCCGAACCTAGTCTTGTTCTCTACTGGAGACTTGGAATTCAGAAAAATATATTCCTCACATCCTTGCATTTTGGGGAAGTTCCTTCTGTGACCCTGATGGGTCTGGATGCCCTCATGGCCAGCCTTCCCTCTGCTCTCCACATGCATTTCTCATTAACAGATTTCCTGTTCATCTTAAGATGCAAGAAACTTTCCAGCATAAAGCTTCATGGTGTGTGTTAAGGTCTCCTTTCCTGCCTTTCCATACTCTGCTTTCTTCTGCAGCGCTGCAATGGCTCTGCTGTATATAGACCATTCTCTTACCCCTGAGGTTCAAGTTGCAAGGTGTGACCAGATACTGAGAAGAGCATTTTCAAGTATGCTGCATCACAAACAGAATGCTATAGCTCTCTGTAATACCTGGAAGTAGAAAGTACATAGTAATAATTGTTTTCGGAAAATCCAGGTTTGCACCTTTTATTCTTATTTGGGGAAATAAGCAGTCAGCTGGGACTCCTGGAGCTTTGAGCTGATCTGTTTTGCTGCCACTGGGGTTTCTGACCTGTTGTATCTGGTGTTGTATCACCCCCACAGGGTGCAGGATGGGGACTGGTCATCAGTGAGGTAAGCACCAAGTGCTTATGATGCAAAGGTAGTCCTCCCATACGGTTCTTCTGATGTGTGCTGACAGTTTTGACATAGAATCTTCGCAAGTTAGAAGTAACTGTATAAATCCCATTTTCTTGTCTGAGCCATTGGGGCAGCTCAGATCATCCCTTATACCATTACGATTTCCTAGATCTGAACAAGTGACCCAAACTTTGGGAATTTTAAGAGGTGTCTGTCATGCTGGACCTACTCACTTTTGCCTCCCTCCAGAGCTCGACAAGCGCATGATTTGGGCTTTGCATACAGTCCGCAAGCGTACTGGCTTGCAGGCAGGGTGCCGTGGGAGAGTGCTAATGCTGGCTTTGGGAGTCGTAGTGGTTAATGTCTGCCCCTCAGTCCCTGTTCAAAGGTTGCTCTAACCAAGCCATCTCTGAGAGAAGAGGTGGTTAAAGTCATCTTCTGTTTCCCAATCTTTGGAGGAGGATTCGTTTCTCACTCTGGAATCTGTCAACATGACCTCCTTCAGAGGATTTGACTAAATGCTTTCTCTGCCCCAAATAATCCTCCTCCAAGACCACCCTGTGTTAATCAGGCCAGACAAATAACCCACATGCCCAATTATTTCTAAAGTGTGTTTTTTTTTTTTTAAGTCACTTGACATCTTGTTCCTCTTCATCTCTGAATCTTCTTAAAAGTGAATGGGAGAAGACCATCTTTAACCTATAAAAAGAGTTGTTCTATGGCAGGAAAACTGCCTTATGAGGCTTTAGTTTTGTTTAAGCACCATTTTTAATTTTAGATTACTTTTTTATATGGTTTTCTTGATCTTCCTCTATATACTAAAAACGCAAAAATAATTTAAAAATAAATTACAATCCTGATTTGCAGTTTATAGTCCTGGTTTAGAGTGTACTTGATGGTGAGCTATGTGGCAGCAGTTGTGTCCTCTCTGCTCTCCTGCCATGGGGCACTACCATTCCTCTTGCTCTGATGAAAACCTGGGCCGCTCCCTGGACTGGGGATGTGGCTGACAGCACAGCTGGACTTGGAGAAGGCAGAAGTCTAAATTTAAATATTTTTGTTACTGTTAAAAATAACAAGGAGGACTGTGAGCCTCATTTCAATATGCTGAAGACTATGAAAAGGAGATTCAAGTTAATTAGGTTTTGATTCACAAAAGAGTCCTTGTGTTTCCTGTGCTGGCCAAGAGGATTGATGTGCATGCAGTAGGAGCTACTACATTATGTAACCTGGTACACTTGGTGGGGGGAGAATTAAATTAGCCAACATACAACTATGCAGATATTTTGGAAAGCAGTCATACTTATATATGTAAAATATGTATATTTTAAGTTAGCTTTCATCATTAAGGGAATAAATAAATTTAAAACCTCATCAGTGGAGTTAAGCCATTTGTTCTTTCTAAAAGCTCAGCTGAAAAAATGGTGTTCAAGCTTTCTGATTTTTTTTTTCAAAGAAGGTATCAATATGTGATCTTAAACATCTGTTTCCTTACTCCTTCTTCATCTGTTCCCACACAAATTCCAAACATATTCTGTTTCTTCTCCCAGTGTCCTGTGGTTTATACATAACATCAGCAGCATAGTTACTGTTTTGCTGCAAGGCTCCGTAACTTGAAAAAGCCATTCCCATGTTTAACCCAAAGCCAGCCGTAACACAAGGAGAGTGTTTCTTTGGTCGTCATCACATAGTTGAGAGATATTTGAGTAACATTCCCCACCACCACCTCTTTCAAGGGTTTCTGTGACTAGAAAGCAGCATATATATTTGGTGCCATATAAGGTTTCTTTCAAGAACTTGCTTTTTTCCTTCCAGAAACTTTTTGGTAAGAAATATGTTCTTTATATTTTGTGTTCAGTCATATTTGCTTGAATTGAGCATTGAGGTTAAGTGGAGATTACAGCATGTGTCATTTGACTGTAGAAGGTAAATTGAAGCACAGAGAGGTAGAGGAGCATACAGAAAGAGGTGGCCACTCTTGCAAAGTGCAAATTGAGCTTTAAAGGCAAAAAGGAAGAAGGGACCCTCTTGGGAAGGTGATTAGCTTACACTTCAAAACCTGCAAGCTTGTCATCAGTTCAAAAGCCATGCCTATTATGTATTTTCCATGACTCACTGGTTCTTCAAGAAATGAAACCTTCATGGATTGAATGTGTCTGACTAATATTTTAGAGTAGTGGTGTAATTATATAGAACAAGAAGAAATTCTAAATGTGTTAGAAATTTGCAAGGAACCTTCAATAGGATTTTCAGAATTCTCTGGCTTTCAGCGGTTGAGTATTTACTGACAAATTTACCAAGCTACAGTATTTGTTTTAAGGTCATTATCCTCGTAGAATGCTATTTTTCGTTAATTACTTTCTTTAGGCCCTGTTAAGTGCTAGTTTCCTGAAAGGTGTGGAGCAATAGGTTAATAATACCTCCTAAGGAATATATAGCTATATTGGTTAGAGTAAAAACAGACTTACGAAAAAGCATTGAATTATATTCAAAGCTACAGTTGCGCATCTTCAAACTGAAAACCATCTGAGGCCACGGATGCGTAACAGGCTAAGTCGTAGGAAATCATACTGTCCCAATTTTAAAGGGGTGCAGGCGTATGACAAATTACACAGAGCTGATTCACCATGTTCATTTTTAGACAGCTGCCATAGTACCGTTTGTTCTGGGTTTATCTCAGATTTCACATCCACGTTCATGTAGCTGTGGTCTGAGTGGTTGGAATAGTTTGATCAAGTCTAGCGTTGGGACCACAACTCACATGTCAGGGATGTAATTCAAGCACTTGGAAAAATGATTGCTTATGCTTCAGCAGTGGAATTCTACCCAGGGAAGAACATTTCTCATATCTGAGCCACAGCTGGCCTTAAAAAAATATGATCCTGAATGGTCTCAGGCTTCTTAATAGCTTTGGACCGTGTTTCAGAATTGAACATAGATTTTGTGAAACACCTGAAATTTCAGAGGGCCGGGAGATATAGGAACATGTAGTTTCTGATACAGACAGAAAAAGAGGACAAGCTTCTAAGGATAAAAGCCCTTTTGCAACCATTAAATGGGAGCATTAGTCCCAGATGAGCAAACTCCTCTGTGTTCCATCCGTGCCTTAGAAAACAAGCAAACAGTTGATGGAGTTTAATGCGTTGCTGCAAGGAGCATGTGGTTTCTTCTCTAGCATTCATGGTAAGAAATCAGATTCTCTGCATTGCATAGGAGGGAGTTTCTCCTGCAAGCCAAAGCATGAAGGTGATTTTGTATTCAAATTTTACCAAATAAATATATTTTTTTCTTTTCTGGAAAAGGAAAACCGTTAATTTCAACTATAATAACCTGGTCAAATATGAAGACCGATAAGAACCCCAAACTGGTTGTTAGGTATGGCACTGGAGTGGGACCTTCAGCAATGGAAGTCCATTTTGGCTGAGATTACATTTTAACATCATTGATTTGACCAGTCTCGCTACAGAATTTTACAATCCACTCTCTTCAGAGAGCCAAAAGGTGAGATGAGTAGAACTGGTGTGTGGAGGTGTTAATATGGTCATAAAGGTGTCTGAGTTGAGGCAAGAGGAAACCATCTGCTCGGAAGAACTGTTCATACAATGTTTAGCACTTAGGTGAAAATGGAGCCAATGCATGACTGTACAAAGATACATCTGGTTTGCACCTTTCTGAAGAACCTGAAGGAGCTGTTGTTTAAGTTGTGTGTTGTTCTGCCTTGCTTTTTGCTTCCATTAAATGAAGGGGGAAAAAAATCCAGCTTTTGAGTAGATCTTACTCATAGCTAGACTGCTATGATTTATTTTTTCTGAAAGGACATTATTGTATTGTTTTTTATTTTCTATGGGAAGGAAGGTGTCCAACGGAAGATGATACGCATCCTACAGTTTTTCCCTTCTGCAGTTGCAGTATCAAGGCTTGAATTATTTTTGCTATGAAGCTTTAAATCTGCAAATCTGAAGTGTCAGGAACCGAGATTAACCAAAGTTAAGCAAAAAGGAAGTTAGAAGTTCCCATTTTCACTCATTAGTTTGAGGAAGAATTGGGTCATCCTAACCCCCCAGGAAGTGGGTAAATAAGGACTAATGGTTCCCAACCATACACAAAAGGAACTCCTACCCTTGATTTGAAGATGGAGTCCAGCTTTGTGAAGCAGACTAACAAATAAAGCTGTTTCCAATAAAAATTTCCTGTTTCCTCTTTAACACGTTTGCCTGCTGTTTGCTTACACGACACCAAGAATAAAGACTTCATTGTACTCCTTTTTTTGTTTTATTTTACTTTCTAAGAGAATTTCTTGTGCATCAGGACATTTAGAAATAATAGCGCAATTTCTTTCTTGCGGGCAGTTCTTTGTACCAGAACCTCCTGCTGTTGGAGGAGAGAGGCAGCATAGGACATAGGCCTGAAAAGCTGCGCATACGTTTCTTGTGGAGGATGTATACTGATTTGTAGTTTATTGTAAAGGTTTAAATGACGTGGGTATTTGATTCAGTTGTCGTGGCCAGCATTAGAAAGGAAGCGGCCCCACAGGGGTGGAACAGTGAGGAGGGAGTGAGACCAGCCCCTTGCCCATAGCAAGTTGTATCAGCTCGTGTGAAGCTTTGAATGAAGACTGCCAGGTCTTCATCTAAAGTACACACATGGTGGGAAATCGCTTTGTACATCGTGGTTGATTAATTAGAGCTGAAGTGGGGTTTCCCTGGAATGGTGTGTGGTTCCTGCACAGGTTGCCTGTCCTCCTGGTGGCTCTCAGCTGGCAGTGGCCAAGCACATGCTGTGCTGGGCAGTGAGTTTGTACCTCAAGTAATGATCTGTAATGAATACTGCTGGGTGTCCTGTCACTTCTGAAACTTTGCCAGGGCAGAAGCAGAGGAAAAATCTAGCTTCAGAAGCTCTGTTCATCCCTCTTGTCCCTCATTGACCTGGTCGCTGTTGATCCAGATGACAAGGACATGCACATACTGCCCGTGTCCACCTGTGTGTGAAACCAAGGCAGCTGGCCAACCAAGACTTGTGGAGCTGATGCTGCCGAGCTGAAGAAAAGCCGATATCTGGAAGTGTGGCCAACTGGCGTTGGACTAGAGGGGCTGCTTTTTAGGTCCTGACTCGTTTCCCTCCGCTACGGTGCTCTACAGTCGCCCACACCCTTCTCTGGCCTGTGCTTTGTGGGGACGGAGGTGACATGGAGGAAGCCTTGGCCATGGGGGACGCCCTGGCCTCTTCTTCTAGACAGCTTTTGAAACTCCTTATGCTTCTGAGGACTTGCAGCAGGGGCTAGAGCTCTGCCTTTCCCAAAATGAGTTCAAAAGGAGGCAAATTAATTGCGCTTTTATACCCTGGGTGCTGTCCTGTGCCCAACCCTAGGCACTTACCTAGCCTAGCTGATGGACAGGTGCACTGGCGTTTTATTCCTCTGCAATTCTTGTGGCCAGCCAGGAGGAACTCGGGTATTTCGTTGCCTACATGGACTTCTTGGGGGATTCTCAAAGGTATTTTGAAAGCAAATATGTTCTGAAACATCCCCAAGGCAACTGACACCAGGGTGCCCATAAAATATGACTTCCACGTAACTTGCAGATATATTTGGAGAAAAGATACACAACGCTTCTACAGAGAACCATTAAAAAAAAAAAAGTCTTATAATTACATACTCATAATTTTCTAGCTTTAGAAATACTCTGCAGGTCATACACCTGGGGTGCTCGGTAAAGGACCTATGAACAAATATTTGAATACTTTAAAGAGTCCCTGTAGTAGTAAGGAATCTGATGCTTTTTTCAGTCACACTACAAGCATATACTTGCATTTTTAGGCAAATGCGATTATCAGGAATCACTTATTCAGGTTTTTAATCAAGTTAAATTCTCTTTCAATCCAGCAGCTTCTGCTTGATGTGACCTGTAAAATTTTGCATTTTATTATAAGAACTCTTAAAATTACTTTAAGATTTTTTTTACTTTAATATTTTCATTGCATCTGATATAATAGTATTCTGTTGTCTGTTATTACTGTTAGCAGTGCAAGTTTTAAATACATTTTAGTTTCCTTTTTTTTTAAAAAACCTTTATTACCTTTCCCAGCTACTTCCTGGGGGGTGGCAAAATTAAAATAAAACTTTAAGCAAAACTTAAGAATTCCTAGCAACTGGACTTGAAGAATGTAAAGAGTAGCTAAGTCAATCTGTCTGTACGTGCTTGTTCTCATGTGGTCCCATAACCCAAAGGTGAAGCAAACACAAGCTACACAAATGCCTGCTTGTGCTGACTTCAGTGAGAGTGGATTTTTAGCTGTTTATTTATCTGGAATGTTGTGCTTTGGCTCACCTTAACCCCTTGATTTGGATATGTGTCTTAGCAAAGCAGTCTGGCAAAGCACAAATATTTTAACCCTGTTGTAGCTGTTTGGAAAATCAGGGGGGATTGCAGGCATTTTGGAGACCCTAAAAGGTGTCTGCTCTTTCATCTGATTTTGGTTGTGTATCTATGTCTCCCAGGGAATATTTTGTAACATGCCAAAATCTTGAGATATTTTGCTTATGTTATGTTTGGCTCTTCACCTATGTGCAGTGACTTGTTTTCTGAGCAATTGTACTGGACTCTTTGTGGATGGTTTCTGCAGCAGGTAGCAATAGTATCCTCTCTAAGTAGGTGGCAAAATTGTCTACTCAGTTGGACATAATGAAGCTTTTCTTTTCTGGTCCATCAAGAAGAGTGAATATAATCAAAGCCAGATGAACATAAAGAGTTTCTGATTGTTCACTGTCTGTTTGATCAGTTCTAAGCAGGGAGCTAAATTCCCAGTAGCATTTTCTTGAATTCTTAGAACAGAATTAACCAAGTCTGATTCCTGAAAACTTGGCGAGTATCCTAAATAACCTCTACATTTTCCTGATTTGTGAGCTAATGAGAAAACATTTTCTTTATTTCTGTATCTATTAGGTAACAAATGAATTCATGTACAATTTATTCACAGACTAATATAGCCCATGTTCAGAATGTTTCCTTTCTTTTGCTGTTATATATATGTAAGTGAATAATTTCATTTTGCGGCATGCTGTTTTGGGCAGTGAGAGGAAAAGTTAGCTGAATTTCCTGTAATATACCAAGGAACTCATAAATGCCTTGACGACCTCCAGTGAAACCGAGTTCTTGTTGGGTAGTAAATACCTGCTTGAGTGAGCTGCAATACAGTGTGTCAGTTGTTCCTGGTCTTGGGTCTGTCAGTACAATCTACAAGATGTTAAAGCACACAGTATTATTAGCTCTGCTAGGAATTTCTGTCAAGACAGAATAGTTGTGCCACGAGGATCGTAAGATTTGTTGAACAAAACCTCATGTTGATTGCAGTGCCGGTTTCTTTAGTGTTAAGAAAACCTGTGCAGAGTGATATGTAAATCCTATAGTTTTCATCTGTGTCTGATGAGGTCTTGATAAATCACAGGTGAATGCTAGGATATGTTTGACAATGAGACAAGAAGCAAGCTGAGATGAGCAAATTTGAGTTTCAGTTCAAAGTAGCTGAATGCATCTTTATTTTTGTAACAGGAATAACAGAAGAGCTGTTAGAAAGGAGGGAGCTTTTGCTTTGCAGGTCACTAATCTGACAGTGTTTTGTTTCTGTCCTCTTCTAGAAATCGAAGCCAAGGAAGCTTGTGACTGGCTGCGGGCTGCCGGCTTCCCGCAGTATGCACAGCTCTATGAAGGTAGGCACCAGGGCTGTTCCCATCAGCACCCCAGCCTGCAAGGTGATCGTTCACGGCATCAATATGAAACAAACGTGCAGCTTCATTTTTGGACAATAAGGCATAATATTCACCATTAAAAGAGGTTTGGGGGCACACCTGAATGGTGGCGCATAAGATAAATTTTGGAGACTAGGTTGCTTTCTGCTACCCTCCATGCACATAGACATACCAAAACCAATGAGATTGAAACACTCTTGGAGTTTCAAATTTTCTTCAGGTTTCTGCTTTAGTCTGAGTAATCCTTTTAATTTTTTTTTGTCCTTTTTTTTTTTACAAAGGTTTTCCTCAAGCAAAAGGAAACTTTTCTCCTGTCTTCCTCTCTGACCTGCTAGGAACTTGCAGTTTTGGCAGACTACTCTTAAGCTCTGATGCAAAATGACATACATAAGTTTGTTTTAAAGAATGACATCTTAGAGGTCCTTTTTAATACGTGTTATTTTCAGAGGGTTTTTTTCCTCCTACTTAAAATTACTTGCACCGTGGTGAAACTATTCTGTACTTACTTATTTGCCTCTTCTTTTTTATAAAGCAAACTCCAGCTGCTGCTTGTAAGAATGAGCACAGAAAGTCCATTATTTACAGTGAATAACCATTGGAAATTACAGCAAATGCTGAGCTGACCTTCTTGAAAAATGATCTAGTTGAGCTTTGATTTGCAGCTGCATTGGCAATGTGAGATGATAATAGCACTTTCAAAAGCAGCACTTAGCAAAAATGTCCTTTGCCTGTTCAGAAATGATTTTTTTTCCTTTTTTTTTCTTTTTTTTTTTTCTTTTTTTTTGGGTGGGTGAGGGGTGTGATACTAATGGAAATGCCAAGATTTTCTTGGGATGCAGATCAGGGACTGTGGTTCAAGTCTTTGTTAAAACCAGGGACAACACTGCCAGCAGAATATGTGGGCTTGTGGGTTTCCTGCTGTGCTGAACTGTAAATCTCCTAAGAAATTACTTGCATTCAAAAAAACATGCCCTACCTGTGGTTGCAATTGTCCTACCTAGAAACTCTAAACTTTTATTAAGTTTCTAATTTAGGACCATGTTCTTGCCTAACGTCAAAAGGACCACAGAGGTGAGAGCAAGATGTGAGAGCAAGGCCAGCCATTCCCATTGAAAAGCCAGCTGTCCTTATATGAAAACAATATGCCATTGTCCTTTCCAGGCCCTTTTGGCAGCAGCAACATCAACAAAAACAGCATAAATTAAGCATAACAAAAAATGGATTTGTGCAGACCATCGACATCTTGTCACCCATCTCACTTAGCGTGCCCACAAGAAAACATCTGGGAGAACATAAGATACAAGCCCTCTCAGAGGAAAAACTTAGATCAGCACTGTTGAAAAGTACCGACTGAATGTGCTCACTTCCTTTGCTTGCACTTTGGACTTAAAATAGTGAAGGAGAAAACTATGGATCAGTTTAGTATAATATGAGAAGTCACCTTTAGGCAGTACACATTTAAAATGGAGATTAATCTGTGAAACTTCATAGTTGCTCTGCCTTCTAAAACTGCAATTTTCTGTTGAAAAGCCAGGATTTCTTGTATTTCACAGACTATGTCATCATAAGAATATTATATACCTTTCAATAAATTAACACCAGGTCTATTCTTTTCATCATTTCAGCTCACTCTTGTCTCTGGAGATTTAAAACATTTTATAGACAATCACTTGGACCAGAAAAGTTGTATGTAACTGCAGCAGTACGTTGAGAGTTTGTCCTTGTATTGCAGCATGCCCTGAACACCCAGGGGCTTTGGTGGGAGTTTTAGTTTTGCAAGGAATGCCAGATCAGGACCTATATGACAGTCAGGAATCCGTGGAGGACAGTAAATAATATATATGTAGTCACTGCTTCAGAGCTGAAGTAAATTTTCAGCTCTCTGCCAACATTGTTTCTTCCCCCTCACTCTCCCAGTTGTTTATCTAAATAATCTTTTAAGGGAAGGAGGCAGTATGCGTTCCACGCAGCTTGGCGCTCTTTCATTTCAGCCCATATCTCATTAATGTTATAACAGAGTCAAGCATTTAAATTGCTTGATTAACAGCCAAGGAGATTCTGTTTTTCATTCCAGAGATTTGGGTTTTACTGACCTTTTTTCTTTAATGTGAGATACTAGTACTTTGATGGAGATTGTATATTTATTTTAAATAAAGCCAGCCTGAATTAGTTTCAGCTTCTGATGTTGGATAGGAAGTTCACATTTGCCTTGTTTCCTCTCCTGTTGTTTCATCTTTGCTTTGCTCATTTTTTCCCCATTATGCATATCAGCTTTCAGTTATCAAAGCTGCACGCCAAAAGCTTATAGACAGGCAGTAAGCATCTCTGGCATTTGAGCTGGTAAGATGCATGTTTATCTGAGAAGTGCCAATCACTTGCATCTTGGTTAGCTCATCTGAAGGCAGCTGGTGGTTTTGAAACAATTCACTGCTGGGAATAACTGCTTTTTTGATTCTTTACCTGTCTCTGTTCCTACAGATCTCCTCTTTCCAATTGACATTGCTCTAGTCAAGCGAGAGCATGACTTCCTGGACAGAGATGCTATTGAGGCCCTATGCAGGTAGGTGGGAAAAAATCACACTGCATCTTGTAACAAAACTCTTCCCGTGTAATGGAAAATGTAACCCAGGAAAGCATAACCACAACTGAATTATGTATTATAGGCTTAATCATTGTTTTGAGGCCTTTTGATTATCCATTATTGGTATGCATTTTTAATCAAAACAGTATATTGGGCTAAGTAATGTTTGGGGATCTTATTTGCATCAAAGCTGGGAGGAAAATGGCAGTAGTCTTTGTGACAAGAGTCTTTAGTAAGTATTTAGTATAGCTATATATTTTATTATTATTCATTCTTTACTTGCTTTTATTATTGATTCCCAAATTAGCAAGCCGTGTGAAAGCAGAGCTGTGTAGGCGACAGCAATCTGTACATACAACTATAGCATCAGTTCCCATGCAGGAATTATATTTTTGGGAGCAGTATTCGCAAAGCTGTGCTGCTGCATTCTCTTACCCTCCTGTCTGATAATGGTGAGGAGCCATGTGTATAAAAAGTCATGCTGACCTCAGGGTACTACCCTGTGTACACTATGATCACTGAAGTGAATGTGGATGGCTGTAAAGGATAATGGGAGTGAATCTAAAGGGTTTACCACCACCGCCAAGGCTGGCCTGCCCTCAGCTGTGTGCTCCCATAGCTTATCTTAATTGTTTATGGGCTCCTACAACAAACCGATTCAACTTGCTTACCCAGCTAAAAAAGCCTCAGTAGTCCTTGCTGGGTTAGGAAATTGGATCAGCACATGGAAAGGAGTAATGGACTCTGGGGGGGTGCAGAGGATGACCACAGAGCTAACTGCAAGGGCAGGACACAAGGGGTGGGCAGAAAAAGAGAGAGCAAGACTTGCCTGTGTGGGGCAGCTTGTTTTTACAGAACTACAGCCCCAGCATTACCAATTCTATCATATAAGCAATTACTTTGGCCCCATTTTACACTTATCCATCCATTATGGATGGGTACTCCTCTAGCGCAAGTTCATAATCTAAATTGCAAAAAAAAAATGCAATAATTTTTCATATCTTCTATTACCTAGAAATAAGTGCAGTTTTCTCCCTTTGTCCTTCATTATGGCAACTTTCCAAATTGTCTTCTGAATGAATGCTTTGGATACTACATGCCTGATGGCCGCAACTCTAAATGTCAATAACTCTAATGAATTACAAAACCCTTTTAAGAAAGGCTTTAAGTTTATAGTGTCCTCTTGCCATCACTACCATGCTTGGAAGGGAAAGAGAGAAACTGGAATTTGAAGTTCCTCAGAAATATTTACAGCATTTTCAAACTAAGGAAACAGATTTGTTGCTCACTCATTGAGAGGGGAAAAATTTTATTCACGGTAAATTCACAATCAAGATGCAGTAAGGCGCCTACTCCGTCAGCATTAAAATGTGATACATTGGTCTGCTTATTTGTGTGCTCTGGAGCTTGTGAAGCCATTGAACAGAAAGTACAGCGATGTGAATAAATGCTGGTTCCCAGAAGCACGGTATTCCCTTGCCAGGAAAACAGAATACAGTCAAGCCAGCATATTTTGGATCTAGTGCTCTCTTGCAAGACTACTTTTTAACCTGGGCTTATTTAGGTAGATGGGGGAAAAAGACAACAGACTGTTTCTTACTGGTAAAAGTAAGAATATGTCCTCCATATATCTTTGAGACTTGCCACTAATAAAAACAGTTACCAATTTTATTGAACTTAGAGGATAGCAAAAAGATCTGTCCTAAAAATGGAATCTTATTTTTTAAGCCTTCTAATAAAGGTAACCAAGCCAAAATGATGTGGGTATATACACATTTTGTGAAACTAGGACACACAAGTCTGCTAATTGTAAAATCACCTGTTCACTTCCATCTTCAAATTGTTTTCTGTGTAGTGTGCATAAGAAGTGTGCATCTTCCTGTAGCTTGTGACAGATTTTAAAGGCAAAACTATATCATTCTGAAGTCTGTGGCTTATCTTTTACAAAATAATTTTAAAACTGAAGCTAAAATTTCTCCAGAAGCATTCAGATCCTACCTTAACATAAAACTGAAAATCATCTTGGATGTCTGAATTTGGCCTTTTGTCATGTGTATTAAACAAAAGCAGTTCATTATCACAACATTTCCACCTTTAGATTTTTTTTTCACATCTCCCTGTTTAATTTTGTAAAGCTCATTAAAAAACATGGAGAGGCTACGTCATGTGGAATGCTGTGTTTCTTCCTGAAACCTAGGTTTATTTTGACTCATGCCATGGTCAGTGTGTAAACAGTAGAGGATTTTGCTCAGTAAAGGAGTTAGAGCTGTTTCACAACCATAAGTCTATCTAAAAATCAGAGTAGTTTTGGAATTATTTGCATTTTCAGCATAGAGCTAAATGAATGCTGTATGCAGTCGATGGTAACAAAATAGTTAGTCCTCTGTGCTGAGAATCTGCTTTTCAGTATAACCAGGAGTCTTTTCTCAGCGGTTTTAATCACCTTGCTCTAATTACTGCACATGGAAAAATATAATTTTAAAAAAGACTGTAGAAATCACAATGACAGGGATTTTTTTTAAGTTTGAAGCATTTAAAACATCTGAACAGTACTGTCAATTACTGTTCAATAAGATTATTAACTTAAACAGGAATAATAATGTAACTTTAACAGTTTAATAATAATGCTTTGCAAAATTCATTTCTAAATGGAAATGGTTTCAGTGGCCACCCCATTAAGGGTTTTCTTGAAAAATTTTAAGTAAAAAGCAAGTTGAGTCTTGAATTACAGAGATAGCATATGGTACTTGGTAACAGTAGAAGATAAATGGTTAAGAAATGTCATTTAGTGATTGTATCACGAAATGTAGGGTTAAAAATGTAAGTCATGATTCTGCTTTAATTTGCTGGGATGCTTCACGTAGAGACTGTGTGTGAAGTGCTGCTGGCCTTGGTTTTGTAAGCCTCTGTGTAGATTAATGGTCGGGAATTTATCTTGAGAGGGCAGCTGCCTGCATAATGCGCTCATGAAGCTAAGTACTGAAACATGCTTATCCTAGAGGCTGTAGTTGCTAAGTGCGAATTACATAGCAAGCTGTGATGGAAATCCTATTTAATCTCTTTACATGTAACTAGAAAACTGCCACACTGTATACACAAGAGATTTCTTAAATCTTGTACCATCAGGATTTCTCATCCAAGAAACTGATTGTAATGGATTAGCACGAGCAGCAGTTACTGGTCGTATGGCTTGGTTTGTGAAGAGCTGGCCTCCCTTGCAGGTTATAACATGCAGATGAACCCCGTGAGCCAGCACAGGGACTGTCCACTGCGGTGAGACACGAAAGCCCTTGTATCATCAATTAGTTACAGGTATAATGGAGCTGGAGTTTGCCCTGTAGTAAGGAATGAAGAATTTAAATCCATTAGGAAAATATTTTAAACTGAAGTTCAAAGCTAGATCATACACTTACTGAGATGGAAAATTCTAGTTTAAAATCATAAAATGCTTTTATCTGATGCACTGTACTGCTCCCACTATTCTTGAGTGTGTGGGATGAGAATTTTCTGCTGTTAATGACCACAGAGTGAATTACCAAGTGGTTATAGCTGATATAGAACTTATTGGTTCTTAGGTTAACAAAGACTTCCTATTACAAGGCCATAGTTTAATTTATAAAATAACTGAAGTTAGCCATGCAAGTTGAAATTTTTGGTAGTGTGCATGTTACCCAGATTGCATTTCTTAAAAAATAAAATAAAAATTGAAGTAAAACTAGTTTGGCCATTTCTGAGAAGATGACTGGGAAGAGCACGTTGTTTGCTCATTTCCTGGAGAAGCTCTGGTGCCTCGTGTTTGGGGTCCAGCTGGTACAGGTTTCCACGGTAGCCCTGGGCTGTTATGGGCCAGTCACAGTTTGGGGACTGGGACCGAAAGGCAGGCTCTGTCACATTTGTCACCACTAGGAAGAAAGGCTTTGCAGAGCCCACGTAAGGGTTCTGGGTGTGTGGAGGACAAGGAGAAGGGATGCAGTGGAGGTGTAACACAGGAGCTCTCCTCCACAGTGTGATACCCCCTGGATGTGCAGACCTACAGAGAGAAGGCCGACCCAAAGATAATTACCTAAATGATGGGAAAGAACATTATCTTGTCATTCAGAAAGACAGTGGACAGGGTAGGAGGCATTGCAGAAATGGAGATTGAGATAGCAAGGCAGTGTAAGTGGCTGCAACCACTGTCTGCAGCAATCCTGCCCCGTCACCCTGTCTCCTCTAGAAGTCCGCATGAAGGTGTCACTGAGACAGGTTTGGGCAGAATAAGACAGAGCTAAAGAATGAGAATCTGCTGCCTGTCAGCGGAGAAATGATGAGCTGAGTTTGTACCTGGGAGCAGAATTATCTGGAGAGAAGGTCCAGAGCCAGAAGAGAAAATTGGGGTTCATTAACAAGTACCAATTTGATGAGATCTGTAGAAAATGAATGTGTGCTTGCATGCTTAAAAAGTATTGCAAAGTGAAGTGAATGTTAGTGACAGTTGTATGGGTAACTCTCATCTTGGCAAAGCCCGAACCTTTCTTGCTTAGCTTTGCGGACTCGATAGCTTGTTTGGAAGGCAGCTCTGCATACCATGCTGTGCTTTCGGGGTCCTATAGCTCCAGGAACTGGGCACCATTGAACTCACGTAAAAGCTAAAGCAGGATGTGTGATGTATATAATTAAACTTACAGACCTGAGGCAGTCGCTGCAGAGCATTTGGATTTTAAAAGGGAAACTGCTTTTATAATGAAATCATGTCAGATGTGTAAGGGAGCCTTTATTTGCCTTGCTGCTCTTGTGTTTAACCTTGCTCATAGGGGGTTACATTATCTTGCCTTCATACTCATTTTTGTGAGGTGTGTGCTGGGGGATTTTTTTTTTTCTCAAAGTCCCTATTTTTCACCTATTTCAGGGTTTTAAGTTAGGTAGGAGGAAAGTCTGTGGATGTAATCTTTGTGAAATCAGAGATCGCCTTTATTAGCGATTAGATAGGCTGCAGCAAGATAAAGCCTGATGCAGGGATTCAGTGATAGCTTCTCCCCACGTAAGTCAAAGGTTGCCACAGTGTGAAATTTGTAAATTATTGCACAGTAAATGACTGAAAGCAATGCAGTATTCCCTGCCATTGAGGTCTGGCAGTTTGGAAGGAAAATGTTTGTGAAGCAGGGGAAGGGAAGCAGCTTTCTGTTGCTGTGTGGCCTCTTAGAAACCAAATACTTGGGTAGCATGTGCATGGGGTTGTCACTCCTCACCCATGCCATAAACACAACTGCTGGGAAGGTCACGCACCCACCAGTAGCAGCGGGAAGGATTGTGCCTGCAGTAAGTCAGAGCAGAGGTGAAAATGGAGAGATCTGGTTAACTTTCCTACTCTGCCACTGGCCTACCATTTGACCCGTGGCAATTCTTCCTGTTTCTCTTCTTTTCTGCTGTGTTGTGGCTGGGTCTAATTATAGATCAAACTGTCCTTTTTTACCTCACGACTGCAGCAAGAGCACCAGTAGGAGCTTTTCCATTTTCTTTGATGGCCTCAGGATCAAGCCCTGTGTAAATACCATCTGCAACCAATCCTGTGCATGAAAGGAAAGAGGAAAGAGAGGAAACTAGTAATCCTTCCTGTGCACACATTTTCTAGATTCAAGTTACAAGTTTCAGGAATCTGAAAAGACTCATCTGAAGCAACAGGACAAGTCAGCATTTTTTTTTTTCTTCTTTTAATTCTTTTATCCAAGTTTTTCAAAGCTACCAGTACAGCTTCTTTACATTTCTTGAATGATGTAGGTGAAAATTACACTGCTTCCTTCAGAATGAAGCAGACTTTTTAAACCTCAGCCTTACCCCTGTTCAATTTGCATGAAAGGGGCAATTCTTCTCCTCTGCTTCCCCCCTTCACATGCTACCATTTATGTGGCTCAGGGAGCTGACATGGGCAAAATTCAACCCCCAAAAAAATGGAAAAATGAATTTTCAGCTCCTCTAGACCACAGTACAGCCTCGCAAGTGGAAGCTTTCCATGAGGGAGGCAGGAAGAGTGGGGACAGAAGGAGGGCAGAGAGGTTTCTTTGGATGTGATGCTTCCCATGACTGTCAGACAGAATGGACAGTTCTGGGGGACAGGGGATAAGAAAGAGAGCTTAGTTTATTTTAGGGATGCTGGATCACAAGCTCATCAGAGAACAGAGGGATGCTTATATACATTCATACAGTACTTTGAGATGTGCATGCAGAGTGCTCTTGCATGTTTTAGGGAGGCTGGTTAATTCTTGTTGCTGCAGCAATTTATTTTCATTGTCTAAATTTTAGTCCTCAAGACCAACATTATTACACATAAAAGAAACTTTAGTTTGGGAAGGAAAAATCAGGTATGTGGCTTTTTAAAAACTGATAGTTGTGTTGTCCCAGGATTGTATTGAGAATAATTACATTACACTTCTCACAAACAAAATGGGCCCCTAAGAAGTGGAAAATAAGTTTTCCTGTTTGAGCTTTCAGCTTATAAAGTATAATTTTAAAGTGGTATGCTGTTTTGTACAGATGTGTACAGTGTCAAATACGAAGCCTATTCTCTTATTTTTAGTCTGTTGAGGTTGATTGTTTCAGGGTTTGAATGTTTGATATTTAAATAAATGTAATTATTACAATTCATTGATTACAATGCGCTTCTTAACTTACTCTAAGTTTCTGTTTACTTTTCCTTACTTTGATTCAGGTAATAGTGACAAATAGTCATCCATCCCTCCCTCTGAAGTTAGAATACTGCCAAATGTAATGGGTTAATGGTTAAGTATAATTAGGGCTCTAATTGAAACTCTGCTTGTGGCTATTTGTATGCAAAGCAGTTTGGGGATAGCCTTCACAAGAGCTTTTGAACTGAAATAGCCTGTGCCAAAACACTGGAGTTTTCTCTTAATATGGTTTCCTTTGCTTTGCAGGCGCTTAAATACTTTAAACAAATGTGCAGTGATGAAGCTAGAAATCAGTCCCCACAGGAAAAGGGTAAGTACCTTTAACATCTTCTGTTACAGCATTGTGTGTTAATGAAACTGAAAAAAAAAATAATAGCAGATTGTTTAGCTGTAGTGTAGGATGACAGCTGAGTTGAACCTGCCAATGACTCATAGTCAAAACTCTGCTTATATTTCATCTTATGTTCTCACTTAGTGAAAACTGCAGGGCTTGGCCCTGCATAAAGGTTATTTGTCTAGCTAACTCTTCCATGGGATGCTGCTCTCAGCCTGAAAAACACTGGGATTCTCTGCCTGCCAGTGGAGTTGTTTGTGTTGTAGCTTATTACTTGCTCTTAGGCAGGATTGTAATTGGTAGGCATGACAGAGGGGATCCTGACCAGCCACAATGAGCTGACCTGAATGTTAGAACATCGTCCTTGATGTAATCTTCACAGTTTTGGTTCTTTGCCATCACATTGGAATTGTATTCTTTTATTACTATATAGGCAGCGTGACTCTGCCTGCCATGCAAGAGACGACCATTTGTAGGATTTGACATGTTGTTTCCGTGTTGTTTTTTTTTTAATTACAGCTCAAATTTAAAGCAAAATATTTAAAGAATATATTGACTACCTTTTTAGAAAGTTTACACATCTCCAGGGTGTTTAGCGGGCGTTAAAAGGGTTTCTTGGTTATTCGTGATCCCTGTGGAGCGTAGTGAGAAAGAAGAGAGGACCTACTGTAACTTCAGTAAGGTAGTACAGACAGAAAGCTGAGCTGCTGGATTTTGCTAGTAAGGTACCACTTGATAGCTGTCTTAAAACTATGTGGGTGTCCTAGGAGGGATCAGTAGTTGATACTGTCCCCTGGGATATGACGACTGCAGATAAAGATGACTGAACTAAGGCAATACAATGCTGCCCTGCCCTTAGGAAGAATGCATACAAATGCTCTGAGGTTGTTTACCAGGAATTAATCCCCTCTTTCCCTATCTGTTTGTGGTATGCTGGAAACAGCACCCAAGTTCCAGAAGATAACAGTCTGAGGCAGCATATATATGAACTTTTTAAAAGTAGGGGTAGACCCCTGGCTTGCCTGTTTACAGCCACCAGAAGATTTCTCCTCCTTGTTTTTCAATCCTGCTAACACTGGAATGATCAGTATTGCTGCTAGATGTCAGACCAGACCCAACGTCTTCCAGAGTCTGGATGTTACGTTTTGTTTCAGTCCTTCTTGATTTTCACTCACCACTCATATTCTGGTGGATGGACTTTGATACCATTCCTGTTTGTTGTTGAATTCATTAGAATTCTTAGCCTTTAAAGTTTTTTAATACTCGGGGAAAAATTGTGCTGACAGAAACATATGCTTGCTTATGTTGCATTGTCTCTTTGCCAATTAAGATTGCTTTACTGTTCCTTTTTCCCATTCAAACCATGTTTATTATCATTATTATCTATTGACAGTTTCAGGTGACATTTTTCCTCCGGAAAACTTTAAATAAGCAAGCCAGTCCTCTTAGGTTTTCTTCTGAGTCAGGGGCAGAAACACCGGTAGTAGTAGCTGGGAAACAAAGAGAATGACACTTGCTCTTTTTCCTATGTGTATTTGGTTATGAAAAATAAATACGATGTTTCACATATCTTCCTGAGATGATGAAATGTGCTAAGAGGAAAAAAAAAACCACACTAGGAGAGGATCAGGAGCTAAAGTAAGCATAAATAAAATACTTGAAATATGAATAACTTACTAATTTTTCAGACTGAGTGTTTATGTTCCTGGCACACAAATAGTTACAGTTTGAGGCGTGCATGTGTACTTGTTTTTAAATTAAAGCAATCTAAACAAATTAAGTGAAACTTCAGCACCCATGGAGCTGTGTGGCAATTAGTCTTCCCTACTCTGAACACCAAAGGTTATTGTGTGGTTTCATGGTGTCACACTCAAATATCTCTCATTGGCTTCATTCTTCCAACTGTGTGCAACATGAAATTTTCCAGATACTTGGAAGAACAAAAATGCCATTTCCAGGATCATTCCCTTTCAGGATTTAGATGAAAAGATTTAGACGTAAGTGATGTACAGGTAATTGTGCCCTCAAGCATTCGTCATGCATCAAACATAATCAGAGAAGATGCTATTTGCAATTTACTTACGTGCTATACTGTGAGTGAGCTTTTGCTGCTCACTATCTATGAGTGTTAAAGTTTGCCTGGAGCAAGACTGAAGTAGAAACTTCACAGGACATTCTTAAAATGTTAGCTGCTAGCCTGTGGGAGGAAGAGTGGACCAGGTAGGAGCCTGGAGGCATCAGACTGTAGCAGTGCAAGAGTTTCTTTTGCTGCCTCATTAGTCACAGTGAGGAGACCTTTTAAACTTCCAGAATGGGTAAGGAATTAAGCTGCAACAATTCACAACGTATGAGAAACATCTCTTAATTGCAAAGAGGAGTATAAACACAGAGCCACTATCAAAAGAGTGTAACTTTGGAGAGAGTCCAAAGGGACCCCAACCCCGGACTGACTCCAGTTTAAAATTTTATGCATGCCAGGAATTTCCATTGATCTGAGGGCTATCCACTGTGACCAATTAATTAAAAGTCAATGGATACTAAGGTTTTCAGAAAAGAGCAATTTAAAGCAGATTGCATTGTTTGTTTCTTTTTACGAAGCATATATCCTTTGTATTTAAAAACTGTTAAAAAGTATTGTCTGTCCCCTGTAATCTTTTCTTGAGATGGGCTTTATGGCCTAAACTTCCTCTCCCTGAAGAGACTGTTTTTGCTTTAAATTCATGAGAACAAGGTCATGCTTAAATCAGTTTGGTGGGCATTGCATTTAAACGCAACTGCCTTTGCAATGTTGGCAGTTTGCAAGCATTATTTTCAGGGTTCTTTTTCTTTGCAGAGTGAAGATTCAGATGAAGATGAACCATGTGCAATAAGTGGCAAATGGACTTTTCAAAGGGACAGCAAGAGGTGGTCGAGGCTTGAGGAGTTCGATGTGTTCCCTCCAAAGCCAGACTTGAATACCTCCTCCCCAGAAGCTCCCCACCTTACAAACGCGGCAAGCCGTGAGAGCGTGCTCACAGACCTCAGCGAGCGGCAGGAGGTGGCTTCAATTCTCAGCATCAGCAGCACCAGCAGCCACCAACCAACCCTGCAGAGCGAGGCATCTACCACCAGGACAAATTCCGTTGTGAGCGTTTGTTCATCGAGCAATTTCGTAGCAAATGATGACTCATTCAGCAGCCTGCCCTCGCCCAGGGAGCTGAATAGCTTCAGCTTCAACACAAAAGCAAACGAGAAGAACACCAAATCTAAAACAAAGAGCCTGCTTAAGAGAATGGAGAGCCTGAAAATCAAGAGCTCTCACCATGGCAAGAACAAAGCTCCTTCAAAGCTTGGCCTTATTATTAGTGGGCCCATCCTGCAAGAGGGCATGGATGAAGATAAGCTGAAGCAACTTAACTGTGTGGAGATTTCTGCCCTCAATGGCAACCACATCAGCCTCCCCATGGTACGAAAAAGGAGCGTCTCCAATTCCACCCAGACAAGCAGCAGCAGCAGTCAGTCTGAGACGAGCAGTGCCGTCAGCACACCCAGCCCTGTCACGCGAACGCGCAGCCTCAGTGCGTACAATAAAAGGGTGGGCATGTACCTGGAAGGCTTTGACCCCTTCAACCAGTCAACCTTCAGTGATGTGATGGAGCAGAACTTCAAGAACAGGGGAAGCTTTGCAGAAGACACCGTGTTTTTTATCCCAGAAGATCATAAGCCCGGCACTTTTCCCAAAGCACTCTCCAATGGCAACTTCTCCCCAACAGAAAGCAATGCTTCCGTGAACTGGAGGACGGGGAGTTTCCATGGCCATGGCCATCTCACCCTCCGGAGGGAAAACAGTGGAGACAGCTCCAAAGAGCTGAGCATGGGAAAACGGCGCAACTCCGCTAGCTCATTGAGCAGCCGCCTGAGTATTTATGACAACGTGCCAGGCTCGATCCTGTATTCCAGTACGAGCGACTTGGCCGACCTTGAAAACGAGGACATATTCCCAGAGCTAGACGACATCCTGTACCATGTGAAAGGGATGCAGAGAATAGTAAACCAGTGGTCAGAGAAGTTCTCGGACGAAGGGGACTCTGACTCAGCGCTCGACTCCATCTCCCCCTGTCCTTCCTCCCCAAAGCAGATCCACCTCGATGTAGATAATGATCGAACAACACCGAGTGACCTTGACAGCACAGGGAATTCACTTAATGAAACAGAAGAGCCTTCAGGGATGCAGGACAGAAGGGACTCTGGGGTGGGCGCGTCTCTGACACGGTCCAGCAGGTGAGCTCATGAGTGCTGGGACTTGGGTTGGCCCCAGTAAGGCCTCCTCCAGACCCACTGGTTCTGCAGTAGCTGCACCACACTTGGTTAAGGCATTCCTGTAATAGAAATTAGGGCCACTGAAGCACACATGTGCCGTTCCCATCACTTCCAAAAACAATTATAGCCGAGGGAAGTATTTGTACAACACTTGTAGATAAGTGATTCCCACAATTCATAGCTATATGTTTATATGTTCAGCTCAAATCGTCACTGAAAAACAGCCTGCTCAGCAAGTCAGCGTTTGGAGCAATGTTAAGGCAGGTTTGGGGGATGGGAATTCTTCAAACCGAAATGGTGTGTGGGAGGGAGAAGGACCTCAAGTAGTGCTATTCACTTTTCAGATTGGCTAGGAAAGCCAGTGGAAGTATGGTCTGTTTTGTGTCAGTGTATAGTAAAAGCCTGGACTTTTAGACTGTCTCAAAAAATTGCACTTTCAGTAGCAGGCTGTTTCTTAATAGCATGCTAGGTCACTAACTCTGCAGGGAAGATGGGGCTTGTTTACTTTTTCTTGATCACTGTAGCACAGTGGGGGCTTGGGGGAGCTCCAGAGGCTTCCCAGTTTCTGTTGGGAGTTTCACCATGTATTTTATATTGTGAGTAGAGCATGGGGCTGAACTCTTTCTAGCGTTGTTTCCAGTTTTCCTTTAAAACTGGTGCAAATCATTTTGGGCCCAGTTTCTGCTGTCATTTAGTTGCCTACAGCTGCTTGTATAAACTTAATGGGACTTTTAGAAAAGCTTAGTTCCCGTTTGATGTGTCTTGAAATTTGAGGCCTTTTTTTTTCTTAATGGAGTTGTTTGATTCTGACTGACTTGATACTGGAAGGGTTTCTGGAAAAAAAAACAAAAGTTGTTGGAGCCCTCTGAGAATGTCTGATAGCACAAGGCCACGTAGGTCAGCTTGGAGTGCATGTTCCCATCGACACAGGTTGCAGGGAGTGAGGCGAATGTCTCAGTGACCTGTCCTTGCTCTGTTCCCTGTCATTTCTGCAGGCACAGGCTGAGGTGGCACAGCTTCCAGAGCTCCCACCGGCCCAGCCTCAGCTCGGCGTCTCTGCAGATCAACTGTCAGTCCGTGGCACAGATGAACCTGCTGCAGAAGTACTCGCTCCTCAAGTTAACCGCTCTGCTGGAGAAGTACACACCTTCCAACAAGCATGGTTTCAGCTGGTAAGGGCACAGTGCCAGGTGTAGACAGGCCATCTGTCCAAGCACAACAGTTTCACTAGTCCTAAGTAACTTCTGGAAACATGCAACAAATCCCTCCATCCCTCTTTTTTCCATATTTGCACTTCTTCCTCCAGCCTGCGCTGACAATGATTTGTGGTTTCTTAAGACAGTGCTAACTAACATCACTAACCCTTTATGTAAACGTAATCTCAGTAGGATTGAGGACTATGTTCAAGGAGGCATGTGAGGGAGTAAAAGCAATCATGTACAGGCCAGCTGGCCAGCTGTCTGTGTGGCAAGATGTCCACTATCTCTAGCAAAAGAAGGACAAGTGGTATATTGAGTGAGTTAGTGACTGGTGGCACAGAGCTCAGTAGATCTGAAGATGCTTCAGTTATTCTTAATTTTTTTGCATAGCTTTCTCTATGTAATCATGTCATTAAATAACATAGATGTCCTTTAGTTCTAGTGTCTTGTTATCCAACAACTATCTCCCCTCTTTAAAGGACTATAAATCCAGCACTATAAATCCAGTTAACTTGAAAAAAAAAAGGGGGGGGGCGGGAATGGAGGTTGGGAGAATCATTATTTTTTCTGTAGGCAGCAATATCTGCTCTGGCCAGGTGTTTGTAACTAAGTTGTTGTTTTGTTTGTTTGTTTGGATTTTGTTGGAAGAATGAAATAGAAAGCTCCTTTATTACTGTATCTGCAGTACAGCCTGTGTAACCTTCAGGATGCAAAAGACGCAATAAAATTTTTCTTCTCCCCACCACAGGCCAGCCTCCTCCCTTCCCCAGGAGTCATAGAGAGTATTTAGCTTCAGCATCAAAGTACCTCCTGTTCAAAGGCTGTTATTATGTCAGCCTTTCTAAATACAGAAGTTGTTTGTTCTGAAAGACAGAAATAAGTATTGACCAGTTATCCCTGCATGCTTCAGATTCTCGGTGGAGATCGCAATGTGTTTTTTCACATTCCATTGGCATGTTTTTTGACAAAGCAAGTATTATTCATGCATATATCAATAATGCCCTAAACTTAACTATATGGCAATACAAATTGGTTCTGTTTTCCTATGTAACAGATTAGTCAGCTGTAAATCTAATGCACTGTTTGTATAGCTGTACTGTATATATCGAAATGCTAAATAGGTCTCCCTGTTCTCCAGTGTTACTGTGTCCTACTAGCTGTTGTACCATACATTAGCTTTTTTCCTTGTTTAAGAAAATGATCTCAATATTTTCACATTTTAATAGCTTTTTTTCCTTTATGAAAGCAACACTTGGGGACCTAGGGGTAAATCATTCTTTTGTATTTAGTAACTTTTTCCTTGGAGTCAAAAGCAAATGGAAAGGCCTCTCATTGAAACTGGAGTGGGAGGTAGGGGTAACAACAGTAACTGCCTGACAAGGAGGGGGGTCCCTCAAAGGGGTTGTTTATAGAGCTGAAGTTTTTAGCTGACAATCTCAAATGTATTACATCAGTTTCCTGCTGTTATGCACACTGGTGGGTGGTGGACCCAGTTTGAGGACTTTGCAGAACAAGTAGTTGACATACAAAAGCTCATTGTTCAAATGCCCATCTTTCCTGAAACCTAAAGAAGCAGTGTTATAAGGGGTCACTGACCACAGGATTTATTTTGACTCCATTGCAGTTCGGTCTGGCTCCTGCAGTTTTTCCCTGTAGCTTTTGTCCTACTAATATTGATAGAGTAGCACCACATTAATAATTACAGGCAGCATACTGCTCTGAATGTTAAGCCTTTCTCTTAGAGAAACTGTTTTCTGTCCTCTCTCCCCTCCCATCCCTGAATGAATTAGCTTATTTATATTCTCACTACTTTTCATGTTATTCAGCATACTAAAATGTTTCACTTATTTTCACTTACTTCATGAGTTACTGGAAATCCATAAGACAAATGGTTGCCAGAGGTTTAATCTAATTTTGTCATTCCCTTTGCTTAAATAGGGCAGTACCAAAATTTATGAAAAGGATAAAGGTGCCAGACTATAAGGACCGAAACGTATTTGGAGTACCACTGCAAGTCAATGTTCAGCGCACTGGGCAGCCTCTTCCACAGAGCATTCAACAAGCCATGCGGTACCTTCGCAACCACTGCCTGGATCAGGTGGGTTTTGCTCCATTCTGATCCCATTCTCATTCAGTACTCGAAGCCCAGCCTTCCATTAAGATTTTTTGTTGTTGTTGTTTCTGGGTCAGATTGAAAAAGCAGACAGAACAAAATGAATAATTCAAGGAAAGCTTTCCATTAAATTAGCCATGAAATTAGAATTCATACATAAGAGGCTAAAGAACATACTTAGATTTCAATTTTGCTATACTGAATGTAAACGTGTTTACTTTTCCATATACAATTACACTTAGGTTGGACTGTTTAGGAAATCTGGAGTCAAATCAAGAATTCAGGCTTTACGTCAAATGAATGAGAGTTCAGCAGACAGCGTCAACTACGAAGGCCAGTCTGCTTACGATGTAGCAGACATGTTAAAGCAATTCTTCCGTGACCTACCTGAGCCCCTCATGACCAACAAACTCTCTGAAACCTTCTTACAGATATACCAGTGTAAGTACTGAGATTTCTAAAGCTAAATGGCTAATTGTCATTTGTGTAGCAAGGGTGAGAGTTTCTAACACCGCTCCTTTGGGCACTACGCATGTTGCATGTGTTGGTCTTTCTCTTTCTCTAGCAGCCATTATATTTCAGGCTGCCACATAAGGAACTGATTTTTGATATTCTGACTGTATAACAATTCATAGGACAGGACAAGTTCTTTTAATTTCACCTTTCCCTCAAGTTTGGGAGCAAATAAATCCTCCATCACTTGCTGTAGTTTCCTCTCTTCTTTGAGCATACTTGATACTACGGTTTGAAGATAAACTGTGTCTGATGTGGCTAAGTAGAGGGCTTGTGCAAACAGTATGTTCACAGAGTTTTGGACTTTTGAGGGGATTGAAATCCACTGAATAACTGAGGTGGGTTTTTTGTTTGTTTTTGGTTTAAAGAACAAGATTGCCAAAGGAATTGTATTTTCTTAAGATTCATATTATTCTATCTCTCACCACAACTTTTGAAAGCAACCTTTTAAGTTGAAAACTTTTCTGTTACTAGTTTTTAGCTACTTTACTGGTAGGTGCCATAAACAGAATGTGCTTAGAATAAATAACATCAAAACATGAATTTATCAACACACCTCAAAAGAAAGAATTCATGTTGCTGGGATGTCAGGTTCAACTCCAGCTAGGGATACATTCTCTATTGTGAGTTAGATAAATCAAGTTCTGTATACATGGTTATTTTGTGCTGGATCTTTCCAAACAAGTTGCCCTTCAAAAGTTTTTTATCTTTGTTTCATTAGGAATACCTACATGCTTTATAAAAGCACTTTATTAAACTGCCAAAGATGAATTAATGTTTGGTGACCAGAAAACCCCAAAGCTTTTTGAAATATTCATGGAGGTCCAAACTCATGCACTATGGGCACTTTGATCCTCTAATACCACCCCATGTATTCTTCCCATGGTAGCACAGCTACAACACAGTTTGATACAAAAATACTTTGTTTGAGCCATTACTGGTTTTGTGCCTTCCCTATGATGATGCAAATGCTCTATCCAGGAAATTCCTTCAGATCTCTGTAGGTGGAGGTGACAGTTTAAAATAAGAACATATGTACTGTTATTTCAGAGCACATTTTTTTGTTTGTTTGTTTCAATTCCCAAGAAAGTTTACGGAAAAAATGAATCAGACTCTCCACTTCCTTGCATATTAAACAGCAACTCTTTCTGATTTAGTGCCAGAAAAAGTTTGACACAGTATTGTAGAAGTATATTTTCCTTTCCCTTCCCTTCACAGCCGGTAGGTCTGAGGAATCCCCAGAGGTGGTCGGGAAGTATTATCTCTGTGCAAAGCAAAGAGCCTTAAAGCAGCTGTAAATTTTGCTTCCCTGCAAAGGACAAAATTTCTCTTTGCTTTAGAGTTATGCACCAGGCATGGAATTGCCCATACAAGGCTTAAATGTGCTTTGAGCTGAGTAAGGGGAGTGAGCAGAGAACTGTAGATTTCTGCTTAAAATTGCTTTCTAAACTCACTTGCCAGCCGTATGAAATTGCTGAAGCCCAAAGCAAATACCAGTTAAATATCTGGTTAGCAACGCATGTATTATGAGCCATGCAGCCAGGGCAGTGTGGTGCTAATGATGATATAAATGCTCCAGGAGTCAGACTCTCATGTTGTATTCAGGGATGGCCTGTTGGAAATCCCTTTATAAGAAGCAGATCTAGTCTGGGTTATTTCGCTATTTGTTCCCTTCAAGTTTGGAGGAGAAGGCCTTATATAAAGACACACGTCAAATTTTTCCAATGGATGTTTGTTGTTAGTAACCAAGGAGCTGTTTAATGGTATGGGGCTTCACAGCATTGACTTTCTTTTTCCACTGCATGACTTTGAATGATCTGCTCAATAAAGCAACCCTGTGTGTTTGGTAAAGCACTTTCTGGCTATTTTATGACATCATTGTTAAAAAGATCTGCTAGCCAATTTATTTAATTAATTCACCTCTTCTCAAATGCATTTGTTTTCAATTTCTTTGAAAGCCAAAGAATTTCTAAATTGGCTGGACTGTGTTTGCTTGTTCGCTGCCTGAATCCAGGATTCTGTCATTTTAGTGCAAGTAGCTGTTGAAATTAAATCTAAAATTAACTCTGGCCTAGGCACAACTTCTTCTTGCTTGCATTTCTTGTGAGGCAGGAAATAACTGAGGGCAGTTAAACTAGTGGGTTAAAAAAAATCCTTCATGTTTCCTACGAATGGTATGCATCCTGAAGGAAATCACTTCAAACTCAAGTCAAATATTTGAAGCTGGAGTTTGCTTTGGGATGTATTCATGCTGTGTGTGTGGAAAATCAATGGGCTGATGAGAGTATTACTAATATTATGCAGATGTGCCAAAGGATCAGCGTCTCCAGGCAATCAAGGCTGCCATTATGCTTTTACCTGATGAGAACAGGGAGGTCCTCCAGATTCTTCTCTATTTCCTGAGTGATGTCACAGCTGCAGTGAAGGAGAACCAGATGACACCAACAAACCTGGCGGTGTGCTTAGCACCTTCCCTCTTCCACTTAAACACTCTCAAAAGAGAGAATTCCTCCCCAAGGTACGTCTACAGAGAGCACAGCTCATTGCTGGTGGTCTTGTTGACTCTGCCACTTTTGATCCCATTGAACACTCAGAAGGCACCAGGTGCAGAATGGTTACGTGACCCCACTTTTTTAACAGATATGTTAAAATGTTAGCTCACAAAAGGGAAGGAATGGGGGGACTCCATAGAAGTTTAGTATGAGTAGCAAAAGAAGTCGGTAACAGCATGCCAAGATCTGGTCCCAAGCAGCACTGCTCTAAATCACCAGCAGCTTCTGGAATCCTACTGTTTTCTTACTAAATGTCTCTCTTGCTCTGTGTTGCATAACTGAATTTGTGTGTGTGTACGCTCTTCTTCCCTGTGAAGGGTGATGCAACGAAAACCAAGCCTGGGAAAACCTGATCAGAAAGACCTAAATGAAAATTTGGCTGCAACCCAAGGGCTAGCCCATATGATTGCTGAATGCAAGAAGCTCTTCCAGGTAAAACACGTATCTGCAAAACCGATGAATGCAATGTTGGCCAACATGACTTAGCTTTCCATTATACAGCAGACCTAGGAACGTCTCTTCATTTTAATAAAGAGTAGTATATGATAAATAGCTTTTTAAAAAAACTTTGCATCCTTATCTGAGTGCATGCATGAATTTGAAGTGGTGCCCAATTTGTTTTGTTGACACTGGCACTCAGAAGTCATGAAGAAGTTGTGGGGTCTGGGGCATTTTTGTGACATCCTAGCTACATTTGAAATGTGTGTTCAAACTTCTGTTGTGCAGCCATGAGGATCTGTGAGCTTCAGCTCTAATTACAAAGCAAGAAGCTATTTCCAAGAATTTCAGTGCTCGCTTTATACTTAAATTCCCAAGGGAAAGCAAGACTAGGCCACAAAAGCATCCTGAACGTGACACTATCAGACTGTTGGCTGAAGGCTCCATAACAACTAAAGCACGCTCCCTCTAGAGCCCAGCATGGAGAACCAGACAAGTCTGCATCCTGGTTTTCCTCACTGTCATCAAATCTTTTCAGCACCCACAACTGAAGGCATGCCTGTCTCTCTTCTTGCAGCTGACAGCTGGCCTCTCCTTCAGTCAGTCTGCAGGATAAGCTTTGCTATGGGAATGAGTCTGAGCTGTGGAGCAAAGAAGGGATACACCACAGAACAACTAAAAACCAAAAGACACATTGTAACTGAGGGACTAATCTGTGTCAAATCAAGGTCCCAAAGACACAAACTTTGGTATTTCTTCACATTGAGTGCTTGACCTGACAAATATATCTTTTAGAATACCATTTGCATACTAGCTCAGGTAACTTAGAGATGTAATTCCACAGGCATACCTACACATAAACATCTCTAGGCATCTCATTTTCTACCAGAGGATGTGACTACTGCCAACTTCAGAGTGAAGGAAGTAGGCAGTGAGCATCTTATCAACAGGAGAGTGCTGCAGTCTCAAGATGGTGTTTAAAAAAAAAAAAAAAAAGAAAGAATAGCTGCACGTTAAAGAGCTGCAGGTGCCCCACAGCTTGCAAAACTAGTGTACCCATCTTACAGTGACCGTGAAGCTGCTAGACTAACTCTGGGATTTGGGGAGAGAGCTGCAAGAGGATGATTTGTCCTTGTCACCCCTCAGATACCTGAAGAAATGAGCCGGGGCCGAAACTCGTACACGGAGCAGGACCTGCGTCCCCTCAGCCTGGAGGAGCTCAGGGGCAACAGCAGCACCACGGAGCCCTCCGACTACCACTGCTACCTCCAGGACTGCGTGGATGACTTGCTGAAGGAAATGAAGGAGAAGTTTAAAGGCTGGGTCAGCTGTTCCACCTCAGAGCAAGCAGAACTGGCCTACAAGAAGGTATGCATCCTGTAACACTGTCCACTACTCTGGTTTTTACCTTATCTTCCCTTAATGCAAGCCACCTTTAGATGTGCGATATTACAGAAGGATATTACACCTTTATTTTCTGGATAGATTTAAGAAAAAATAATGATCTTTTGACATAGTTGCGCACTGTCTAAAAACAACATGTCTTTCAGCAGTAGTCAGAAAACATGCATTGAATTGAGTTGTCGTGTTTATCCAGCCCAGGAATGCTCACTGCGTTGCATTTACACGCCCTCGCTCACTTGTGCAAAGCTTGACAGGCTAACTGAAGCCTCCAAGCACTTTTGTTATGCAGGCAGCAGGGATGAAGTTTCTCTGCTCTAATCTTCCCTTGATTCACAGTTCAGAGCTAGCAAAGGGAGAAGTGTTTCATTGAAATTTGAGCTAGGATATTTTAAAAAATTAATTTGGAAAATGAGGACATTTTTCTGCAGCATCACAATTTAATAGCGGTTCATGCTGGAGAACGTAACTATAATGTAAAAACCATTTGGAAGTCAGTGTGCAGATGCCTTTGGCTATTACGAAAACAACCTCAGTCTGAACTTACGACAGCCTTAGTACAATATATGTGTGTATTTGTGTGTGTATGTGTACGTGTATTTAATTTGCCGTTTTTATCCAATAATATAAAATACAAAGAAAATGCTGAACTGAGGACTCTGTGCTGATTTTCCCCAGGCATGTGAAGGTCCCCCACTCCGGTTATGGAAAACTACCATTGAAATTGCTGCCACACCAGAGGAAGTTTTAAATCGTTTACTTAAGGAGCAGCATCTTTGGGATGAAGATCTTATAGATTCAAAAGTAATTGAACCTTTGGACAGCCAGACAGATATCTACCAGTATGTCCAGAACAGCATGGCACCTCATCCAGCCAGGGACTTTGTAGTCTTAAGGTAAGACTTTTATATGCTGTAGTTTTAATATCTCCCCCCAGCAGCCTTGCTTACAGAATAGCAAGCAAGTTATGTAGGTAAAAATCTATTTATGCATGACTTGAAGTCTATTAGATGTTTGAATTCCTGTTTTTCAAAGATGAGACTTTTTTCTTCTTTTTTTCATAGAACATGGAGAACAAACTTTCCCAAAGGAGCTTGTGTGCTTTTAGCAACTTCAGTGGATCATGACCGTGCTCCAGTGGCAGGTGTCAGAGTCAATGTGCTCCTGTCTAGGTACCTGATTGAGCCCTGCGGGTCAGGAAAATCTAAGCTTACCTACATGTGCAGAATTGATTTAAGGTATGTATTTCCATTTTGTCCTTTTGTGATAGTAACTTGTCTTTTATAGTGCAAAATTTAGACAGTTCAGAAGGCTATAGCTTAGGCAGTAGTACATAGTTCTCAAATGCAAACACACAGGACTCTGAGATGTCATAAAATCATAGAATCATGGAATATCTGAGTCGGAAGGGACCCACAAGGATCAAAATTGCCTTCAGTGCATGTCTAACAATGAGGATGGTTTGTTACATTAGAAGCCCCCGATAACGTGTTCCACCACAGGTACTGGTGTGTAATCCCACCCCTTCGTCTGACAGATGTATTAGATGCAAGGACTTTCTAAGTTTAATGTTAGGTTAATGAAGCAGACCAAGTTCTCAAAAACTTCAAATAAATTTGCTGCAGTGAGGAAAAAGTTGGTTTTGAGCAAGTCTATGTATTATTAAGGCTGAGCTGAACAGTAAGCAGTAATAAAGAGATTTCCCAGTTGGGCATTTAACCAACTATATATCTATTTGATTCTAAGCTAATGCGTGCAATGTTACTGATACTTGTTCCTTTGCTACTTTTTCACCACCCATCAGGGGCCACATGCCAGACTGGTACACCAAGTCTTTTGGACACTTGTGTGCATCTGAAGTAGTTAAGATACGAGACTCTTTCACTCATCAGAGTCTTGAGAGCAAGGAAGTAAAATCCAGGTGACTACTGAAGAGGAACAGCCGTGCGCTCCACACCTCAGCAACACAGATGTTACCCAAAACTGAGGCTCATCTGCTGCAGACCATCTGAAAGTCATGTCATGAAGGGATGACAGCATGAGAACTTGACTGTGAGCATTACCATAGGACTGTGGCCATACCATACACTTTAAAGCTGCTTCCTGTCTGTGTAAGGCCTATAGTGTAGGCCTCGACTGGAATACATAGGAGGACTGTGCAAAGAAATAAGTATTGTACTATTAGATGGTTTGATTTGCTTCTGAGAAGCAAAATTCTTTAAATGCAAAATATATTATGAAATATGGTGAAGGCTCATCATTCCCATGTGAAATACTTAGCTTTATGTACATACCCATATCATTTTATTTGTAGTGCGTTGAGGGACTGGTGTATCCACTGGAATAGTTGGTACTCTTCAATGTGTTCTCACTGAGATAAGCAGAGAAAGGTTTGCACAGAGATTAAAGTGTGAATGAGTGTGTTGATGGTTGAAAGGATAGCAGAAGTTGAACTTGAAATGTGTCTGGTACACTGATAGGCAGCCAGGATGGATTTTAGTATACTGGATACAGTTGAACCTAGAATTTGACTCCTCCGTGGACCATGAGTTGCCATCCTTCCCATTTGCCAGTTCTGCATTTTCCTCAGCTCTAATGTTGTTAAAACCCCTACGCAGATGTTACAATAGGCTTGCTCTGGTTAGTGTTCACTCCTTATCCAGATGATCTTTTGGGAGTGATTAGCAATTCTATAGCAATTTTAAGTAAATATACTTTCAAGCAACACCGCAGCTTAGAACTGAAATGCTTATGCAATGGTCAAGAGAGCCAGTAATCTCAATTGTTATATTGCCTAAAAAATGTTTGTTGCTTTTACTCCTATCTGTGTTAACTATATGTGTTTTAATGAGCTTTTATGTATATTACTGTCTTCTAACACTCAAGAGGAAAAAGTAAACACTGGAGTCCTGGTGTTGGGATGTGGCAGGACTCCTGCAGCAGCAGGCAGAGTGTGGTGGGCAGGAAGGGAAGATTTGTAAGAGTTTGTTCCCTTTCTCTCTCTCCTGTGCTTGTTTCTCTATAAGCTGCACGTTAATGTGAACAGAACCTGAATGTTAGTAATTTGGAGGGTTGTATTTGGGGGCAGAGAGGAAGGTGGGACTTTTTTCTTGTTTTTGTTTGTTTTTAAACCCTTTGGGATGTTCTCCCCTCTGCGACAATCAAACTACATGAACTGTAGGAAGTCTTGAGGTCCTCTGGAAAGGTGTCTTTATGTAGGTTTTACTGTAAAGGTAAGGATTTGCGTTCGAGGTGCAGTATTAAGTGATAAATGTATTTTGTGGCTAGGGTATGAATGAGTTGCAAGATGGAATTTTGACTGAGACTTTGTTACCATTGTCAGTATTATTTTAAGCTTTTTGAAGAAGATTTTTTTTATTATGGCAAATAATGTAGTACTTCCAGTAACAATGTTCCTCATGAGTAGGAAAGCCTTGTATATTCTTCTACATCAAACACTTTTGAATTTGTAAAATTGTATGTTGTACATACCATTCTATTGTAAACATGTATACTTGCCCACAGTGTACTGTCAAACATAGATAAAGCATGATAAAGATTATTTAAAATATACCTGTATTTATACCTCAGATATTCTTTTTGGGTTTTTGTACCTCAAGTATGTTTTCTATTGTAAATGTGCTTTACATGACTATGATCTAAGTGAGAGAAAGGAAAATGTTTAACTTGCTATAGATGTCTGTACAGAATATACTCAATAAGTGCACTATTAAATGTTTAAAATTGGAGAAGTGTAATATTTTTATTTTTTTCTGCATCCTTCCGTCCCCTCTCATGTCTACAGCCTGTTTCTGAGAGCAGAACCAACACCCTCAGTGATTTCTCCAGTCTTACCTGCATCCCCAGCTTAGGCTCAAAGCCTGCAAAGGGCAGTTCACACCAATGGGAGTCACTTTGAGATGGCATAATAAGATGCTCTTAAGTGTTTTGACAAAGCACAAAGTTCCTTAAAACTTTAACGATGACGGGTTAAAGGGAAAACCTTCCTCGGTGAGACCCATTTGGGAAAGTTTGCTGTCTTCACATATCAAAAACTGACCTGCACCTATATCCAAACTTCTAGCCTGCTGCGTCTTTCCACAGTAGGCCTTTTGTACTTAATGAGCTGTAGGCACCAGGGTGCAGCTTCATGTGGGTCATTAACATGGCTAGCAAAGTACATCAAAATCATTTAAAAAGTAGCAATCAGTAACCTTAAAGGAACTGATATTTTTAAAGAAGAATGATGAATGAGAAAAGTATCTTTGATTTCAGAGAAGTCTGTTCTTTATTGGGGTGGTTCATGTTCTTTATCTGGCTTTTCATGGTTAGGAAAGGCACTTTGCTTGCTGTTGATTCTTTAGATACTGCTGGCAAATTCCGAGCTCCTCTGCCCTCTCCCAGACCACTATTTTTGATTGCTAAAGGCAGTTACCTGCATAATTTTAAAAGTTTCGGAAGACACACCTCCATGATGGTGGACAGCTGGACAAAAATGGTCCCTGGTCAACAGATTTGTGTGTGTAATTTAAAAGCAGAAGAAAACCTGTTTTGCCGCTGTTGTATAGAAAGGCACTCTTGGATTTAACGGGAAGCAAAGTAAACTAGTTGATAAACTAGTATATGTAATACTAGTATAGTAATAGCATATGTAATGCTGAAAAATAATTCACCACTCTCCTATTTCTTACACTGAGAAAGTGGGCAAGGAGATTTCTGCAGTCATGGGTTCTTGTAAAAAAAAAAAAAAAATTCAAGTGTGAAAGTAATTGGAGAAAGTGAAATGAAGCCAAAAAGAAGGCCAGGAGGATATACAAACAACTGACTAAGGTGAAAAATGGAGCCAAAGACAGCTGTTAATTCAAGCAACTTTAGAAAGTTTTTAAAGTCTTAGCCAACAGAAATATAATTTGGGCATCCGAAAGAGGATTTTGATTTGTGAGGCTTGTCTGACACAGTAACGGGAATGAGACTGCTGCTTTTCAGTCAGCAATGCCATCGTACTCTTTCTCTACCTGAGCATCCTGAAGTCCAGATCACTGCCAGTTCCCCCTCTTCTGCTGCAGGAGCAGTGAAAGACTGCTTCCCAGTCTGGCAAAAAATAAACCCCTTGCTGTCATGGCACTGCTTCTCACACACCAGAGAGTCTTTTAGAGAGCCTTCCTGATAAGGGACTGGAATTTGTTTGGCTGTTACGGGATCTCTTTTCCTTCTCAAGTCCAAACTAAAAATAAATTAAAAAAAGCAACCTGCACTTTTTTTAAAGCCACATCTTTCTTTACAGTCCTGGATCCTTGGAGCAAGAAGAGCAAGGACATACCCAAACAAAGTCATCATTATACAGAAAAATAAATTTTTAAGCACACTAGTGCACTGCATAGTCCTCAGGCAAGTTAATACTCTGCATTATGATTAAAATGTGCTTAGGTTACTTTCAAATTTCCATTTACCTAAATGTCTAAAACATAAGTTAATTTTGACTTATCTAAATAGCTTCAAGCTCCTGAAAGTTTTGGGTATTTGGGGGAATATTTTTGCAGATGTCCACGCTGCAGTTGGACAATCTTAAGTCAAATTTCTGTGGCTGTGTTTTTTGCCAGGTGTCCCTCACACTGGCTCTTGCTCGGACAGTCCCCTGCATGAAGCAGCACTTGCTGCAGGGTGAGCACAGGCTGGCTCCCAGTTCACTTCTGGCAGATGGCTGGTGCAGCCGATGGCACACACAGAGTCCCACAAGTGGCACGGATCCAGCCTGCTGTGTGCTTCCTTACTTTGATATTCAGCACTGCTTTCTGAAAAAAACGAAATGGGAAAAGTCATCTTTTCACTGTCATTCATTCCTCGTCATTCCTCAAGTATTGCACTCCACAGTTAAATATTTATAAAGCTGTAAATAATCACTGGCAATGTCACTAATACACACACACAGTCTGGGACCAAAGTGAGTCTTAGAAATGATTCAAAACAGTACCATCAAGACCTTAGAGAGAGCAGGACCTACTATACATCTATCCACAATAGTCTGTGCAAGGGGGTAGTCAGTATGCAACCCATGCAATCCATGACTCCATAATCCAGGCTACGTGATCAAAGGTAGATGCTTCTGCTTAATACATATGAAAATTAAATGCTATACACAGATCTTACTGCTAAGTGCCAGAAGCGAAGTGCCCTACAATCATATGAAATCAGGATAATGGTTTAATAGACCAATGCATTAAATTTGCAAAGACAAAATGCTAATTCCTTTATGTTATACCATTACTCGTCAATGCAGCCATTGACTGCATCCATTATAGGAGGAAATACTAAATATTTCTGAAAAATTACTTTTGGGTATTTCTCATCTGTCAGTCCAGAGCTATTTCATTTCTCTAGAAATAAATAAATAAATAAATAAAACCAATGTCTAAAATGATGACTAGCGTAGCACTAGAGATGAAGTGCTGTTCTTGTTATTGATGATAATATGCAGTTTTGCATCTGTGCTTCTTTTGCATTGAGCACTATCTCAGACACTTCAGGCTTGCACAATTTCCCCTCCCCTCCCTACCACCCTACTCTATTTTTCTGATTGCCTGAGGCTTCCAGAGTGCTTGCAAGAAATGAATTTCCAAGCTGAGGCCAGGGACTGTAAAGAGCAGTGAAGGATGGGAAAGGATTCAAAGAAGAAGAAAAAAATCCATCAAAAGAGATTAAGGCATTGAAGGGGTACATTTATACAGAAAGATTCAATACACATAATCTGGCCACTAGACAAGAGGGATGTAGTAAATGTCTACTCGCACTGGAAGGTCATAAAAACATAGAGGAAGAGTTCAGACTGGCTGAGTGGGTGTACAAGTTGGGATAAAAATTTCTTAATGGAAAATCTGAGGCAGAAGGAAAGGAAAAGACATTTTCCACACAGCAAGAGGTCTTTGAGGCTGTGGGACAATTTCTCCCTGAGAAGCAAGAGCATAAGTCATTTAAAGCGTCACAGGCTAATACCCTGGAATCATTCTTGTGCTAATTTCCATAAAGCATCATGAACACCTAAAAGAGAGCCTCTCCTCACCATTTGACACGATTACAGGATTTACAGACCACTGGTTTCCATCCGCAAGTGTCAGGTAATGCTGCCCTCCCAAGCAGGAAACAACATGGTGTCAAAAACAAAGTCACCATGAAGTAAACCAATTATTTAAGAAGTTGTTAATGAGCAAGTCTTTCTGTACAAGTTACATTGGAGGCTGTGGCTTGCAGTGTGCTTATGTTTTGCAGAAGTGCCTCTTTGTTTAAATAAGAAGATACAATGCCTCCATGCTATGTCAAGAACGTGAAGATTGGCATGGGACTTGGTAGATCTGGATGATGGTTGGCCTTGATGATCTTGAAGGTCTTGTCCATCCTCTATAAATGTGTGATTCGGTGGGGACGTTGCCTGAGAACTGGGACAGTCTTTGCTTGTCTAACATTTACTCAAAACCCAGCCCAGCTAGGAAGCTGTGCTAGCATGCTTTGTTCATACCCACTACAGGCCAATTATCTTTGTTCGACAGCTCACACTGAGCTACGTAGGCAGTAGGTGTCATCCCACCCTGGTTTATTCAGGGCTGAACAGAAATCTCTCCACTGTGGCTCAGCTTAGTGGGATGGTGCACACAGCAACTAGAAAGAGGGAGTCCGTCCCTCTCTATAACGCTCTCCTTCCTGCAGTCTGGCAGCGAGGGAGAGGAGAGGTGAACGAGGTAGGGTAGGTGTGGGAAAAGGAGCTAAAATCAGGAGCTGAAAGTCAGCAGGAAGACCCATAACTAATAAGCACAACCTCCCTAGAACAGTGGGTATTAAATCCATTATTCCATAGGCTCGATCTTTGGTTTTGTTATTAAAAGGAGAAGAAAAAGCCTATCAGTAGGTGCATACCCTTCTCCAGACACACATCTTCATTAGCTCAAGTAATAAAAGAGTGATGTGATGGGTCTGAACACCATCGTTGCTTCTGACCCATTTCTTAAGATTTTGTAATAATAAAAAGGGAGAAGTCCCCTCGGAGCAGAATTCTTCCTGCCATCCCCACATTAAAAGAATATTGCTATTCCAAAAATCAAATATAAAGAAGCAGTGTTAAAAGTGCCAGTGCAATTGACTTATGTTCCTCATGTTCCAGGGAGCTCAATTAAATAATATTTTCCATGATGTGACAGCCAGTCTCCACAAGTTGTTGAGATAAGCCTGTTGCAAGAATGAATGCAGGATGATATAGCAGAGATGGTTAAGGTTTGAGGGGGCTTGGGCCTCAATTACTGGAGAAGGTGGAAGACCACTAGCAAGTGAAATGAGAATTTGAGGAAAATGTGGCTTCAGTTAAATCACTTAAATGTCACTTTAGAGAACTGATACCTTTTAAATAAGCCAGCTAGTAGCAAAAACAGATCATGTTCATAGCACAGCCCAGACTAAGATGGTGTGCAGAGTGTCAGCAATAGCAGAAGCGCTCTTCTAAAAGGAAGATGAGGAGTCAGTTGGCTAAACATTGCTGACATTTCTAGCATCCCATTAAGTGGCACAGCAGTCTGGAATATCTATTCATAACAAACCACAGGTCACCTGGTCAGAACTCACCATTGTTTCAAAAAACAAAAAAGCCTACAAAGCTGGAACTAAATTAAAAGCAGTACTTAAGTAAAAGCAAGAAAATGGTGAAATTTTGCAACCCATCAACAATTTTGTTCACCAGCAGATATCAGTGAAAATTGCTTTGTGATGCATTGAAAAACAATTTTGAAAGCCTTATTAGTCTTTCTTGAAGAGAGAAGGAGGTCCATTGAGGTAATGTGTCTGGAAAACAGCACCTGCTCTCCCTCTACATACCATTACATGGCCAATACCTATCACCTGGGAGGAGCATATGCCAAATAATGAAATGAGAAATCCTACCTCTGTGCCACGCTCCTCATTGGATCAAATGCTACATGCAGCATAGAAACACATATTTCTGATGGCGTTGTATAAGTATTCAATTAAAGTGCAAATAAACCACATTTAGAAGGGGGCATAACTGCTCATGGATTCCAGGGCCGTAACAAAGTGCTCAGCAGCACTGATGTTACACACTGCTTGGTCTTCAGCCTCCCTGATTTGGCTTTGGAGGCCTCAGCAAACACAGCAAACTGTGTTTGGAGGCCTTTTAAGAATGACCTTGAGCAAGTAGAAAAGTAGAGAAGTTTTCTTGATTAGTGCCTGAACCATAGACTAAAAAAAAATATAATTAAAAAAAAATAAAATATCATATTTGATCTTTTCCCCTTTCCAGTCTACAAGAATAAATGTCGTATATAAAAATAGCATCCAACTTCTAGGTAGAGCACATGCCTCACGGTGTTAAGTACGAACTGCGTCAGGCAGAAGTGTTAACAAACTACGTTCAATTGTCAGACTTACTGAGACAGGGAGAGAAGAGAGGCTGGGCCCCAGGCATCTTCCCCAAAAAGGCAGGACAGATGAGGGCAGGGATGGCCCATCCATGGTGGTGATCCAGTTCAGAGGCCCCGCCACTGAAAGCTTCAGGGATTTCAGCAGGCCAGACATGGCTAACAGACTGTTAGCATCTATTTGAGAAAAACACGAGCAACTGGCAGGCCTAGGAGAGTTTGAAGCATCTAAAGTTTTAGACTTAGTTAGAACCACCCCAACCCCCATTTAGTGCTAGGGGCAGAGCCCAGAAGCACTGGGCTTCAGTCAGAGCTTCACCAACTCATCTCAGCAACAAAGGCAACATAAGCTGATTTCTGGAAAGGTCAGCCGTCAGCTCTGCTACAGCAGTAATTATTTTCAGAACATCATTAACGCTTGTCATTCACTATTTAAGTCTTCAGAGGTGGTGGTTTGTTTTAGGATTGTTTTTTTCAGAGCTTGGAGACAAATATGTTTAAGGAAGTTCCTCCTTCTTTTTTCATGCTTCATTTTCTGCACCCACCACTAATTTCTTGCGCTTACCTATGAACACATTCTTCACAGGAGGCCTCAGGAGCATTCCTGTGCTGTGTTCTGAAGTGGTTTGCAATGGTCACTGTCAGAGACAGGGCTGGTCTGAGCCGATGGGCAGCATGGCCTGGGACAGGACAGGATACATACTGTGCTCCTGCTTGTAATGCAGTGTGCACAAAGGCTGCTTTTCCTTTTAATTTCTTGATAACTGATATATATATGTATTTACCATTTATACACCATATGTTTACTGATTTAGAAGTTTGTTTTGTTGTTGTTGTTGTTGTTTTTTTAGTCTTTGTGCAACTATTTTATTTAAGCTTCTTTCCTGTGCCTCCTCTTCCTCTTTGCTAAATGGCTAAAACATTTTCCAGAGCCAGACACTCCATGCAGTGGTTTGCTGACTTCTGGTGAAAGAGCTGCTGCCAAATTTTATAAAGAATGTTCCTCGGGGCACAGGGGGGCGGGAAGTATCCTTCATGGCCTCTGTTTTCTTCCCATATTGTTTAACAAACAAGCAAGCTGCCCTGCAGTCGCTCTGACCCCTATTTAGACACATCCCTTTCAAGCAGCAACACAAATGTACTAGGAAGGAAGTGCCGTCACGGCCCTTAGAAAAGATGGAGGGACATAAAGGCAAACATTGTGTAGCTAAACAAACAGGCTTGCTCTTCTGTCCTTCTCTTCTGCCCAGTTCCTACAGGAATCATTCCCAGGAGTTTGGGCACTCAAAACTCCAGTATTTCCCAGGTTTTGCAGCACTCGGTTCCCCACCAGTTCCTGTTCCTACTGCTCTGCCACACATTTCTGAGTTAAATATGAATGAATAACCCCATTTATTAGCATAAATGGGAACCCAGCCCAGGCTCCAGGCTTAAGCCCGTCCCTCAGTCTGGTTTCCCAGGTGGACCTCAAGTCCTGCTGTGCCTCAGTTTCCCTACTTAGACTTGTCCAGCTTTTCAAGGCATAAAAAAAAATACATTTTTTGCTTCAGCAATCATGAGTAAAAACTTCAGGTTTTACAAGAAGTTGGAACAAAAATACCTAGAGGCCAAGCTGAGAAGAAGGTTTCTTTTGAGCTGCTTCTCGCCTATGCACAACTCCAAAAGATTTCTAAATCAAATTACTTTTGATAGACACGAGATGAAACAGATATGCTATTAACCCCATTGGGAAGCTCGAGCATAAAGGTAAAGGTTTGCGAACTACGGATGCAACTATGCTATTTGAAAAACAACCTCAATATTGCACGTTAATCACAGGAACAAGTTGTGACACATCAGAGCTGACAAACCTGGTTTAAAAAATGCTTAAATGAACCAGGGGAAAAAAAGAAAATATGGTAATTCAGAAGATTATGAGGATGATTTTTAAAGTATTTCCCCGTTTGTTTGGTAACTTCCATTCACATTACTCCCAGCTTGGTAAAACCACAGGTGGATGTTTACCTCGAAGCAGTTACTGAGCCTGAAGGCAGCAGGTTGCAGCAGGAGCAGGGCCCAAGGCTAAGCCCCTTGGGCCGCTGTGGGTGCCCTCTGCCCATCAGGCCTGTCACGGCATACCAACCCTCAGGGCTGCTTCCCAACAGCCAAAAGAAAGCAGGGGAGGTTTAGGTTGGAAATGAGGAGACATTTCTTCTCAGAAAGAGCAGTCAGGCATTGGAACGGGTTGTCCAGGGAAGTGGTGGAGTCACCGTCCCTGGGGGTGTTCAAGGAAAGGTTGGGCCTGGTGCTTGGGGACATGGCTTAGTGGGTGACATTGGCGGGAGGGGGACCAGATGACCTGGAGGTCTTTTCCAACCATAATGATTCTGTGATTCTAAGGGAAATCCCACTGTCAGCAAAGCCCTGGCCTGGCTGTAAGAGCACGGTCCTGTTTGCAGTCTCCACTCAGGCCCTGCAGCCAGCCCAGCCCAGGTTTCTCGACTTTGTTTAAAACTTGCACAGGAGAGCAGCCCAAGCATTTGCAGAGGATTTGTCAAGAGCATTGCTCTGCCCTCGCTTGTAGCTCTGTGTCGTAGCGCCATGCAGGAGAGCAGACAGAAAGCAGAGCTGGGTCTGGTCGTCATCAGGCGCAGACGGCGATACGTGCGCATCTGTGCCTGAGGAACCACCCATCACCGCTGATGGATGGCATCGTGTCCAGCTAGCTCCTTAAAGAGATAAGGCCCAGTATATTTTTGTTATCAGCTGTGCCCAGATTTGTACTGCTAAAAAAAATAAAAATGGGGGGAAATAATATTTTTAAGAAAATCAGGTTATTATTTTATACCTATTATCATGATCCGGGGATCATAAATTAGGATAAAAAATGTACATACTGTCTGAAATTGTTTCAAGTCATGAAACAGAGAATAGGCTACAAGACAATCTTTGTAAGGAGATGTTTCTTAGGGTACTGCTCCTTAGGGCTCACCACTCTAAAAATACTATTTTTGTTCTTTACCTTAACTGTTGATCAAGCATGCTTTATGTGATTTCGGGATGTACACTTGACCAAACACCAACAACCCCCCAAAGCTTTCAAATGACACACACACACAAAATAAAAATAAAAATAAAATCTCCAGTTGACCTCTGTAAAACATTGCAGCCGCAGGCAGAAAGCTGAACAGCAATGGCTCCTGAAATCATTTGCTGCCACAGCCCTGCTATTTTCTACTTTGGCACTTTTTGTCCTTGTAGAGCCTGTGAGCTCTCTTTTTGGGACAGTTTCCTGCTGCTCACGTGCTTTGCCTGTTTGTGATGATCCTTGCAGAGCCAGCACTGCAGCTGGTCCAGGCTCAGTCCTTGGTACCTCACACCCTTCTCCTGCCCCAGTGTGATGCAAAACCTTCCACAGACACTCGCAGAGCTCAGTCTAGGTGGCCTCGTTTGCTTATAGACTGGATTGTGTTTAGCAGTACTTGGAGGTAAGGGGCCTGTCATCACCCTCTTGGAAAGCTCGAGTTCCCCACAGCCATCCTCTCCCCTGAAATGCAAGAGTTTCTGCTAGAGGGGGAATTGTCCAGAAGTTTCCCTGGCTGGGACAAGAGGAGAACTCGATCAGAACCTGATCAGAAATTACATATAAGCCTTGCTAGTTATTCTCAAGCACAGAGATTTAAGTTACTAAACAAGGCACCCACAAGTTTAGGGTCATTAGAAAGTATTTTTCTGTTCTAAGATATTTGACAATTTTTGCCCAAAAGCAATAAAACCTTTAGCTTCTGATGTGCCCTATCCCATGATTCAGCTGCTCCTGGTGAACTGGGACCCACTCAGGAAAGAACTATTGTTCTCAATTCATTTATAAGGTTTTAAGAGGGCAAGTACACAGAGAATGAACTACAACAGCACAGCATTTCTCCAGAGCTGCTTCCCACTGATACCACATGCCCAAGTGTTTCAGAAGTGCTTGAGAAAGCAAATGAGGCAGCCTTACTTGACCACTTATCCTCTGAGGAGTCAGCCACTACTCAACATGGCATTTCTGTGTCTGGTAAAAATAAATTAGACATTCAGAAACATGTTTTTGTCTGACATTTCCCATGATACAGCTATGACAGAGGGAAAAGATTTACTTTCTTTCTCAGTAAACATGAACAAGCCTGGACCTACAGCTTCATGGATGGAGATAATCTTTCTTTTGGCAATTGCATGGACTGTCCAAATTGGCTCATCCTGTGTTTTTGGTAGACACCCATCAAGGTCCTGCAGTGACTTCAGAAGAACAGTGACAGTACTGATCCCTTTCTGAGGCTTTTCAACAGCTAAATTTAACACAGTCCTGTGTATGTACTAATAATGCTGCACCTTAGGATTCAGTCCCAGTGCCTTTAAAATGAGGGGAAAAACACATGATAGGACATTTAGCACCAGCAACTCTCCTCTGAGTACTCTGCAAGAGCCGACCCCATGTTAAGTTTACCTTGTACTCTCAGAACCTCACAGCAATTTCTAACTTTCTTTAATCGAACGGATATGTACACACCCAGATTGCACATTTTGCACCACTTCCCTGCTCTCTTCCAACATAGAAGACATATCAGCAAGTTTAGCAGGTGCCTGGCTTCAGCTAAAAGCCGATCTACCATCACCAGATCCTTCCTTCTGCTTTGCAATGGCATGGGGGTTGCGGATAATCAGGGGCAGCTTTATCAGGATTTAACTGAGAAGATTTATTATATAAAACTGGATGCATTCAGTGACAAAGGAACATGGCTGCTACTTCATCTCCTGCCCTCCCCGCAGCTCCCAGGTGACACTTTGCCCCAAGGGGCTCTCTGTCCCCTGGCTGTCAGCTCTGGGACAGCTGCAGGCTCTCCGAGGAGGACAGAATAACGATGGAGGAAGCTGCTCATTAAAGATAACCCAAACTCTCCCTTGGTCATTTTTCCTCATCACTGCTCCACAGAGGATAAGAAATATACCCCCTTGAGAGAGTCACATGCAACACCTATAAATTAATCCCAGTCCAGATAAACCCACTGAACTAGCTCAGAGGGTATTTATAGCTGAGACATGGCTTCCTCAGGGGATTACAGACACCAAATCAGTGCAGTTGTTCTAAAAAATCAGAGAAAACTGTTTCTTTCTCCTTCTCCTCAAGTGTAGTGAGCTCCTTTCACCACCAAATTGCAAGTATGAAATTCCCTGTCAAATGCAACCGGCTGGCTGAAATAACTTCTTGTTTGTGTAGCTGCGAGGCCATGTCCAGAAATCCTGATGCTCACTAACGACACAGGCATATTCACATGATAAAAATACAGTAGCATTAATAACTTGTGCTGGCATGCCCGCACCATCACCAGGGCTTCACATAAATACATAACTCACTCTATAGATTTGTTTCGGAGTCTTTTTCTATCTGATTATGTCTCCAGGCAGATCATTGTCTGTACAGACACAGTAATTAAGGATCGGTAATTCTGTCCTGTGGCCAATATTCCCTACAGGAAGAGGCATGGGATGGGTTTTCAGCCACTTGGCATTTCAGAGGCTCACTGGAAGCTACTAGAAAGCTATCGAAGGAGAACAGCCAGCAAGCATTCCCATCGCAGCATCTCCACAGGAGAAAGTGGCTGCCTTGAAGACCTCTATAGGAAACAGTTTTATTTACACAGCTCCACGGAGGCAAATGGAAATGTGCAGCTCCCATCTGCTGAACCGGGGACGAACGGTGGGAGCCAGCACTTCCCTCATGCCTCCTTCTCAAACAAGTATGTTGCTGCTCCGTTTCTTGGGAACGAGCTGGATACACACAGGAAAACAAAGGAGGGTTCTCGAATCTCTGAGGTACGTGTCATAGAAATAGCAAATAAATAAAACTTCATAAATAAAAATATCTTTCTGGAATGATTTCACAGAGGTGAGAATTTGAACGGTGAAACAAAACTGACTGCCAGAGATCCTGAGTTTTAGTCCCATATGTAAGAGCCAAGGTTTCTGTCAGCTGGGAAGAAATCGTGGATGTTTGTGAACAGCAGGAGGAGAGCACAACCTCAGAGCAGCACAGATTCCAGCACCAAAGACATCACTCTTTAGTAGAGTTACTATTTTAATCGCTTACTTACAACTTTAACACAATCAGCTAGTTTTGTTGAGTTTGGGTTCCTGTAGTTTTATTAAAAGCGAAGCCACACATGGCAGCGTAGGCATGATGTCCCCCGTGGGTGCTCCTGGCTCATCCTGAGAGCATCAGCCACTTCCTCCAGACCCACAGTACCACAAAAAATACCTCTTTGTAAATAAGCTCTAAGAACTTTTTGACTGAAAAAAATATAAGGGTTTGGTTTGAAACACATCAGACTAAGGAACAAAAGCATAAGGCTTGAAGGAGGGGTAGGCAAGAGCTACTTAGCTTAGGTAAGTAACTAAATAACTGAGGGGCAGAGGGAAAGGTAGTGAACCAGAGTCTCTCCTCCCCTTGGCAATCGCTTTAGGTTTATCCTGCTGCACCCTTCCTGCACTCTCAGACTCTCCCAAGAACATTTCCATGCCTTGCACTGTCTTAAAGGGTGCTCTCTTTTCTTTAATGCAGTGGCAGTTCAAAGGCTTGATGCTTTGAGCTCCCTTGAAAATTGTTGGAGTTAGCTTTCCATTGCAACAAGCGGTAGCTGAGGCATCCTCCCCGTGAAGAGGTCAGATCCTGCTGCTGCTGGCTCAGGACTGACATTAAATTACAAAATGGAGACTCTGCAGACCACGCCAGCCCGCTCCTGCTCTTCCTCCCTGCTTTCTGGTTTCCCAGAACTGCTTGCTCATGGATGGACTGTACCAGGCTTGGAGTTTGTGGGGTTTCTCTTGACTGCTGCTAAATGAAAAATGTAAAGCAAATAAGAAAACAAAGAGGCACAAGTAAAATAAAAAAATCATCTATTCAGTCTCAGTCTTTCAAAATACTTCTGGTTGGTGGCTCACAAAAATAACTATTTTTGGAGTACTTCTACATCTGCATTTTGCTCTCAATTTTCGTCTGCAGACAGCCCTTACTTACCCAAAGAAATAGATTGACTGACACCTAGTGGAAAACTGAAGCTTTCTTTTCTCGTATTCTGCTGAGTGGAACATTTTAGGCAGTATTTAAATGGACTCAGTATATATTACCATTATTGTAGAAAACAATAACACTACCACCTGCATTTTACCTTTATTTTATTAGCGTATACAGATATTCAGTATAATCACAGGCAGGACAATCAACAGCAATTCATTTAAAATACACACAGGCACTTTGATTAATGACTGAGCCTGGTATGACACCACAGCACAACCCATCCTTGTACTGAGCGCGCAGACCAGTAACACATAGCTCTGAGAGCCCCTAAAGTGCTAACCAATAAACATAAATTTATTCTCAAAACTGTCAGTCTTCTGGAGTTGTTTTTTCTACTAAACTGGAATTATTGATTCCTTTATTAATGTTTTATACATAAACATTTAAGAAATGAAAGGTATTTTTTGCCTAAATTTTTATTTTTAATGACCTTAGAGAAGTTAATTGTACGGTATAATTTACTCCAACTAATGATAAGAATGTGAAGACAATTTTGCCTTGTTGTTAGGATTCGTACATGCTTTAGACTCTTGTCTCAGTGGTCGCCTAATGTTCAGCATCTGTGAAGGGATTTTGCAACGCAAAACAAATGCCAAACATAGCTTAGCTGACTGCAGAGTTCCCACAGCCTGATGTAGGTACCATCACCCATATGTGCTTGTGACTAATAGATTTGATTGGTGCAATGCTGTGCTTCGCAGGCCTTGCTGAGAAATCACTTTACAAGGTCCAGCTGGAGGAGAATTAAACAGTAGGGATTCTCTTGCAGACAAAATCTCTAAATATAATTCCATGGCACTGAGAGGCTTTGGTTTGAGCTTCCTTAGAACAGCACGTCCATTCTTCTAGCACCTCTGCCCACAATTTCTGATGTCATCTAAACTGTCAGATCCTGACCCAGAAAGTCCCTGTTCCTGTGAGCTGGTCCCTTTGTCTCAGCCAATGTGTGCATTTAGGGGTGATCTTACAAGTCATTTTTGGAGAAGACTCGGTTTTACAGTAACTCATTGAGAATATAACTTGATACTACCAACAGTGTCATTCACACCCAAATCCCAAAGGTCTGAATATTAGGTTTGAAGCAATGATCTAGAGGAAACCAACATATAAAAAATATGATTGATCTGAATAGTCAGATCTTAATATATAACTAGGGCCTGAGACCTGATTTATAAGCCAAGCCTGCTAAAGGCGGTGCTACCCAAAAGGTAATTTTCCTACCAAAAAATCCCAGACTAATTTCCCCATAAAAGCTTCTGCTCTCCAGCCACAGTGATGTAGATCTTACTTCTAATTTTACCTATCAAAATAGTTAAATAATCATATTACATTAGAGAATCAGTCGTCACATTCTCATTCTGGTTTTCCAAGTACAATTTTAATAAATTCAAAGAGCTGTATTGAGTCACATATTAAAAAAATTAATAGTTGCTTAAAAGAGCATTAAACGCTTCTGAGTATTTATGTTCCTACAAGGAAAAGAAAGGACTTCAGATCACAGCTGTAGATCCTGTGTTTGCATTCTGTCTTTCATAATACTTAGCTACTTTCAAGTTGGCCTCTAACTGGATATGGGAAAGTCATCTTTTTCTGCATGGTTTTGAGTTTTTTTTCAGTTTGGCTCATTTACGACCTCTGATTTTCCTCTGTCCCTAGTTTTGGTCTCTGGGAACAGCAGAAACCACAAAATGTTTTTGATTATCCACTTAATCCCCTCAGGCGGTGTAGTGTCGTTAGTCTAGACTTTAGTGAAACTACATTTATTTGTTGAGCTTTTAGTTCTCAATTAAAAAATAAAAAATAAAAAAATCTTGAGAAACTTCCTGTGGTTCCTTGTACAGACTCTTGGCCAGGTCATACAAGAAAAACACTGCCTTATGTTTCATATTCATACTTTTATTCCTCTCCCTTAATACTTTTCAAAAACTAGTTCTATTTCATTTTTTTTTTTTTTTTTTTTTTCTCAGTTGTGACATTCTCCAGCACACTTAGGAATATTCCTCTCTCTTGCTTTGCCATCTTCTCTCTCTATTCCATTTCTGAATCCTTCCGATTTACTCATTCAGACCTTTGCACTTGTCCTGAAGGGAAGCTGGCACACAAACACAGGAGACTGCTATGATGTTGTTAGCAATGACCTTGGCCTCAGCAGAAAAACGTTACGGCATACATTCTCTGTGCACACCCAGCCAATGCAGGGAAGGCCAGCTTTGGTATATGCAAACTGATGGGAGCAAACCAGCTGCCACTTACTCCAGACTGTGTGCTGGTATTTCACTGCATGTTACCTTTCTCTACCGTTTGTATTTCGGAAAAAAAAAAAAAAAAAACAGGTCTGTAGAGATGAGAGGTTGCAGCAATGATTTTCATACTGTGAATGCAAGCTAACCAACGTGCTCTTTGGTAAACTCTCATCTCGGAGGAGCACAGACTATCGAATATCCCTTGGCAAGGATGTGTTTCAGTTATGGACCATGCCAATTCGTTCCTCAGGAAATGAGAAGGGGACCGTGAGTGTTTCACAGCTGAGCCATTCACCAAGAGTGACATCTCTCTAGCTGTGCCTGGTGGGTTGAGGCTAACAGATGCCATTGTTTTCTTGTTTGTTTATTTGTTTTTCCACTCAGGTTGGAAAGAAGTCTTAAGTATCCTGGACTGGTGGACAGCCCAGCTCAAGCACACTGGGGCTCCCAGGCAGGGGCACCAGCAGACTCTTTGCATCTGTCCCAGAGCTCCTGAAATGTCCCCCCGTCAGCTATCTGCATAGTGTTTGGGAAGGTGCATGCCTCTCCCCCTTGCTTGACCCTCCTGCCATCCCATGATTTCATGTAGGCATCCTGTAGCCTGTTCTACATAGGCAACAACCCAAGTGCGCAGAGACACAACCTCCCCATACAACTACTCCATCCAACAGCGGTCTGTAATCATCTCTGAAATCATCACATTTATTATCAAGTGGCTATCCGTGCACATGACTTTTTCTTTATTTCAAACTTCGTTGTAGGAATGTGAAAGCAGTTTATATAACCACTGTATTAAATCTCTTTTTGGTATTTATCCACTTAAATGTGTTTTTTGATGGTCTGTCTCCAGTGAGCTCTCATTTATGCTTCTTTACTCTCAATAAGCCAGAGCCTAATATGTTACCACAGAGACATGATCCGGCACAGATTGAAGTGCTCATGTGAGTAACCTGTTCAGAGACACTAATGGTTTGTTTAATATTTCATAGATATGTCAATTATAAATTCAGCTCATATTTGGAAGGCTTCTCTGCACAGCACTAAATCACTTCATGTTTCCTGTAAACTCTTTGTCTGAACTGAAAGGCAAAGGTGAATCTGAGGACATGCAAGGTTGCATACAGACATTTCCCTACACTGGCCAAAAAAAAAATAATGTTTTTTTGTTTTCTGTTATAATGTGGTTCTCCTAGGACCCTCTCCTTCCTTCCTGCCACCCCATCCAAACAAGACCTGGCTGGTAGTTCATTCACACCCATGCCTTCGTCCTTTCTTCCTTATAATCAAATGAGTTTGCCCTTCAAAAGTTGCACCAAGCACTAGTTTCCATTGCATTGTAAAGTAGGTAAAACGTATTTTTTTTTCCCTGCATGTATTAAAACAGAAAAAAGGTTGTATCAAAATGTTACATATACATGTATTTTTGAATAACACAGTTAAATAAATAAACAATAAAACAATAAAACATAATAGCAGTTTCTTATTTAAAACCGTTAGGAGTTCAAGTAACCTTTAAAGTGTTACAATGGCCAATGGTGGCGCAATCTTCTTAAAACAGACAGGGCCAGATCCCAAGAGGCTGTGAGCATTCTTGATCATTATTAATACCGATGGGAGCCGCTACTGCTCACTATAGGCAATGCCCTCATCAGGCTATGCCACTGACTAAAGCATCCATTTAGAGCAGCCTGGAGATGCTGGGTGACCTGCTCTCTATCAATGCTCTCACCGTCTTACCTCTGGCATTCTCTTGTGTATGCTGGAAAGTGGCTTTGGCCAGTGATCCACAAAACTGTCTGTTTTCCCTCGTTTTGAGCAGAGATTTAACCCGGTATTGAAAGGCTGTGCTTTCTCTGCAACAAAGCACTTCTGTCCAGGTGGTTAATTCCTCCTGTCAAAGGAAACACTATTTTGCCCTCCAGATTGTTCATAATTAAATGTCAGTCTATGGTAAGGAAACAAAGTAGTGATGGGTCAATTTGTTCTCAGTAATTCTGACACGTAGCACACAGTCTCTTATATAAAGACGCAGAAAGAGACACAGAAAAGAACACCCAAAAGACTCCCCCGGATGACTCTTATTTTTATCTTGTGGAAGAGGAAACACCAGTTTTCAATCTGACTGTGCACACAGACGTCTTTGTTAGCACACTGATATGGTAGAGATATTTTCAGCTAGATCATCTGCTTGTTTACGTCCCCCTTCTTTATCTCTTTTACTCATGAAAACTTCAAAATGCCTGAGGGTCATAGAGCACTCTGATATTCCAGGGAAATGAATTTTAGATGCCGTACAAAGAGTAGAAAGCAGTTTATATTCTGCAGGAGTCAACCTACCTTGTCACAACAGAAGAGGGCAACCTTATACCATCTCACAGCTCCCACGGTCGGGGTCCCATCCACACACCCCTCCTCAAAGCAGAGTATTGCACCTGGTCAACAGTGACACATGGGGTGAAGAACTTAGATCCAAGAATCTTTTCAAAGCTAGGAGCACCACTCATAATATCCATATTTTCTTTCCTTCTCCCACATTTCCGCTTCAGTTAGGACATGATCACAACTGCTGAAGCTCCTCCTGCTCATTTTTTGGTTTATAGAATCATAAAATTATAGCATGGTTTGGGGTGGAAGGGGCCTTAAAGATCATCTAGTTCCAACGCCCCTGCCATGTTTTGTTTGTTTGCTTGTTTAAACAGATTATTTGGATTCTGTTTAAGAGAACTTTTCTCTGAAGGAGTGGCTTTGGGAGAAGCAGCAGGTGCAGGTGCTGCAGGCTTGTCTAGAATCAACACTGAAGATGCAGGCATAACCTAAAGAGCTCAGAAGGTACCCAAGCAAAGACAATCATGGATAAACTACAGCTGACAAAAGAAAAGGGGGAAGAGGGAATTATGTGTAGATGATACCATCATTTGTTGCACTATTGGAGATGTAAATTGTCCTTAATCCTGTAAATTAGTCCCTGTTAATAAGGTTTGCTATAGCACTTTGAGGCATTAAGGAGTCATCTTCTCATTTTTGTCTTCCACTGTCAGAGGCATAAGTATGAGAGCACCCTAAAAGTGTCATCATAAATGGAGATTTAAGGGTAAAAATGAAACATACATATTTGTGGTATCCTGAGGTGCTACTGCTGTGTTTTTTGTTTGTCTCTCTCTGAATAGAAAAGACGCAGGCTGAACTGGAGAGTCTTTGAAGGGAATGCTCAGAACAAAGAAAGTAAGTGAAATTAGAGATAGAAAGAAATAGAAATGAAATAAACAGGAATAGTGGAGCCCTTGATTACTAGTTTAGCAAAGGGGAACTGCGCAATCACATGCATGTGAATGCAGAATGCTAAGTATATTTACTACCATAGTAGCAAACAGAGAATCTAGGGATTCACTCGTGGCAGATTTGGAAAATTATCTAACTATCCAAGATGCCTGGAGCAGTCAGTCTTCTACAGCACACACATACCTGTTTTGTTAAGGGGGAGTCTCAGAGCAATCCTTTCTTTACTTGGGATAATATGCTTCAGTTACTGTACAGGTAATAACAGCAAGAGGCTGGTATCCCTCAACAACTGAAATTATGTCCCTTTTTGTGCCTTAATGCTTTTTTAATCTGTCTTTATATTTATTTCTAAAAGAAAAGCTCGTACCAGTGCAAATATATTGGTAGAAGAGTAAAATAAATGCAACTCCATGTTGTGGGGTATAGTTTACTCTAGGTCATAGTGAATGAACTGAAACAAAGCATGCTGCAATGTAGATAAAAAGGTAGGGAAAATTGTTATCCCTAACAATCTTCCTCTGCAAATGCCTAGCCTTGACAGTGCACAAGTACTGAACTCAAAGTGGTGGGAAAAAGGTGCATTGGTGCATTGCTTCTTCTGCATGTGCTCTTGAGTAAAGACAGCAGGAAGATATCAACCAGACCCTCTGAAATGTAAGATCAATCAAAACAGCGACCTCTGCTTACCCGAGGAATACCTAGCAGTGCTGATTGTGCCTTCTCTGCTGTGACTGCTCTCACCTTTGCCATTCCCCTTCATTTCTCTGTCTACTTCCTATCTTTGCTTTTTTCTCCTTAGCCCTTCTCAACACTGCATCAGATTTCACTCATTCTTTCTTCAAAGACACCACTCTGTATCCCACTAAAACTATATTTGTTACCATCCCATTGCCCAGTCTGTGCTCACACGACTTTCCCACAAGCTAAGCACGGTTAGGCTACATGCTCTGTACTGCTAGGCGTGTATGACTGCTTACCTGGATAGTGCTTAATTACTAGTAAGTCCTTAGTCACTAGAATGACAAACATATCGGTACAATAAGTGATCACTGCAATTGTAAAAGCACAATTGATGATCACAGTACCTGTAAAACCACTTTTAACTCAGTATAGCTGTAACCTCACCAGGAAATTGCATAATTTTGATTATATTATTTTTCTATTCTGATTTAAATTGGGGTAAAAAGACTGCAAACAATCCCAAAGAAATACTTCAGCGTTATCTTATGCCCCAGAGCACAGTCCTGGAGTACAGTAAATAGTTCAGAAGGGCAGGAAGTGCAGCTCTGTAGCAGATAACCCTGCCGGACCATCAGGTACACCCTTTTCTATCATCAGCATGACGCATAGTACTGAAGTGGCTGAAAATCACATTTCATCACCTTTATTTACCTAGTTCAAATGAGCACATTTACGGCTAGGCTGCCTATGAACATCTAAAGCAAAGGCAGAGTCCCTAGCTTCATAGCAAATCCCATTGTGCCCCATGTGGTCTACCTGTTACTGAGCAAATGGCACTGACAGAGTCTGCTCAAATTTAACATTCATCAAGAACTTTCCCAGACACAGAGTTTCCAGTAGCTAATATATTTATTAACTAATCTTAAAGCACAGAAGTTCTGTAGGAAATAACATTTTAACCAAGTAGGATTTATTTTCTGTCAAATGCTAGATAATAGGTTCCATGTACGGACAAAGAGCTGATTACAGAGCAGTATCTATGCATGATTTTGACAAGGAGATCAGAAGATAAAATCACGGGTAGCTGCCAGAATTAATATACTTCAAGAATAAGAAATGCTGATCTCACAAAATAGATATACGACTGCATATATTTAACACTGACATACTTCATTTTCCCGGAATACTAAAACAGCCACAAATCCTGTCAAAGTGCTGAGCAAGAAAATGGCTAGACCACTAGGTTCAACACAATGTCGATACTAATACAGCCCAATGGTGACACGAATGCGTCTTGACGGAGACACAACTCGGGAGAGGCCCAGGGTCAGAGCCATTATTCCTATTCAGAATCCACCCAGGTGGTTCACTACAACTGTTCTGCTGGTGTAACATACACAGCTCTTCACTGGGTATGATTTTAAAGTGTGCACATAAGTAACTTGTATACCGATATGTACCAGAAAAAAAATCTGCTAGAATATTTACAGCTTTCATACCTCACCTGTGCTTTACGAGTTCCTACACCACAAGCTGGGAAGAAAGTAAATCAGTTGCCATTAGGAGGAAAAAAAAAGCATCTGCACTTCTAATATAAATATTTTATGTATTAAAAAAAAAAGTGAAATGTCATTTATCAAAAGTTGCAATTGTATTAGTCCTTCAGAAATAGCTCTGTTCAACTGCACCCTTTTGATTGCAATTGCGCATTTGGATTACAGTGCATAAGAGTTAACATAGTAGCAGCTTTTGTTCAGCCAGTTCAGACTGATGGCAATATTGGTAAATTAAATTGTAAAAAGAAACAAAACACAGGGCATCTCTTCTCATGTAATCGAGACATCTCCGTGTGCCACTTAAGGGCAGATGAGCAGCTTAGGAGCAATCCTAGCCCACTAAAGTCAGTATCGGGCTTGATATTGCCATAAACAGGGTGAGAATTTTGACTATAAGTCAGACAAGAAATACAAGAATACGTTTGCCCGTTACCTTACAGCAGTAAGATCCTGTAGTTTGGGCACCGCTGAGCATGTAGGGACAGCTGGATTTTATTTATATATTCATTCATTTGTTATAGACTTTTCAATTGCATACACACCTCTCTGAAGACATTAAGGATGTATGCAAGCTATTGAAGATTGGCATTGCATGGATTCTTCTGGGAATTACATTTTGCTTAAGATGGGTCTCATCAAAAGGGAAACCCATCAGAAGAGACAGTCACCATGCTCTGAGTGATGTACTCTGGTTTCTTATGAGATGATGAAGCTGTTACAGAGCCAGGTGGCTTCTGTGGGTAGATGGGAGACTGAACATGTGAATAAAGGCCTGACGTGCTTGCTGGGCAGACCTGAGGTTCATGACCTCAGCTGCCTGTTCCCTATCTTCAAAAACTGTGGTACTTGGTGACTATATATTCTCAGAGGAAAACGGGAAATTTACAAATAGAGCAGAACAGAACGGTTCAGTTAGAAGGACTTAGAAAGATCACCCAGTGCAACAGCAAAAAGAAAAAGAAAGCAGTTTACACCCACCCCACCCAGGAATTTATGACAACACAGTCCAAACTTTCATGTAATATGATTTGGTGACATCAGCTCAGAACAGGAGAAGTGGAAATATAGAAACAAATAACTGTGAAAACTATCCCCAGTCAAGAATCTCAAACCCAACTATGCAGGGAAAGTCTACAAACACAAAAGCATTTTAAAGTACCTTAGTGGCTTTGAGGTGACAGGTCTTATTTATACAGCTGATACAGCATGAAGTTTTTAGTAGAGCCTGAAACATAGAGTCAGCCTTTTACAGGGACAGAACGTCTCTGTTATAAAGAGAATGGAAGCCTTTTTTTTCTTAATTTACCCCAAATTTTATCAGCCTGCTTATTTACACGCTCAATACTATACAGGTAGAATGTAGATGTACAGATAACAAAATTTAATGTTGGTTCTCCCAGTTAAATAAACCAGTCAGTTTAGATTAATAATTTTCAATAGAAATTTTCATATATGCTTGGAATGGAGATTCTGCATGTTGGAGTTTAAGAACAAACTTTCAGAATTGGATGCAGGATGATCAGCAACTACCTCCTTCCTACATATGGCCCAGATTCCAGGGGTGCTGAATATCCCCTACCACATCTAATCTGGAGGCAACTGAGTTTGCTTCTAAATCCTCAATCTCCTCCAAAAATATCCAGCAAATGAGGTAAACCTCACTGTTCAGACATGAGGACGTTGCAGATGAGGTGTGGAGCTGAGCACAACCCATACTGACTCTGCAATATGCCTGCATGGGCATTTTCACACTGTGCTTCTAAAACGGGAGCTTGAAGATGCAGCAGGACCAGCCCCTGAGCTGTGCACAGGGAGCAGCTGGACCCAGTGATGCAGGGAATATTGCCACTGCTCTGAAGTAAGGCTCAGACACAGTGGAATAATATTTCAGAAGTGTCCAATACACAGTTCTTTGACCACATTTTTGTGGTCAAAAGACAGTGGGGAATGCAAGGATTTGCCCCTGGCACTTGGTAGAGACCTGGGAAGGATAAAGCACAAGGATCCCAAGCTATGAGGAAGACAAAAATGATTGTTCTACAGGCAACAATCCAGTAAATAAATCTATAATACATTACCATGCAGTAATTACTCCTCGGCAGATACATCTAAAAATAGTATCATTAGGATTTTCTACTGAAAAAAAAAAAATCCATCTACCAAAATCCATCCAATCCAAAATTCCATCCAAAACCCATCTACTTACACAACATAGCCTGGAAATGTTATATTTTAGATACAAACTTGACTTGTATCCTCTTCCTATCTACATTATTTGACATGCCATTGAGTATGTATTCTCATGTCAGTGAATGAGCAGAGCAAATATGACAGTTGACCAGATGTGCACTGGGATTTTATTAATCTTATCAAGTACTATTTATCTTAGCTACCCAGGCTTATCAAAAAGATATATGTATCTCAAATATTTGATATTTTGTAACCTTTACATAATACTGCTACTCTCACTAATCCCTCTGACTCCTATATATAAATAACCAGCAAAGACCTGCAGCAAAGGAAATTAAGATAAAGTATTTGTGAGACCTAACATGCAAAACTTAACCTGCATCTGATACACAAATTAAATTGTTTTCAAAACAAAAGTCCAAATTATTGTTCAAAATCCATTCTGTCATCTGCTCCAAAATACAAACCACAAATAAGAGAACATGCAATAAGAGCTTATTTGTACATGGCTTTTGCCCATTAACAACTCTACTCCAAACTAAGTAGCACTGGGACTATGTTTGCTCCCAGTTATGCAGCATGCACTCAAGCAGTATACAGTCAAGTGTGTTTTAAAATGTGCCTATGTCTCTATTTATAGGACTTTAAGAACAGGGAGTAATGTGACATGTTTTAAGCATTCCAAGAACAAAGCATAAATGTCCTACGAAGAGGCTATTTCTCATAAAAGATGCCCTGATCCTTTCCTTGTCTTATAAAAAGTTTTATTTTTCAATATAAAAGTATATTTAAAAACACAATTATTTGCTAAAAGCAATATAAAACTCTCCATTTTTAACTTCATAAAAGTTTAACAAAACATAAATATCATTTGCCACTTACATTCCTATATACAAGCCTTGCATCAGATAGTTACATAGATAGGAAACGGATGGCACGTGACTACAAGGGATTCAAATTCCACATCAAATTGCACAATCACAGGAACACAAGGAGCAGCTTAAAATCCTCAGTCATTGAATTCTGTTTTGTTCTGTTTATAGTTATTTTCCTCTTTTCTCTGCAATAATGCACCAGTTTCCATGGTCATAGCAGGAAGAAAGTATCAGAAGCTCAGGCACATTCTCTTCTATCAGAGAGCACAGCTCCCCTTCCCGGAAAACATGATAATAACGCATGAAGGCTTTTGTATCCAATGCGTCAACAGTTTGGTCCCCAACAGATACTGCAGAATCCAAAGCAGAATCAGTGGAATCAGTTGTTGAAGTTCTTTTGAAAAACTTGCTGGTGGTAGTCTTAACAGTATCATCTTTATTACAAATGCAGCTGAAGTCCCTGTCTTCCACTGAACCATTTATAAAAGCAGCTTCTTCACTCTTGCTTTGAGCTACACTTTGGTGTCCTCCATTTAAACTCAAATCCTTCAGTGCATCTGTGGCTGGTGACCACGGTGGCTTTTTGATAGGCGAGCTTTCTACAAACACATCATCATCATCTAAACTTTGTTCTTTCAACAGTGCCCCATGGTGACCTAAGTCCAAACTGCAGTGCCGTGAATGCTGAATGGGCATGGTACTGTTTGTCCATTCTCCTTCATTCTTCGGAGGCTTCAGTTTTTCAGTTTGCTTCCTCATGGCTGATTCATCAAGAGATCTGGAGAAAAACCATGACCGGAAAGATCTTCCTAGAGCACTGTAAAATCTATTTTCTTCTTCCGAAATTTTCATGCAGCAGGCTCTGGATAAGCAATGGTCCGTATTTTGGGAATGTTTTGAATTAGTTTCTGGCTGCAGAGTTGTTTGGTAGCTGCAATCAGAGATGACTAGCTCTGCAGGGTGTATATCTTGGCTTTTCACAGCATGCACAAACTCACCCTTATCTCCAGATTGATTTGATTCTGAAAAATGCCGTGAGCACAAGGCCTTGTTCCAGGGAACAAATACGTCTTGTTTCTCAAAGCGACGATTCTTTTGTTCCATAGCCCAAACATAAACCATCATCTGGCCTCCAGGCATCAATACCCTTGCCATTTCCTTTATTGCTTTGATTCTTCTTTGTTTAGTTGAGAAATGATGGATCACTATGAAAAAGGAAAGGCATCATGTATTGAATATTAGTATGGGAATAGCTCTATGTGTTTAACCACTTTAGTAGTCATATCACGATTCTCACACACTGAAGTCAGCAACAATGCAGAATTTATCGGTACCACAGTGCAAGTTTACCCCAGAATGTTCTCTTTTACATTTACATTCAATGGATAAAAACAGGCAAATCCCAAAGGAGGAAATTCATCTCATCACAAGGTACGGATTTGAGAAAGTCAGGCACATAAACTGGAGGTTACTGGTTTTCTGCATAACCCATAAAAGAAAATAATAACTAGCTTTCAGTCAGTTTTCAAAAGAACTAGTGAGAAAAATTAGACAGAAATATTTTCCAGTGTATTAATTCTCTAGAAAGGTGTTGCCTTTATAGAATGTTTACTGTGGAGAAAAAAAATGAGAAGAAAGTGACTTGGCCTACATTTTCATATCTGAGAATCATGATTTGCATTTTTTCTTTACGTTATGTTATGGTATTAAAAAAAAAAAAGTCAGTCAAAATAAAACCATTGATCACTATAGTTGAATTTTCTTTCCAAGATAATTTCCACATTTTTAAATTTCACTGTGATGTGGAATGAAGCTATGTTTCAAGATTTCCAGTCTATTTACAGATTCCTACTCACCTGAAGGAAACAATTTTAAAAACCAAAGAATAGCTAAGTCAGCTGCTTTCTCTCTGAACTCTGAAAAATGTTAACTTGGACTGAGATTGGTCATGTCGGTCATGTTGGTCTCTCTATCATCAGTACTAAATTTGATTTGAATCAATGATGGACTGATTCCATAATTTGATCCAGATGGACTTGAAACCAGCCCATTCTACACACAGAACATTCCATGTAACCAAATAGCAACATATAATAATCGTATATGTTGTTAGCTGAAGACTTCTCAATTTATTAAGAAAAATAATTATTTTTATATGTGCTGCTTGACAGCAGCCAATTCTACTTGTTGAAAGATTGTTATTTCAACATAGCAGTTATGAAAGACTGTCCAGCAAGCCTTGACTTTATTCTAAACAATGATAAGTTACCAAGGGGAAAAAAATGTAGTGTTTTTACCACAGGACAGGAAAAAACTTTCTTGGCAATTGATATTAACTAGGTCCTCAGAAGCATCTGAGAACACAAGACAGAAAACTCTGGGAAGAGTTTCCCTGTCTGTATGGTCAATGTTTCTTTCCAGCTCCTCCTAATTCTTGTCAATATTTTCTTGAACTTTGGAAAAAACAACCAACCAACAAACCAAAATAAACCCACCACAAAACAAAACAAAAACTATTTCCATTTCTTAAACAAGATGGGGCGAAAGGAACAGATATTTTCTCTCATAATGGAGGCAGGCTGTATGACACCACTGAACCTCCTGTAAACTGGTGTCAAAACTGACAGCATAAGCATGTGAGCTTAGTTCACCAGAAAGAAGTGCTAACCAACCAAGAAAATCTGTACAAACTCTAAACAATTCAATGGGTGAAATATTCTGCATGGTTAAAATTACTTAGTCATTCTGGTGTTTCTACAGAAATATAAATCCTATAAACAGGAATATACCAGCAAAGCCAAGAAGAGCATTTGATTCTGCACACAAATATTTGCCATGCTCTGGAATGGAATGAAAACCACTTCATTTAGAATTAGATGGAGACAGACATACCATGTCTCTGTTCAAGAGGGATTAAAATCCACTATTGTTAAATGTACAAAAATACCAGCCAAACTTTTGATCTTATCATAGAATCATAGAATGGCTTGGGTTGGAAGGGACCTTAAAGATCATCCAGTTCCAACCCCCCTGCCATGGGAAGGGATGCCACCCACTAGATCAAGTTGCCCAGGGCCTCATCTAACCTGGCCTTGAACACTGCCAGGGATGGGGCATCCACAGCTTCCCTTGGCAACATGTGCCAGTTCCTCATCACCCTCTGAGTGAAGAATTATTTGACCGAGCAAAAAGTTGCTTTCCATCTTTTTTATAAGTCCCCTTTAAGTACCGAAAAGCTGCAAGCTGAAATTACATCTCCCCAGAGCCTTCTCTTCTCCAGGCTGAACATCCCCACCTCTCCCAGCCTTTCTTCATAGTAGAGGTGCTCCAGCCCTCTGATCATCCTTGTAGCTCTCCTCTGGACCCGCTCTAACAGATCCACATCTTTCTTTTGCTGGGAGCCCCAGAGCTGAATGGAGGACACCAGGTGGGGCCTCAGAAGGGCAGAACAGAGGGGGACATCACCTCCCTGGACCTGCTGGCCACTCCTCTGTTGATGCAGCCCAGGATGCAGTTGGCCTTCTAGACTGCAAGTGTGCACTGCTGGCTCGTGTCAGGCCTTTTATTTAATTTAAATATTAGATAGGTAGGCTATCCTTGAAAGTCAGCTGATCTAATAGAACTGAAATTATGCTACAGGACCTAATATATGGATAGAGTTCACTGGTTAACTAGTTAATACGAAAGCAATTTTATATAAATACCACTTGCATATTACCCACCCTTTTCTCCCTTTAAAATTTTGTTCACCAGTGAAAAAAAGATTTTAAGATACATTTTGGTCATAGATTGAGTAGTTCGTTGATTGCTACCAGTAATAATTTTCATGTTTTATATTTTTGCTGATACAGTCAAACAGTCTGAAAGGAGTTTAAGTTAAGAACTGAATTTAAAATGTAGACCGTAACTGAGTAGTCTAACTATTCTTCTTCATCTATTCTTTTCCAGTTTTTACTTCTCAAATTATGAGCAATTTTTTTCAACAAGATAGGTCAGAGGAGTCAAGATGCTGAGATTCTTCACTCAGAAAACAGGCACTTGAACACTTCTAAATTCTTATTGCATGTCTAGTCTAAGAGAAATTTGTGTTCTTAATACATAATAGTTGACATAAGTTTTGAGCTCTTCTGTAGAGAAAGCAAGTTTTCTCCCTTTCAATGCTTTTGCTGGTCAAAACAGATCCTAAGGAGGAACCCAAAGTTTATCTTGACCATGCAATGTGTTTAAACTACCAGCAGCCATGTTTATACTAGTTGTTACTTGTTTAAAATGCATACTGGAAGGAAATCTTTTATCCACAGGGTGCACAAGACCACATATAAACAAACAAATGATCCACATACTTCCCTGGTCAACAGCATATCTGTGCAATGGACCTATTTTTTTTTTAATTTTACTACATTCATTTCAGCAATATGTGCTGCGTTTCTCAGATAATTTTTTCAAAACAAATTTAATTGAAATGAAGATCCATGGAAAAAAAAAACAATTTGGATATGCTGTGGGACAGAATGTATGTTTGTTGTCTTACCTCCAATGGAAATGACTGCATTGAAGCACTGGTCCCTAAAGGGAAGGTTAAGGTTGTCACATACCAGAACTTCGTCGCCTCTCTTCCTTGCAATTTCTACCAACGGTCCACAGTAATCACAGCCAAGAGTATACACCTGACTGTTGACACTGAGATACTTTCCGGTTCCACAACCTAAAGAAAAGAATATTCTTTACTAGATTAGAAGTCGTATGTTCTGTACACTAGCTATTCCTCTCAAAGTACTGAAAACAATGGGAAATGGTTCAGGGGGTGGGTTGTCTTTCCTAGTTCTAAGACTTCCTGGAAAACAAAATGTGTGTTTGCTCCTACTAGTCTAACTCCTGCAGGACTCATTTGGACTGTTATTATATGTTCACACTATTAGGAACGTAACAGTACCAATATCACCAGTAAAAATACTCATTGCACAGCCCTGTGCAACACCAGGTTATGTTCTTTGGGGAAGAAGGGTAAGTGCAGGTGGGAGGAGGAAGGAGTGGTCCTCTGTAGCCATTATTGCACATCTCAGAGCAATGCTCAGTATCAAGCAGCATACTGAGCCTTTATATAGCCTGGTAACCTGTTTCAAACAATGAGTAAAAATGGGTACCTGATAAAGAGTAAGGATGGGGTAAGTCTGATGACCCTTTTCCTCAATACCCTTCCAGCTTCCAACTACTTTCTGCTCAGAGGATTTCCTGAAGATAGGGTGCTTTGTCTTTTTAGTGACTTACAATAGATCTCTCTTTCAAGTTCCTCCCCAGTCTCTGCTAAATCCCACACAGTACCTCTCCAGAACGTCCCCACTTCCAGGGAGAAATACTAGAGAAGAGGATGCATTGGCCCAGACCCAGATCTTCACTCTGAAGCCATCGTAAGCCATGTTAACCACCCCACCAAGATCTACAGCCAGCAAGGTCTCTGTGACTGCATAGCAGAGGAAAGGATCTCTCTCCAAGAAATCCTAAACCACAGCTGTCACTGACACAAGGCAGGGAGGAAAATTTTAACTTGAGATACAGATTTGAAAATAACTGATTCATAAAATTCCTGCCATGTTGCAGGCACTTTCTCTTTCTATCTTTGTTCTGACACATTGTAACACATGTAAATGTAATGAACAGTCACAGAATGTATTCTACCTAAAAGTATGTCTACTAAGGGCCTGTGCTATACTAAATTGAAATCTTTCAGAGTGTTCTTCAATACTGTATGCATAACAGGCACTTTTCAAAATTAGATTAGGAAACATTCACTGCAGTTATGGGTCAGTAGTGAAGAATAATTTCTGAAAGTTGACAGCCAAGCAACTGGGTAGCAGCTTGGCAAAGAGAGCCATCTCAGTATTGGTAATTCAATTTAAAGGCCTGGAGTTATCTTTAGAAACATCACTGCTTCTTGCAGCGCTGCTGCTGTTGTTGATGTTAATGTGCACCATTATCTAGAGAGACAGCACAGGAACTGCTGGAGAACAGCACAACACTTCCATGCTGAAAAAAGAGCATCTTTCTAAAGCAAAACTCAAGCATTACCCTTTGAAATGACACTTAAGAGAAATGGAAAAGATGAATATTATTAATACAGATCAAGGAATATATGCAATAAAACATGAAGCTCTTCATGTTGGGTAGAAAGTGTAAGCTTTAAAATTAGGATAAAGTATTATCGGTTACTGTGTTCGTAGAAGGAACACATTTAGTCAAATGTATATTAATTTAGAAGATTCAGTTGCTTAATACATGTTTTTTGGTGGAGTGCTTTGTAATCACAGTGAGTTTTCTGAAGTACATGGTCTTCTCTGGAATGAAGCCAAATAATGATAACACTCTTGGTACTCTAAAAATCTACATTTGCAGGAGATTCACTTTTAAATGAGTCATCAGGAGGGTGGATTCCTTCATGAAGCTGTTAACAACCGCCACACCATTGCCATTTATTCTCATGAATGAACAATAATAAGACAATTAGACAAAATGCTATTTTCTTCTGCTACTATTATCATGCTTCATGTAAAGCTAGCAAACAAAAATATTTTAATAAAAGGTGGTATTAAACAGAAAAAGAGATTATCAATTGAACATCTCATTTTGAAAAATATGGTGCCACTAGGCAACCCTCCCACCAAAATGCCTACTGAAAATAAACACTGCGGTCAGATTCCTGTAGGTCTTATTAAACCCCATAAAAGGAGGTACCTCGTGTGCCTTGATGGGAATATTTTTATTGGCAACTGTAAGCATTTACTTTCTGTCCAGATGCATCACGTGTGTTTAAATTATTTCATCTGAAACAGTAATGGAGTGATCTTTCAGCAACCACTGTGATATCTGCTTTTAAAGCCTCAAAGAACTTCAGAAAAGCTTCAGATGACTTTTATTGAGGTGACAAAAAATGTTGGCTGAGAAATACCATGTTAAGATGACTATTGAATGAGTAGATGCCACAGGATATTTCCTGGGATTATTTGTGAAAATGGTGCAGAAATATAAAAGATGCATATCCAAAATAATAGGAGTCCAGTGTTTTTCTGAGAACTACTTGACAACTGCAAAACTGTATATTATCTTTTGATTTTGGTCTATAAGATCTTCAGAGATGCTTTTCTCTGATAGGATAAGGCAGGAACATAATTTATTTTGTACATCTATACACCATGCTGTGTAAACACATTTTACTAGTCTAAACAGTGGGGAAAATGCAATGATGCAAAGGAGCACCCAGTTTGCAATGATGCACTGCTTAGGGCTGAATGCATAATACAAACACAAAGCAAACACACCAGGACCTGGAAACCCCTACAATGCCTGCAAGTGCAACAGAAAATCAAGGTATAAATTGAACATGCAGAGAAGACAAGGCCATAGCAGAAAAATGAGGTTTTGGTGTCCAAACCTCACTTAGGGTAATGGGGAGATTCTCATATAACATATATGTATATATATATATATATAATTTTTTAACACCCAATATGTCAGAATATTTCTCTGAAGTTAAAGCCTTAATAGTAAGAGTTTTAGAACAAATGAAAAGCAACAAATTGTGCAGACCAGCAGTACTGAGAGATCTAAAGAAACTGAAATATAAAATAACTGAGCTATTAACAGCATTCTTTTCAAAAAAGTGCACCAGGGGAATGACAGACCGCTGCCCAATACACTGTCAAAGAAATAAAATAAATTACATATGACATCTAATACTGTTTAAAAACAGTTTTCAAACAATCTCTAAACAAATTTAGAAGATTTTTTGCTCTAGAGGATACATATGATTAATGTATAAACTAATAAGGTTTATAGACAATATTTCATGCTACCCCAGGGAGAGGCTTACCTATGTCAGCAATGAGACTGCCAGGCTTTTGCTCCAACAGAAAGTTTCTAACACGAGGCCATGCTTTGCTCTGCAGATCGTTAAAGTAGGCAGCTGTATTTTCATACACCCTGTGCACATGCTGCTTTTCTAGCTGGGTAGCCTCATGTTCCATCCTGAAAACATAATGAAGAAAGATTATATATAGCCAAACAGAAACTGTTGTAGACTACATTTTATAGACATGCATAATTCATGACCTTGTAAGCTTACTTTTATAAAATCATTACACCCATCTAATAGGCATCATATTTATAAAATGCTTTTTAATCAAAGAATCTGTTTTTATTTCATGAAAGTCAAAAAAAAAATTGTATGTATCTCCTGTCTTGAAGAGCATTACATGACTGCATGTACTATTCAGTAACATGCATATTCCTACGGAATTTCACCAGCATAGTAAGAGCTTATCTGGTGCAAGAAAGAGCATGAATGCATCAGGAACAGAGAATGATTAAGAAAAGGAAGTTAAGAATAGAATTTTCAGTTATGGCTAAGGTGAATAGGTAGACAAAATAGTATTATGTTATTTGAAATAAAGCCTGTACCCTGAAACCAAAGTCCCTACATCAAGACTAAATTATTTTTGGTTTATCTACCCTCTAGATGTAATGAGGTGGTTGCATTTTTCAATAACAACAAAAAATAAATAAAAATAAAGATCAGGATTTCACCATCTTCATTTCATTCTAAACACCTGTCCAACAAACACAATCTTTTTAATTTATAAAATGGGAATTAGTCCCAATGGTCCATTCTGGCTGTAGCATCTTTGAATATCTCTCTTCAAAGCATTTATATTCAACCTTTTCATAATCCCTACTTTCATATTTTTTTTTTCTGGCACAATTCAGTCTTCTTTTATGAATAATTAGTTCAGCTTTTACTAGCTCAATATATATGTGTGTATATATGTGTGTGTGTGTATGAAATTCATTAACAGAATAGTAAATTCCCACTGACATTATAAGCGTCATCCTGAGGGGTGGAAACCTCTGACAGCCTGAACAAGAGAAGTAGATATTATTGAAATATAGACTCGAAATGATATCACATGCCATAAATTACTCAATCAGAGCTTTTCTCAGAATGCCATTTCAAGTTATGTTGTCAAATAGCATGGGTTATTTGCAGTAGTTTCAGGTAACTATTTCTTAGAGTCTAAAACCCAGTTTTTTTTTCTTATTTGACCCTTAAAACAGATTGGGTGTTTCATGCCTGCAGCTATATTTCTTCTCTACCTCAAAACATACTCTATTTGTTGCCCAGAAATTCTCTATTTGCAAGTAGAAATTCCAAAGACTAAAAATGATTTGTTTTCCTTTGTCATCCAGTATGCTCCTTGCTCTATTTTATATTTCACAACTGATTACTATGTGGTTTAGTGTTTCCAAGTGTTTTTATTCTTCCACTTGAAGTTGTTTGTTTAGACTTTGCAGTTAAAAAACAAAAACAAAAACAACAACAAAAACAAAGTGATGGAGAATGTTTTCAGCCATTCATACTGAATTCCAAATGCTACAGAAATTTCAGTTTATGCCAGCTACAGAAGTAGCTGTCTGAACTGCAGCTTAATTTAGATATGTTACATACACACAAAAGCCAATTTGGACTTGACAGAAAATGGTAAGTTTCCCATTGATACAATATTGTATTACGCTTTTCCTAAAATGTCTTTATTAAATTCCAATGTAGTCTGAACTTTTGCTTTGTTTTCTACTGAATCACAAACCCATTAAGTTTTTGCCTTTAACTTTCTCATTCACTGGGATTGGTACTGAGTCTCCTGCTATATACTGGACAGGTGAGAGATCCACAACACTGCATTAGAGGTTATTATTTTTAGCTACACAATCACTATTAAGACAACATTATCAAGAAATTGATATATTGACATTATCAAAAATAACGTTATCAAGATAACATTACCAAGAAACATTATCAAGATAATAATCTAGTTATAATCTTAGGGTAATAGTAGTATACAAAACCGAACATTATTTCATTTTTCATTTACCCTTTTATTACAATTTCCATTCCCCATGAGAATGTGTATTTTGCAAGTAATTAAGTCACATGATAAAATTAGACTTGCCAGTTTGACTTTCCAGTCAAAAACCATAACATTGACATGACTTACTTTGCAGCACAGCAGGGAAAGGGCCTAGCAATAAACCTCTTCATTTTAATGTTTACAGAAGGCAAGAAATCTGTGGAGTCTGACTTGGCCTGCAGTTGTACAAGTTTCACACAAGCCTGATGTCACTGAAAACATCAGAAACTTAGAACTGAACAGAAACTTTGTAAGCCAAACAAAATACCTCTATTTTTCAACCGCAGTTATAACTCTTTTGCCTTAAAAAATATCAGACAGAATCTCTGTTGCACATAAGTTGTAGAAAATATTCAGTTCATCCAAATTCTGGATTGTGACTTCCAGGATAATGGGAAAGTCTGTTTTGCAAAGGAGGTAAGGAAAATGTAAGATGCCCAGAAATCCCACTGCTTCAGCATCTGCTCCAGTTCTTGCTTACGTTACCTGGAAGCTGTCCAATTAGCTAGAGAAGAGAAGAAGAGCAGAAGAAGGTAATTATGGGCATACTTTCCCCATGCTCAGTTCTCTCTCCCTCTCTTTCTGTGTGTGTGTGTGTGTGGTAGCTTATGCTCCCATCCAAGGGCTCAGAGCAGTGAGCGCACCATGAATTGGCAGCCTGCTGTTCAGTGACGGCACCAAGTCTTGACAAGTCCCTAAAATGGGGAAGCAGCTTAAGAAACATAAGACTCCTGCAAACAAGCTGTTTGGATAACAAGTGAAGAGCAGGATTCCCTTCCCTCTTAATGCTTCCTGGTTCACCTATGTTAGTTCATGAGACAACAATAAGCCTTTGTTGTGGATGATCTATGAAGTGAGATAATGGAATGAAAGTTGTAGTGTTATTATTGCTGATCTTGCAGGGAAATGGATCACCACTCCATCACATGAAACTGTGGCCTATTAACAATAATGTTTGAAAGTAAATAGGTTACAGTCCATTGACTCTTGGAGCAAACCATCACTGTTTTGCTTTCTCATTAAAAAAAAAAAAAAAGCAAAATAAAAAATAAACTGGAAAAGAAAGAATTACAGCTTCCCAGGAGGTAAAATGAATTCATGTTAGTATCATCATGTTAGTACTCAGCAAGTTTGCTGATGACACCAAGCTGTGTGGTGCAGTTGACATGCAGGAGGGAAGGGATGCCATCCAGGGGGACCTGAACAGGCTGGAGATGTGGGCCTGTGCGAACCTCATGAGGTTCATAAAGGCCAAGTGCCAGGTCCTGCACTTGGGCCAGGGCAATCCCAAGCACAAATACAGGCTGGGAGGAGAATGGATTGAGAGCAACCGTGAGGAGAAAGACCTGCGGGTGCTGGTTGATGAGAAGCTCAAAATGAGCCAGCCATGTGTGCTTGCAGCCCAGAAAGCCAGCTGTATCCCGGGCTGCATCAAAAGAAGCGTGGCCAGTAGGGTGAGGGAGGGGATTGTCCCTCTCTACTCTGCTCTTGTGTGGCCCCTCCTGCAGTGATGCATTCAGTTCTGGGGCTCCCAGCACAAGAAGGGTGTGGACCTGTTGGGTGCAAGTCCAGAAGAGGGCCATGAAGATGATGAAAGGGCTAGAGCACCTCTCCTATAAAGTCAGGCTGAGGGGCTTGGGGTTGTTCAGACTGGAAAAGAGAAGGCTCCGGGGAGACCTTATAGCAGCCTTCCAGTACTTAAAGGGGGCCTGCAGGAAAGCTGAAGGACTTTTTACAAGGCCAAGTAGTGACAGGGCAAGGGGTAATGGCTTTAAACTAAAAGAGGGTAAGTTTACATCAGATATAAGGAAGAAATTCTTCACTCAGAGGGTGGTGAGGCACTGGCACAGGTTGCCCAGAGAAGCTGTGGATGCTCCATTCCTGGAAGTGCTCAAGGCCAGGTTGGATGGGGCTTTGAGCAACCTGGTCTAGGGGAAGATATCCCTGCCCATGGCAGGGGGGTGGAATTAGATTGTCTTTAAGGTCCCTTCCAACCCAGAGCATTCTATGATTCTATGATTCTATTACCATATATTTTTATAGCTACACATCTCACTAAAAGTTCCCTGAGTCCAAGGGAATCTAATTTAATCTTTTGCCATTAACATTTTGAAACCTTTTAGATAATTAACTTTCAAGGGTACTGCTTTTAAAAAAAAAAAGAGTTGCTTGGACTTTTCCTGTTGCGGCTGAAGTAAGAAATGCATTTAACTGTGTGACCTTGAAATGACAACAGCCAAAAATTAATAATCCTAGTTTCCAAAATGTTAAAAAGTCAGGATTCTCACCCTGTACACCCATCCCTCACCCCTCCATGCCATATTTTTTTGCCAGTTTTGGACATGATTTGGCCGACTGCACTAAATACCTTTGCCTAAAGAGGTCAAAACAGTTGCTGGCTACCAGATTCAAGGGGTGCCCTAATGCTGAAAAGCAGGAGATAGTGTTCAGTCCAAAAACTCCGCCTCTACCACAGCCTACCCTAAGTTTTCTATACCTTACTTTCTTCTGAATCCCTTGTAGCCCTCCTCATCCACTTCAAGTTCCACTTAAACCAAAGATTTTCACATCTTCCTCCGTGTACCTTAGCACATACCATGTCACCACCACTATTTTAGTTTGATTCATAATACTGTGAAGTCTTGAACTGGCTAAGCTCAGTTCCTCCTGCGACTGCCTCTACTGCCAGGCCAGTTACAATACCCAGAACATGTTCCAAACTTTTTGTCAATAGCCTCTTGGAAGCACCCTGTGATTTTCACAGTAGTCATCAAACCCTGCATCACTTCTATTTCTCTTCAAATCAATTGCCCTTGATTAATTTGAGCCATTGGCTTTCCTTTTCTCTTCTCTCTTGCAACTGCCTGTTTTCGCTAACCCTTTGATGAGCAGCAGGAACTTACTCAACTCAGCTTGAGAGTCAGATAGGCAAGATTTCAGTCTCTTAATGAGGGCTCCTCTTAGTTAAATTCTTCACATGCCAACAGGAATTCTCAATCCCATTTTGAATTAGAAGACTTCCTACTTCAAAGATCTATGAAATTCAGCACAGTTGTGTCTCTTCATGTTGCTACAGCAACATAAATCTTGGTTACACATGCATCTTCAGCTATGGATGTAATAATCTAATCACTGGTCTTAAATTGAACAGTATAACCGCAAGGGCCAGGTCTATGTCCCACAATACCCTGCTCTCCAGCTATAACAACAGCAGCTATAGAAACATAGAATCATAAATTATCATGAGGTGGAAGGGACCAACAAGGACCGTTGAGTCCAACTCCTGGTTCTACACAGGACCACACAAAAATGGTCTGAACTTTTGGGTAGACCTGTGCGGTATCAAGAGTTGGACTTGATGATCCTTAAGGGTCCCTTCCAACTCAGGATATTCTATGATTCTATGATTCTATGAAAAACCAGACCATGTGTCTGACAGCACTGCCCAAATGCTTCTTGAACTCCAGCAGGCTCAGTGTCATGACCACTGCCCTGGGGAGCCTGTCCCAGTGCCCGACCACCCTCTGGGTGCAGAACCTTTCCCTAACCCCCAGCCTGACCCTCCCCTGTCCCAGCTCCATGCCGTTCCCTCAGGTCCTGTCCCTGTCCCCAGAGAGCAGAGCTCAGCGCCTGCCCCTCCGCTCCCCTCGTGAGGCCGCCATGAGGCCTCCCCTCAGCCTCCTCTGCTCAGGGCTGAACAAACCAAGGGACCTCAGCCGCTCCTCATACTTCTTGCCCTCTAGACCCTTCAGCATCTTTGTAGTCCTCCTTTGGACACTCTCTAATGGTTTTATATCCTCATACTGTGGCACCCCAAACTGCACACAGTGCTCAAGGAGAGGCCACACCAGCACAGAGCAGAGCAGGACAATCCCTTCCCTTTCCTGACTGCCAGTGCTGGTCCTGATGCACCCCAGGGTCGGTTGGCCCTCCTGGATGCCAGGACACACTGCTGGCTCGTGTTCAACTGCTGTTGACCAAAACCCTCAGACCCCTTTCCAAAACCAGTATAGCCAATACTAACAGCTAGGTAAAAAGTGAGGTAGTCCTATTGCTTTCTCTACCTTCACCTATGGAATGGGGATAACATACAGTGAGCAATGTAAAGTCTATACAGTGAGCAATACTTCTAGTTCACTTACAGTTTGCTTAAGACCTACCAGTCTTTTCACTTAAAAATAAGTAGCTATGTGTACAGCTGTAATGGTCACCTATAAACTATAGCTTTTTTTCCAAGCAAATACAAATTTATAAATCACACTGACAATATCTGTTCTGGTTGACAGTGCTCTATTTCATTAATAAAAGCAACAAATAGGGGTATGATTCCAGATGCGAATCATTATGTAAAAAAACTTTACCAGTAAATAAAGGATAATGAAACAGAGTATTAGGAATCCTGCTGTGAATAGTTAAACTAGCTGCAATTCAAGTTAAGCAAAAGGATACAGTAGGAGTTTTCTTACATAAGGATAACAAATCTGGCAATTAATTTCACCCATGCATGAACTGTAACAATCCCACAAAAATACACAACCTGAAATGAGAGCAAGGGGAAGTCCATACAATATATCTAAAACCTTGCTGAACTAAAGCTCTAATTCAGAAGCATTGCTCCAGTAAAATATGGCAAACTCTGAAGTGAAAAACAAAGAGCCAAGCTTACCAAGACTCACTGTTATTCAAAATGCTCAACGTGAACCTAGAATTTAAAATAACATCATTATTTGAAATAAAGTTACTATCATTATACTTTCTTTTACTGAAAAATTGACAGAATCTTGCCTTAATGAAAGATTGAAAGCATACAGGCTGTTCTTTCAGGATCTTGGACTAAAGAAAAGTTTATGGTTCAAGCTCAGGTTACTGAAAATGACAACCTTTCACTATCACATTTATTTTCTGTCAGTTTATTCTCCAGTCAAGACTTAGCACTGTTCACTGCACATCTTATTCTTAGATCAGTTATTCATTTAATATTCCCCTTGCACTTTTGCATTTAGGGTCATAATGTACATAGCTGAAAGGCTGCATCATAAGCAGATTTATTTCACTAAGTATAAACTATTCTGTAGATAGGTAACATTCAGTGGAGATGACAATGCACAAACATGAACCTTTTGCCATTTAAAAACACTGAAAGAAGGAGCAGACTCATGCAAAAATCCCATTAAGTGTCTGTTCATCTTTACTACCACAGGAAAATGCATACCCCAGCTTCCAGCCAGGGAGGTGCGTTCCTACTGGGATCCCAAATCCCTTTTGCTATATTTGCACTGATGCGTATCTTCAGACCTTCCAGGGCACATCAGCACACAACCCACTCCCCAGCTGGAGAGAACACAGTCCCTCTTGCCTAGGACAATCCAAGCACTGCTTCCAGCTTTTCCGCAGGCACAGACCACAGTAAGGGGAACAGCATGTAGGAGAAGGTTAAAGCAGAGGTAAGAGAGGTAATAGAATTACAGCTTGGAAAGCAAAACTTGGAAGCATTTTCACTTCACTGTAATTTTGCAGGAAAGTGTATGATGTTCTGAGCTTGTATTTTTTTTTACTGATTTTGAAGGTAAATGCAAATTGCCTTGTAATCTTTCTTTCTTTGTGGATATATCTCAGCCCAGGGCTGTCTATGAAACAGAAGTACACCAGTTCTCTCTCCTGTGATAATAAACACTGGACTGAAGAGTATTTTTGCAAACAACCAATAAAGTAACTTGTATAATGCACACTTTTAAGTCTATTAATCAATGTATATATTGTAAACTGTAAAATACAGTAAAAGACCAATACTGTAAAAGACCAACATAAAGCCACAAAGCCTAACATCCAACCAGTTCTTGAAGACAAATTATGTAACTTTGTCTTACACGAAATGAAGAAGCAATAAAAAGGATTTTTTCTCCCAGAATTGTCTGAAACATGGGAAGGAATATTGTGAATGTGGAGGTAGAAGGCAACTTGAATGAAGATCATGAAATAAGAGTCCATTAGTCTTATGAGTATAATGAAAGATACAAGCAAAATCATACAAAATGTGGAAATTAATGAAAATTAATGAGTATTGAATAACATACATATGAAAAAAATGAAAAAGCTAAGGCCTAGAATGAGAAACTAACTGTCACAGAAGACAAAGAGTAATGAGAAGTTCTCTGTACAGACATTAGAAAAGAAAGGAGGACCTGGAAAGATTTGGTCTACTACTTAGCAGGATGAAAAATCTAATAATAAGGGATGCCAAGAAGGCCAAAGTATTTAGTATCCTTTATTCTTCATCTTCATTTTCCAGGTCAATTATTGACAATAAATTAATACTGTTAACAACAGTGACAAAGGGAAAAGAACTTAGGTTTGAATGGGAAAAGAATAGGTTTGAGCTTCTAAAACAAGTTTGGGGTTTTGAAAACTGGGTTTTGAAAACAACTAGCGTAATAAACAGTACCTAGGGAATTGGTTGCACCAACCTCAGATTAGCCAGTCTTGGAGCCACCAGAAATTAGTTTTGAGAGACTGTGAGCAATGGGTGCAAGTCCCTGGTTTCATGACATTCTCATAAAAAAATTAGGCACAGTTGGTTTAGATTAAATTGCGGTATACTTTGATACTGGTTGGAAGAGAGTATTTGGAGTGTAGTTACCAACAATTCAGTATTACACTGGAAGGATACCCTGAGCAAATCTGTTCAGGAGTGTGTTTTGAATACTGCTCAGTAATTTCTTTGCATGGTGGATTAGAGTAGCATCCCATCTGCAGATGGACCAAACTGATGGGGGTTCAAATGGATTGGGTGACAGTACTAGATAGAATTCAAGTGTTTTGACAGACTGAGAAAGATGAAAGCAAAGTATTCCATTTAGATAAGAATAATCAACTGCAAAAACGAAGGCTAAGGGAGGCAGGAAGGAAAGACTGGCAGCAGATCTACAGAAGTGGATCTAGGCACTATGACATTTCACAGATTTAGCACCATGCATGCAATAGTGTTATGGTGTTTTCTGCAACATACTGTTGCAAAAAGAAAAAAAAAAAGAAAAAGAAAAAAAATACTAGCACGCAGAACACACAGAAAGAGGGCAGATACTTGCAAGTTACATAAAATAACCCTTCTACTACATTTAGCACTGCTGATGTATCACTTTGAGTATTATGTCCAATTTTGAGCAAGAACAATGTGGAATCATCGGAAATACTGCAGAAGAGAACAAGGATCAGAGATCATTGTAAATCCCTAAGAGATCAGAAATCAATTAAACCTCTGGGGAAGACAGTCGCTTTAAATTGTTTGTTCAGAACAAAAGAGAACAAAGGAGAACATAAAACCATCTTCTCATACAAGAAGGACTATTTCAAAGAGGGAAGGGAATAATCTGTTCTTCACAACAAAGGGTAGATGAAATATAGTGCGCTTAAACTACAGCAAGGAAAATACAAATAAGATAAAAGGATTGAAACTCACTGGAAATGATTCTGAATTGGGTGGGCCATGGTGCCTCCATCAATGAGGTCTTAAAAACATAAGTTAGTTAAGGACCTGTCAGGAAATACATTGATATAATAGATGCAGCTTTGGGGGAGAGACACAATGCCCCAACATCTAGCTCTGTGACTCCGTGTGTCTATAATTTCTGATATTTGCAAGTATAAAACTTGAATTTTTCAAGTTATAAGCAAGATTTCAGTTAACTGCTGTAGAAAAACAAAAATGAAAGGTTGAAAGGATGCTTCACAATGTTTATTACTCTTTAACACAGGGGTTGTTTTTCCAACTAAATTAGTAAAGATATTAAACTAATTTCCTCTTGAGTTACAGTTGGTTTGTTTGTTTCCTAAGAGCTCTGCATCAGTATCTCACTCCCCCGGTCATGCTACACTACTTCTAAGCTTTAAATATAACTATTTTCTCTTCCTGGTCACTGTATCTCTCAAATACTTGTAAACAGTTATCTTGTCTTCTCTCCGTTATTTACCAGGAGTTAACCAGGCATTAAATATTTAATACTTTTCACTCTTCCTGATGAATCAATCTAGGTGGTCATTTCTGAGTATTGTTGTCATTCTCTGTATCCTATCCATATGTTTCCATTCTTCATGCTAAACTGCATTCACAGAAAGATTTGATTTCCTAATGTCATCCCACAATTCTGGAATTATAGCCTTCTAAATTCCTTCTGTTTCTGCACACTCTGGGTTTGCATTTAGAGTAGTATTTCCAGATGGATTAGTTTTAATTTATGCAGCATAATTCTCCATTTCTTCCTGTCCATAATGTTCATCACTGTTGGTATTTAAACTGTACTTGGTGCTACACACAAAGCCTCCCAAATTAAAACAATTTACAAACTGATTTAAGACATTCAATTACTTGGAGATACTTGTTCTGCTGAAACCTAGTATCTTAGAGACAGAAAGATAAGCAGCACATTACCAGCTAGGATCTCAAATTAAGGCCATCAATGGTTGGTTACCTTTGATCCTAAAATTAAATATAAAATATTGCCTAATTAATTACAGTAATTACAGAACTACTAAGTGGATTCTCTTGATTTTTTTTTAAATAAATTACTCCTGATTATTGCTCGCTAATTATAACTGACTATATGATTTCGTATCTTAAAATATCCATATTTGTATTCAGTAAACAAATGTATTCAGTATTCATTACATTGTCTATATATAGTTTCTTATAGCAGAAAAAGCTTTAGGTATTAAGTTAGCCTTAATTGATGACCATCAGAATGAGAGCAAAGGCAGCATCACACTTTTGTTATTCTACAGTGCTCAAAAATCTGACTGATTAGCTTTTTTTCTTTCTTTCTTTCTTTCTAACTGTTAGGAAGTCATGTGCTTATATTTGCTTTCTTGAAAAAGAAAAAGTGTCATTTATGAGTTTAAGGCTAGTGCTCCAAGATAAAAGAGTACCTTAAGTACAATCTAATAGTATTTGGGTGCTTATGTAGTGGACAAAGACATCTGAAGATAGAAGAGTAATCCTATCAGGACTCAGAGGTAGGCCCATAGGAAGAAAATTTGTGTTCTGTTGTTACTGTAAGGTCAAGGTGTAACGCCCCGTAAGGTGTCTGGCCAGTGTCACAGACACAGGTTCTTCTAGTAGAAGCTGTAGGAGACTGGGAAGTGTGAAGGCTTAACATCCCAGCATGCAAAATCCTTAGATGAGATCCTTCATTTCCATAAATCACCAGAGTTTTTGTGGAAGATTGTTCCATTTTAAATGCCTTACAGTATGAGTGATACCTTTTTACAGAGCTTGGTATTTCTAAGCCTTCTATTCTAATGTAAAAAAATGCATTTACACAAAGCAATTTTTTCCCATTCAGCATGGAAAGGAAAAACTGTGGTGATCCCTGAGGGAGCTGAAATTTCATATACACAATACTAAAATTCTCCATTAGGAAAATATTTGAATATCATTTGTCTTTCTAGATGCAAATGATCCTATTTTTCTTAAAAACATATTTTTTTTGAAATTATTTTATGACAGAGAAGAAGAGTTAATATCTACAAAAATCATCATCTAGAACACCACTAGAAATATTTTCTTACAAGAACTTTGGTCCATAAATAATTTATTTTTCTGAAATGATTACATGCAGATCTGAATGCAAAGTTTTCTTCAAAATGAAATATTTTTCAATAGCTAAACAGAAACCAAAATATACAGTGCCTTTAGCCCAATTGTATTATGTCGAAACTTTAACGGAAAAAAAAAACCAGGCAGGACTCTGTGTCCATGAATTTTAGTCAATGACATAAAGTTATGGTGCAAATATTAATTTTCTTTTTCAATAGTTAGACTTCTTTTTTTTTTTTTCCCCAGTAATTCATTTTATATTTCCATCTCCTTTTATGGAGGAACATACATTAAGTTTTATGAAGAACCAGTGTCTCCACTGTTAAGCACTTCTAAACAAAAGGAGTTCATTTTTCATTTTAAAAATGATTGAAAATTATTCCATAAGCATATAAAAGTCAGAAGGACTTTTTCAGTGTCTTAAATCTTTACAAATTAAAGAACCATACAGACCTCCAGCCATGGTTTTCAGCCACACTGGGTTATTCTGTATCTATCATTACTTATAAACGTGTCCATGTAGGTCCTGGTACTGCAGACACGGATATCTGCTTAACCTCATGCACTGTAAATCATCTCACTGACCTCAGGTAGCCTGTTAATAATAGCTAAAGGTAGGAATGTGCACGCAACTTTTTGCAGGACTGAGCCTTATGCTGTTTGTGCCGTCCCATATTCTTCTGGTTCATCCATCCAGAACGGATGGCAGAATACCTGCAAACCAGAATGTTTGCATGGGAAGTGTTTGTCATCTGTCCCTTCACACAAGGGCTGATTTCAAACTCCGAACTGACTTTATAACCTCATTTGTGGATTTATGTTTGTTTTATCTCAGAAAAATGTTGAAAATGAGGAAGAGTTATTTGTATTTTTTTCTTCTCAGCCAGTTCAGTTTAGCATTATATATATATCCAAAAATATTTTATCCTTTTGAAGGTCTCCTTGCCAGAGGCAATAAACTGCACAGCCGCAGCTACCTACATGTATCTAATTTGCCCAAAATGCACATCTCCATAAATTACACAGCAGCAGCACCACTGAAATATCTGTGTGCAATCCATTGCAAAATCATGATGTGAGAAAGGAGACAGTAAATAAAATTGCACTGCTTCAAAGAGGCGCTCTGTAAATAGCATATATGACTGAAATAAATATATCGATATACTAGACTGAAAATAAATTACAAAAATGAAACCCGATCCCCCCATGGGCTCCATTACGGGGCATTAAAAAGTCCCAAGAGGACCTTTTTGGTTGATGATGCAGAGACTGCTCCATGTTTTTCCTCTCTCTTTCTCAAGTTTCTGCTCAAAATCATCAACTCCAGAAGCACACATCACCCGAACAACTGTACCAGCAGGGAATGGCATGCCGTGCTCTACAACAACGCAGCAGTATTGTTGGAATAATTCTGCTCCTGCTTTCTTTGCACAAGAAAAGGAGCGGATGACCTGACTCCCGGAGCACTGGCTGCTCCCACTGGCATTCGGTGCAGATGAAAATCCCTTTACAAACATTCTTTAAACGGTGAACAACACTAAGGGCTCTTCGTGGGTTTACAAAGGCAATGCTTAGGTATTTCCAATATTATGGGAGAAGAGAATACGATAAACTATTAAGACTCAGGATTGCTCGAGATCATTGCTTAGGACTGTTTGCCAATTCGCAGTGCATACTTCATTTTTAATTAACCAGGCAACCACAGAGAAACTTATTATTTCTGTTGCAAATTCCCCGCACGTCTCCTGAAAACTACCCTTCCCAACTGCTGCTGCCAAATTCAGCGCCAGCAGCCGTGCTAGATCCTAGCACTGACTGCAAGCCACGGCCCCACTCAGTTAAAATGGGGAGGATGGAGGATGAGGGGGGGTAAGTTAAATCTCGAAACCCTTCCGTCCCGGGGTGGGCCAGCTGCTCGGCAGGCAGCGTTTTAAGAGGACCACCTCAACGCCCCAAACCTGAGATGCCAGCAATCGGGGCGCTATTTTCTTATTTATTTTTTTTAATATATTTTATTATTATTATTTGGTCCCCTCATCCTCCCTTTTCTCCTACCCCGAGGCCAGCCTCTGTGGGGATGGAGGGGGGGGGCTGCCCTCCGTGCTCCGAGCATCCCCCCCCCCACACCGGCTCCTTACCTGCACCCGCGGGGCGGCGGCGGCTGCATCCCGCCGCGGAGGCGGCGCTTGGCCGGGCCGGGCCGAGCCGTGCCGGGCCGGGGGGGTTTGGGGGAGCCCCGGTTCTCTCCCCCGGCACGGCCCCGCTCCCCCTTCCCCGCCCTCCCCCGGCATAACAGATATTAACTCTTCTCTTTACGGTCTCATCTCCCAGGCGCCTTCCTGCAGAGGCACAGAGGAGGGTGGTGCTGATGGAGAGGGAGGTGGGGACGGGGGGAAGCCGCCCGGGGATAACACGCCATCAGCCCTTGCTGGGGTAAAGGTTAAGCTCGGGGTAACCTTTCCGAGTGCCCTCAAGGTTTTCCCATCCCGAGAGTCATTCCCGGCACCGATGCCTGTTTCAGGAGTTGAAAAATGGCAGGTTGGGTCCATACTTTCAGATATTTAGCCACATCCAGCCCCGTGCCCAGCATCCCAATAGTTTTAATACTACAAGGCAAACAGCTAGACCTGTCCCGGGAACTTATCATTTCTGTATAAGAGGTTACGGATGAATATAGAGGGAGGAGCACAAAAATAATATGAGCCACTCTTACAGGCAGGGTACATGGCGCAGCACCACACCAAGTACCGAAGGCACTGAAGTATTATTTTATTTTGACAAGCCCACCTGAACCAGAAAACAACACTAGCAGTTGAAGAGTATAAGAAAAAGCTGAGAAAAACTACACTGAAGACATATGAAGCTAATATTCTATTCAATATACCAAAGCCACAGAGAAACCTTTAAGTTCATGGTCTCTGTTATTAAGATATTCAACAGTCAGGGCAATCAGCTAAATCACAGTTAACCTACTTAACTCCTCCAAAGAGCTTTGACTGATTTATAAGGCATGACTGTCCTTTACAAAGATTGTGTTGACTTGCACCCTGTTGTTCCATGCCTGCTAATGTTATCCTGTAATGCAGTGTCAGCTAAACTGACTGGTATGGACAAATTAGGGTCTGCCATTCCCCAGTTCCCTCAGAGGCCCTTTTTGCAAGATGCCATCATATTTGTTGTATTTCTGCTTTCAGGTACCACAGCTGATTTCAGGAAAAGGCCACATAGTTCAGTACCTCCAGTAAATTCATGCCCAAGTTTCCTAAAAATTCCTCAAGTGTGAATACAATTTGGTCCATGTAATATATTGACATAATTATTTACTGGTTTTAAAACCTCTTCGGTCTGAAAAAAACTGCCTCTTAGAAAAAGATTCTGATGTAGACTTTCCTAAAACTCCTCCATAGTGAATTCATGCATCCTTTCCCCTCAGGATCTTATCTTTTCTGGGCACTCTTTAAAACCATGATTATCTGCTGGTCCTATAGACTCTCTGGCAGACTTCCTGCTTCTGATGCATTTGAATTAGATGTTAGTCATGTAGCTTAATGCACTTTAGGAAAAAAAAAAAAGAAAAAAAAAAAGAAAAAGAAGCACACAGGTATTATGGACTCAGCATAGTACACAAATATATGCGGAATAAAAATAGAATACTTTTTCCTTCGAAGTAGTAGGCATCTATAATTGTACAAGAAATTGTACTCCTTAACAACCCCTCCTCCCTAAACAGTTACAAGATCTCATCAAAATCATTTTTTTCTATATTAAAAAAGATTTAGGTCACTAAATTAAGTGGCCAAAGGTCAGGAAAGCCAGAAGGCTACCCATAAAACCTTAATTCAGACCTCTTGTGCATGTGCATTGCAACTCTGTACTTAATTATGAGCTTGTCTGCAGAACACCAGGCTCCATTTGGAGCATTTGAAAATATGTAGTGGCAAGCATGTGAGACTGGCTAATTAGGCCTCCTCCTGTGTTCCATCCATTTATTCCTTTGCTTTCTAGGGTCTCTTTTCTGCTCATCCCTTGTCATCTCTCATGTGGAAATGTCTCTTTGCCTCATCTGCCTGAAAGTCTTACCCTTAGTTAAGCACTTTACTAGAGAATCAGGCAACAATTTTTACTTTGGGGTCTCAGAGATTGCTAATTATTCCTTCAAAGGTTACTTGTCATTTTTCTCCAAAGGCAGAAAAAGAAATGAAGACAAAAGGAAGGAGAACAGAGGGAGGAAGAAACAGAGTGGAAAACAAATAAAAGTTTACAGGCTGGAGCAGAAGGAAAATAAGGAATTGAGGTCAGTCTACACATTATCATAGAACTGCTTTCTTCCAAGGTACCAGCTCTCAAATTACCAGCTTTACAGACAGAGACAGTTGTAGATGAAAGCAAAAGGAAGGCATTCAGCTCCCTGCTGTCTTTGAGGGGAAGGATCACACTGTATTTATAAATAATGTCACATTGACTCAGTAGACATCCTGACAAATTGCTGAACTTTTGTTTTAATTTGTGACAAGATGTTGATATCAACAAATAGTCAGTTGACAGCTATATTGATAATCAGTTGATATCTGGCTCTCTTGCCATTAGGCCTTGACAATGAAAGCCATTGTTTCCTTTCTGTGCTAGGCATTACAAAGGCTTTTCACTTTTCAGAGGCTTACTTTTAATTGAGATACTTGACATGCAGCCACAAGCTAATAACTTACACCTTTGGCAGGTGTATTTGGCCTTCACACAAAATTATAATGTTATCTTCAAATCGTAATGTTGTTTAAAAGAGTTTTCCAGTAGATCTAACGAAGACTGGAACCAATGGCATTTGTGATATTATCAGATGTAGTAAGTTAGCATTATTGCTGCGGAGTAAAAGCAGTATTTCCACTTCACTGGAAATTTTTGGCCTGAAAGAAACTAAAGCAATAACGATCCAATATTCTTTATCTTGCACATGAAAATTAAAAGAAAATTTGTTCTAGTAAAGTATACTGTTTCCTAAATGAAGAGGAGTCTCTGAAGCCTTAAGTTCCCTTAAGCTTTAAAATAAGCATAAGTTTGCCAGTCAATCCCGATAACACAAGACTCACATTTTCAGAAATGGTACTTACTGTCCTGAGAGCATCAGTATTTAGAGGCTTCCTGGCCCTTTCCCGTGAGTTTTCTTTGCAATCATTAGCACTAGAAACTTGATATCTTGGATAAAAATTATGACTCTCTGCTTGTTTGCTTCCAGGAGTTTTAATAATAATAATATCATTAAATTTGTGGCAATACTGTGTGCTGGGTCACAATGCAGAGTATAAGAAAGCAGAACTAATTTATTGAAAGCAGAGCATGTAACTGTGTTACAGCCCAGTAAAATTAAACACTCATGACTTCAGGGACATAACTATGCAGATATTTTTTCACATATACTTAGTATGCAGGCAAGCTCATATTGTGGGAGATTTTCAATGTGTGGCCTTCATAACGTACCACACAGAGTTGCTGTGGGTATTAACTAGTTAAGATTTGTAAAGTGCTTTGAAGATTATCAAGCATTAAGTTGCATAAGTGCTAAGTACCATTATTTAATACTCAAGTATTATAACCAAGCTTTACAGGCCAGCTCATGTTCACCTTACTAGCACGAGTCTTTGTGATTTCAATATAGATGTTGCAAGAGGTAAAGCAAGCAGAACTGACCACAAGAGAATTTCCTTTCTTGTTTCACATTCAGAGACTGATGTAAGATACAACTGCAAAGGTGTTACAGAGAGACTAATCAAAAAATTAATATGAAAGGCAACAGTAGATCCAAGAAATACACATAACAATGCAGTGTTCCTTAAGGTGCCAGTTCCTCACTTCCTGTGTCCTATCTTACCCAAGAAGACCTACTAAGTATTTTCCAGGAAGCACAGTTCCAGACCTCAAATCCATAAATAGATCAAATACGCTGATATCAGCTGAAAACATTGCCAAGTGACAGTAAGGATGTGCAAAATCTACGCACCGATAAGTTGTACTGCATACATATTGCAGCTTTGACTTAAACCAATTATAGAACTAGTTAAGTCAAAATTTTGGAAGAACAATGAACACAGAAAATAAATTTTTTTATCAATCATATTGAGAACATCTGCTTCGATGCATGTTTTTTGTTGAATTTTGTTTTGGTATCATCCTTCCTCTCCCTTGTTTTGTAATGTCAATTTTCAGCAGCAGAAGTTTGAGAAGTTTGGGTGGGTTTTCTGGTGTTTTTTGTCTGTTTGTTTTTGTTTTGTGTATATATATGTGTGTGTGTGGTATCAAAGGGACAGAGAATTTGTTAATAAAATAACAATGCCAATCAGAAACAACATGAAATAATTTTGTGCCTAACTATGCTGGACACAGATGAACACAAGTGTTTCAGGACTGCTGACGTCCCCACACCATAGATGTTGGGGTGGCATGTTGTCAGACACTGAGCTGCATTCCAATTTCCTGAAGCAATAAAATCCTACTTGGCAGGCAGGGAAGAAGAGTTGGATTTATTTACCTTATAAGGACTAATTACTATTCAATGGCAGTCTCTTTACAAGACAAAACACTCTGCTTAAATTCCTTGCCTCTGCAAAAAGTGACATTTCACAAGGACAGCCTTTTCAAGCATTTGCATTTGTGTGGCTAAGAATAAAGATTACTTTCCTGTAGTGTTTTGACATTTTGATCTGAATTGAAGCATATAATAAAAATGCACTTCACTGAATGTTCAAGTATGAACTGAAATTCAGTTCCAGAGAAAAATAAAGGTAAAAGAAGGCAAACAGAGAGCGAAAAGTGCACTTCTGTAGTAGATGCAGATCCTTGTCCTTTCCTGGGTCAAGGAAGTTGCAGGCCTCTAATGCTCCTACTATTCTTTGGAAAACAAACTCTGCGTCCTGCATTAATATATTAACAATCATCATGTCACAGGAGATCAAATTATTTGTCCCCAAACACAGAAAAAGTTCACGAAAAAGCCCCAGAACTCAACTTAATGTTCTAGATGCTGACCTCCATCCCAGACTGTTTTAGCTTTTCAGCCTAGAAACAACTTAAGCAGACTAGAACAAAGGGTAAACATCATTCAGAGAAAAAAAAACGGTACGTATGGTGGCAAATTTTACTCTACAACCTTAATTAACAGGGTCTTGCCAATCTTTTGACTGGATATCCCAGTAGATGCGGGAAACCAGATTTTGTATTCTCTGCTGATTAAGCTTACGGAGAGATTTAGGGGATCTTTGTTCTGCTGAGGACTTGCAGGTTTTCCAGTGCTTTATGTAAGACTCCACTCACCTCCGCAGTTGCTCTCTTGTCTCAGTATCACAGCTAAGCAAGAAAAGCAACTCAGCTGTAATGTTCCTTTTTTTTTGTCTTTTCAATAACCTTTTTTTTTTTGTATTTCCTTATTACTTTCTTTTTTATTTAGAGAGTCTTAAATCATACAATGGCAGCTACTCATTATTCATTTTGGATGCAAATTATGGGTTACTTATGCTGTTGCTCATACCAACAGCAAACTGCTTGACCTATATTAGTATTCTTAATGCTCATTTTGACAGAAGTAAAATTTCTGTGTTTCTGAAAGGTTACCAGGTGCATTACAAATCTAGTTAGAATTTGAACAAAATACATCTGGGTCTTTTGACAACTGAGTTACTGGGTTTGAAAGATACAATGACTGCTATCAATTTCACATACAGTGTGGCCCATGATGCTCACGTTTTGGAAATACGTGTATGTGGCTCAGCTGTCGTGTGGTTTTAGTATATTGAGGAAGATTGAAACACTGCAGAAACAGAACCATCAACAAGTGTTTTTGAATGTTGCTTAAAACCAGCATCTATTATACAGGACAGAAATAAAGTCTTTTCTGGTAAGCTGTCACTATGGCATTTATGAGGAATGTTATTGTTCAAATACACCACTGGGAACAAAGATGGTGTTTTATCAGTTACCTAATTTGTCTGTTCTTGTTTTACTATCCACCAAGCAAAAAGCAAACAGTGGATGCTTGTCTTAAAAATTATTTGGTAGCAAACACTGGAGTTGTTTAGTGTAAATTATGAAACAATCTTTGGTAAAACTGACCAGACAAGGCAAACAAATTCCTAAGATTAAACTAAAGCAGGTTTTCTGTGTTGTCTGTGACATCACACTAACTGTAGCTGTATTACTACTTCTGCTTCATTTAGAAAATTGCGGTGATTATGAGAATGATATTAGCCACAATGGATCACCACTCCAGCCTGGTACATGAAGTAATCCCCTGCTGCTGTGTGCAAAAGAACTTGCCTCCTTACTGCCTAGGATGTAATTCTTCAGTCTTCATGGTGCCACTCCAACAGGAAAATATAAGAATTTTTTGATAGAAATTAAATAACTTACATTATCAACCATTTGAATCTTATGGATAAAAGCTGCAAACATGCCTCTTAATGTTAATGCAATGGCAACAAGATTCAAGGCAACAATATAAGAAGGACTTACACTTTTTTTTTCTCAAAACTCATTTGTCTTTTCTTTTACTGTACATAAACTTTAAGGTTGGATATCCATATATGAATATAAGACTTTTCCTAAATTTGGAAGGATTTTACATAGACTATGAAAATTTTTGTGGGATAAACAGACCTTCTGTCTGGGCCAATTTTAAGAAAATTCTGTCTGCAAAAAGCAAATAGCTTTTTTACAAGCACTCAAGAATAGTTCTATTGTTTTGAAAAGCAGATTTTCTCCTCCTCAAGAAAATATCACGTATGACTAACAAATGCTAGTTCATCCATGATGGATTTGGAAATTGTTCTACAGAATTATTTTAGCCAATACGTATTAAAATCACTGAGGTTTTAAGGAGACACCATAATTAACTCTAGCAGGATTACACTGTGCACTCAGTAGATATTGCTGACTGTATTGTGCTGCATCTATCTTTTGAAACTGGTCATTTTAAGTCTACAATAACAACAGACCTGATCTCCAGTGCAGTTCCACAGTCATTTAGGGCTTGATTTAGTTGTCTAGAGCTGCACATCTATTGCCAGCAGAGATGACATACAGTATTTGTTTTGGCTTCATGTAATTTTGGAGTTGAGGAGTGGCCGCAGCAGTTTGTGCCTGCCTAGCCAGGTATCATCCAGAACTCAGAACTGGTGCTTATGCAGAGACTTCTGGAAGTACTGCTTTCCTCCCATGATTATGGCACTGCTTACATGCTGAAATGGGAAGACCTCAATGAAAGCATTACAAATATCTGTACAGCTGTGCAAAAGCTTCAGGTGTTCTTAGAACAAGGAACGAGCGCACATCCCATCAGCCCCTCCATGCAATGGATCATGCACCACGAAGAGCCAGAGCAAATATGTCATGCTGGTAGTAGCAACATGCAGCTACACAGTGGACGCTACTGAAAGATGTCATCTTCACGGCATCCCAATGTTCACAGTACACCAAGATCCATTACACAAAGACCATGTGCATCTTTTTCAGTGTTCATAATACGCTGGGCCTTAAATACTGTCTTTCACTACTGAACTCTCTACCAGAAGTACTACAAATATGACAGACACCTTAGCTACTTCTGCTGCCCTGAGCTCCCAGCAGAACTACTTTCCTGGAAGTGTCGAGTCCTCTTTCTTTTCTACTTACTCACTGGGACTCCTATCCTTCCCATCCTATCACTGTCAGGAACAAAGAAACCAAAATGCTCATCTCAGCCCAGTGCATTAGGCTCTGTTTTCCCATACATCAATGTATTTCAGTGGTGGTAGGGGGGTTAGTCTCACTGAATTCCTTCTGATCATCAAGAAGCAGAAAATATACACAACACACCCCAGTTAGACCCTTCTGTCCAAACTGCATGACAGCTAGGAAAGAAGTATTGTGTTAACTTCCTGTGTGTATATTCCATGTGTAAGCACCATGATAACACACCCCAGTCTATATCTAGATAGGGACCTTGAAAATTTACCTTCTTTATTTTACTAAAGTTATAAGTTCACTTTCCCGTGTCTCTATTAGTTCATAATACCAGCAAGATCCCCCAAAATGCATAATAGAATTTTAACAGGCTTTCAAATTGTCAGCCATTTTATACTTACCCATACAGCTCACTTTCTAAGGACTTTCAGATGTCTCTTTTGGAAGCAAAATGTTGTCACACTCAATGCCACCGGACAGGAGGGGATGTTAACATGATTCTCTGTGGATCTCACTTGGAGCTTCTAGGCCTGGAGAGAATGACCATTGACAAGAAAGGCACCTGGCATGAGGAAAAGAAAGATGTGGTTAAAATGTAGTCCCCCAAAAATCTTTGAACCAAACCGATGTTTAAAATATTTTTCTTGGGCACTAGGACACTTTAGGTTAGCACCTCTATATTTTGACAGGAACTGTGAGAAAGATCTGAAGGGAAATGACTGATCTGTAACCAGGAGGGACAGAAGTTAGAGGACTGTGGTCTGCTATGCTACATTCCAACCCTAACGATCCTATGATGATTCTATGAAATCCTAACCAGTATGCACCAAAATATTGCAGAAAGTATGCTAACAGCTAAACAGTTTGTACAATTGGGGCATAGTAGTTGAGCCCAGGTCCCTGATTTTATTTATTTTCTTCATTGCCAGTGTAGATGTAGAGCTAGGTCCCATTTACTCGAAAAGATTCCTATGCCCTGTTTCCAGTAGCAGTAACTTCTCTGATTCAGTTTGAGCTTAGGCATGACCACCCCACACAAACTAAAGCCGTGTAAGTCTTGTTATAAAATAGAATTTTCTTTCCAGATGCAGCAGATACTACTGAGGCAATTGCTAATGGCCTTAAAGAGAGGCGAAAAGCTCTGAAAGCTGCTCACTTACGGAAAGCAATGAGTTAGCTGAAAGCCAGGTGGAGAAAATGGAGGTGGATTAAAGACATTGCTTTGTGCATAGAAGAACAGCATAGCAAGAAGAACATTCCAGTTTCCTTTTTTCTACAGATAGAAAGTGTGTTTCTGTTTGTATACCATTATGATCATGTATCATTCACTATCCTCACAGCTATTTCATCACTGTCTTACTAGCGGAATGCAACACTTACCTCCTCCGGATATGCTTACACAAAAAGTGTTTGGTTTGCTTCTACCAGTTTAACTACTGGCAGTCATACCTGCCGTGTGGCTGTGCACTAGTTCTGCACCCACAGTGAAGTTTTTTAGAACCTGATAAGCACATCCCTGCTCTAACACTTGGACAATTATACCGTTCCCCCTAAATCAGACATATTGATGATGCCAAGCCATCTGTTTGACGATATGTTTAGTTACACAAGTTGCACTACAAGTATTTCCTCACAGATTAAGAAATCTCTGTGTAGGTGGCTACACAGTGGGACCTGTGTACCTGAAATATCCCCACAAGCCTGGAAAATACAATGCAGGAACTGTACAGCAGCAGCCCGTGGGTGCCTGGCAGGATCCACAAGGTCATCACAAATGGCATTAAAGTTAGACCACTAAACTTAGACCACCGGACTGAGCCTTACTATCTTCAGTTGAGTGTCTAAGATCTCTTTAGTGAATATGAGATCTACTCAGATTCATTCAGCTAGAGTTCAGAAAACAGATCAGATGACAAAATATAGGAATGCTTAGATTTATGAGCCCGATCCTTTCCAGAAAAAAAAAAAAGTGTTTTTTTGTTGTTGTTGTTGTTGATTCAGGGTAAGAATTGCAAGAACAGACTCCATCCCCAAGTTTGCACATGCTACTAATGTAAGGTGCCCATTGAGATTTTTCCACTGCCTTAATAAATGCTTACACCCAACTAGAAACTTGACTTGCTTTGTTCAGTATACTACATATACTGAACATATATATATACATATATACATATAAATTTAAATACTTGTGGAAGCGTGTTTTTTGTTGGGTTTTAACACAATTGTAGCCATCTCTACTGCAGCATTATTAGTTCACTTGTATTACTGCACAGTTTTCTTTAAAGCCTTTGTTCATTTATAATAGTGGAAATATTCATCAGAAATTATCAGTGCTCTTCTCCCAGAGACATGATATTTTGCCTAGTTTCTGTTTGGTATTGTTGGAAATAAAATGTTTCTGTTTTTTATACCTGCCTTGCTTGTTCATTTCACTGTTTTCCTGTTCTAAACAGATTCTCAACCTGTACTCATCATCTAAGCATCTGAACCACTTCTGAAGCACATGATTAGTAGGAGGGGTATAGCATCTGTCAAAGTCCCATGATTCTGCCTTGCCTATTTTGCTGTGCCCTTGCACCCCAATCTCATAACTGATGCTGGAGATGAGTTTAGTGGACACCCCAGCCCAATTGTCCACTTGATGTAGCAGCTGGATTCAACACTACAACTGGAAAGTTTGGTGTGTCACCCCTCTTAAACATATCCTAAAGATTCTAAAGCCTTTCCACGAGCCTGGGTGACCTTATTCAGGAGTCTTGCAACAAAGTGGGTCTCTTGTGGAGGAAGAGCATGCAAACGAACCTTTCAGGAGACTAGTTGTCAAGATCATAGGATCATCCTATGATCAAAAATGACTGACGGGTTGGTCATGAAGGCAGCTTATTTCTGAGGTGAATAGTCACAAGGAAATGGAAACAGGTTTCTTCACTATACCTCCACGCCCCAGGAGTTTTCTGTTTTCTGTTTTACTTCTGAGGATTTTCAGGGCTCTGAGTAGAAGATGTAGCAAGTTTTGAAAGTAATTGCTTCACTCAGGGAGAATATTATTGGTCTGAAACACAAATGCTTGTTTGAGGATGGTGGGCATATTCTTCATGCAACATTTTCTGCTCTTAGTGACCATTATCCTGATAGGTGATTACTGATTGCCAGAGAGCAGTGCCATTCTCAGATCAAGACTGCCAATTTTGTAGGATATGAAAGATAAGGAGAGATAGGGACGAGATTTTCACTCATGGAGATGCCCTTCTAATCAACACTGTAGCCTTTATAACATTTTCATAATGGAAGATACAGCCAGCAAATTTTGATTTCAGCTGCTGGGAAGTTTTATCCACCTGGTCACTGTTTGGCCAGTAATATGCCACTGTTGTGTTGCTTCACTGATTACCCTTGCTTCCATAAAGGAAAAGTAAGTGAAAGTGCTCATATCTAACCGAGCCTCCTGCCAGAGATAACAGGGCTCCATGGAGAGGAAGACGACAGAGGAAAAGCACAAGTTCATCAGCTAGGAGGAGAACTACCAGTCCTGTAACACCCACAGCACCTTCTCCAAGGCACAATATCTGACACCGCCATCTGTCTGCATCTTCTTACACAAGTCGTACCTTCACAGCAGAGGATGCCTTAAATCAGCAGGCAGCCAAGGACAAGCCATGAAGTATAAAATTATATTACAGAACTGGGTGCATTCGTTTCTACCTATGCACATACTTGTGATGATCATGCTAAATTCTGCAACAAGGAGCAACTCCTTACCACCTGGAATCAGGCAAACAAATAATTTAAAAATCTTTGAATATTTGACATTTTGTACAAAGTCTGTCAGAGAGCATTTGAAACATATATATTTATATTACACATATATCAATTATTGCTTTCTCTTTTTTGTAAGAAAGCCTTGTTTGTAAATATTTTCATTTTTCTTTCTCTCAGCTTTTCAAAACTGTAACACCTCTTTATTGGAAGACTCTCTCCCTAGAATTCCTAATTTAAATACAATGAAGAAAATATAACCCTTTGTCTTTTATTCCATCCCACACAAATTCTCAAGGCTAATGCTTAAAGAGCTGTTCCTTTTGGCAACATCAAAGCATTTCAGTTTATTAGCCTTCTCATTCCAGGAACTTCAGAGAAGTGACTTCAGCAAACTAAATCCAATAAGCACATATCAAAAGATATTTGATTTGCCATCTTGATAGAAGTTTTAAACGATGAATGGAGCCCTCTGTCTAGTTCTATTGTCAATAACTTTAACTTACTGAAATTTTAAGAGAATACTCGCAGATTCTTTCCCTAGCAGTTTAATTACCAACATTTTGTTAATATACAAAAGAAGGACTTTATAAATTCTCATTCTATTTCTCAGTGAAAAAAAAAAAAAAGATATCTCTCATGGATTCGTCTCTCTTCACTTGGTACCTAAAGCAACTTATGGTTGTCTTATAGACAGAAAAGAGATAAAGAAACAGACAGACAGACAGCTCCACAAGGCAGTTAGTTCCGTTCTAAAAAAGTTGGGATGACTTGCCTTCCAGGATCGCCTAATGCCGTCTGCTAAAAGGCTAATTTACTGGACTAAACTGGAGCACGTGCATAACACTCAGCAGCCTGGTCAGGTAAGAGGAATATAGCCCCACCAAAAAAATGTTATTTGACTAAAAGAGATGATCAAGGGCAAGACAACTGTGTGATACTTCTTTCAAAACCTGGAAGATAGCAAAGAGGAAATGCAAAGTCCAATTTCACTACCACTAATATTGAGTAGTGCTTTCTAGTTGACGTAACTTGTTACTGGCTACCAGTCCAAACCTGCCTGAAGAAATTTAGTGTAAGTAAGTTGGGCAAAAGCAAGCTATTTGAGAGTGAACATAAATTGCTGGCATGTTCTGTCTTTGGATGATTAAAAGGAGAGATCAAGGTATTTATCCAAGGACCAAATTTAGACTCCGAGTTGACTATATAACACACCTGATGATCTGGACATAAGTCCCAAGTCTCCCTTGCTGGGTATAGAGATATATATCTGCCTGTTTACAAGCTTTAAGAAGTGTTTTTAGCTAGTTCAGATACTTAAATTTTAAATTTAATGTTCATATGAATTTTTAATGTGCCATGAAAACCTGAGGTTCATAAACCATTTATAGTAACACATGAAGGTGCTCTTTGTTATCTCTGACTGATTCGTCCCTCAGAACAACAGAAATCCTTTTAGAACCTTAAGATAAAATAAAATATATGCCTTTGTAAAATATGCCTTCTTAAAGATCCAGAAGAGCTGGCTCTGCTCCTTAAGAAAAACTTATGGCAGTACATATATACTTCTTATCAAGGACCATCTGAAATAAGAAGATCTAACAACCATAACGGCTAGACATAGGAGGTTATTTTTCTAGTCCATAAGAAGGATGCTTCTGCCTGACCTGACAGTCTTTGCTGTCATTACTGTTTGTGTAGCAAGTTTACCCCATTTTTTTTTTGGAACGGAAAAAATGTGACCAACAGATTTTTCTGTTTATGAAGAAGAGGTATCTAGGGAAATATCACATTCTTTGGTCATTATTGTTCAAAGCAGTTTAATGAGAAAGATTAAAAAAAGCACCTATAAAAAAAAAAGCACCTAAAAAAAGCACCTATAAAGCTATCTGAAAATGCAAGAGCAATTTCAACATAGGCAGCTATGTTCATTAAATATAAAGGCATCAGTGAAAAACAAGAAAACAGTGTGTGAGTTTTCGCAACTTTTAGCAAGTTCCCACACTTCTTTAGGAGTTTTCAGAAACATTTCTGGAAACAGAAGAAATTTCAGTTGCAGTTGTTAGTAAAAATGCCTGGTTTTAGGCTCTGACCGTTCTAACTTCCCCTCCTTCTCATGGTTTCCGAGGGATAACCTCTTGTTCTACAGTCTCAGGATGCTTTTTCAGCCTCTGCCTCCTACCCCAAATGCACAAAGCTGCAATTTCAGGAACGGTCACTGCCGTTGGGATCCAAGTCATTTGTTTTTACCTTGCCTGCCTGTTGATATATTTGCCAGTCCATAATGGCTCTGACATCAGTATCTAACCTCTTTGCTCACCGTCTTGAGTGGAATTTCAATACAGGGGTCTTAACTGACTTACCAAAGAGATCCACATTTAGAGGTATACCACATGCAACACGAGTTAGCTTACTTAAATCCTCATTTAGGTAACTTTGTGCTGAGTCTCAGAAGGCTCTACAGACATCCACAACACTTTCTTTACAGCTCCCTGGGCCAAGAAGAGCACTGAAAATCAGTTTTATTGAATCCCCAAATTTCTGATTTTTTTAAAGGAATTAGGCTTTTCCAGGAGTTGCATGCAGATAAAGTGCCAAATAGTTCATATTTGGAGAACTAACTCCTGGGGAAAGGTAGAATCTTCTTCTGAAACCACACAACCCATAATTCAAATCCTCCAGTGGCTAGCTGAAGACAATTAATGTGTGCTATCTTCTACAAATGCCATTCTCATGTGCTTAAATCTCACCATATGTATGAGCTTTGGCAGAGGCTGGACTATTAATGCCATCAGATAGATGAATGTCTGAAAGAGTGGGACTTTCAATGCTGAGCACTGTGACATCTACACCTGTTTCAAGGAAGCAACCCCTCTGTATTCTTAGCCAGTCAATTTGTTAAGGGACATTGCCTTGATTTGACATTGTCTTGATTTCACACCACTCTCTGCCAGTGGATTAGTCTAAATTTCTTGTCTTGCCCTGTTACATAAAATTCCCCTTCCTTAAAGTTGACCAGAGCTTCTTAGATAAAGATACACCTTTTTACAATTGATATCCAGCCATTTGAGTTCTACAATTTAGTCTAATTTTTGTAATTTCTGTAACAGTATTTGAAAGGGTTAATAATATTAAAATATTTAAATCAAATAGAAAGCATTAATTATCTACCTTATTTTATGCTACAAATTATGCATATAATTACAATGGAAAATTATCTAACATTGTACCTGAGTCATTCTCCATGATGTTATCAAAGTTAGTAACAGCCTTACTAAGTGTCCAGGGAATAAGAAATGCTAATTATACTGTCTGTTTCTGACTGGTCTGGTAGTACTTCAAAAAGTAGAAAGCTATTGTATGAAGCCTATTTAAATCTAACATAATTGGGTTCCATGAAAAGAAGTTCAGAAAAACCATAGAGTGGGGTTTGCTATTTAAAGAATCTTGCTGGCTAATTCAAATGAAAAATCTTTTCAAAATCATTTTGAATTTTTGTTCAAGCTTTCCTGATTGATTTGGCATGCAAGAGAGTAATCTAATTCTAAGAACTGTGATGAAGCTGCTCTGAGCAGAAACTGACATTCCTGATAAATCCTTTTGCTTTTTAGTTTTTTTCTTAATTTCCAACAGATTTGAACATAAATATGTAATTAACTGCAAAAGAAATGGAAGTCCTTGAATCTTTCTATGAGACTAACCTGGAACTGACGGGCTAATGGGAGTAATGTTTTATTTTTCCTTAAACAGAAGAGAAAATCGTAACTTATTCATCATCTGCCATTCAAGCCAATATTTTCCTTGCCTTGTCTCAACCAAAGCAGTTAGAATTCCTAATCTGACTAATTTTCCTTGATAGCCTATATTTTCACAGGAGTGAAGCAATGAGGAAGATATTAATTGCAATATTTCATGTCTTTGCATACCAGCATCGAGCAGGATGGCCTTATTTAGGGACACCCAAAATTTCTTGATATAATTCTTCATGAATGAATTCTTCTTGATATAATTCTTCATGAATGAATTCTTCTTGATATAATTCTTCAATTACTAAATAAATACAGCAACTGTTTCTGAAACTGAGGGGAAGGGTCTCAACAGGCTGTACCCCCAAATCCTCTGAAACTCAGAGAATGATGAGGTAAAGAAAGCTATAAATACAGAAGGTTATGAGGAGCTAGGTCTCAATATCTATACCATACCTCAGGTATGAGCTATACATTCCTGTTTCCTGGCAACTGATGATCTGCTGGAATCTTGCTAGCAATGAAGACTACAATTCAATTCTTTTATGAAAATATGTCATAGCAGGAAAGATGCCAGTCTGGCTGTGGATTATATCTGAAAGTTCTTTATAGTATTCAAAAGGCTTTTTACAATATTTCATCCTGTTCTCTGTGCACTATTTTGATTTTAAGAAATCCTATGGTTCTCTCCCTTTGGAATTTGGCTGGGAGTTACTAACAGGTTATTATCAGTTGTTTTTTGTTTGTTTGTTTTAGTTTTAGTTTTTTTTTTTTAATAACATACCCTAGAGGTTTAGTGAAAGTCCTGAAGAAAACTTGGCAATGCTCAAGACAAGCAGCAAGGAAAACATATAACAGCTGTGTATTAGAGCCTCAGTGCTCACCTAGTGCCTTACCTGCACTTTCTCCAGTCTCTAAAAATGTAAAGAAACCCAGGGGCAACAGGGTCTCCACTGGAGCCAAGCTGAGCTCATTCAAAAACATCTTTGTGTCTCTGTGCTGCACCTCCCAGTATACCTGGCTTTGAGAAGATGTTTGACTAGCATGGAGCCAGCTAGCATCCAGCTGTACCTCACAGCTCAGGCTCTGCTCCAGCTGAAAGCATCTGCTCTGCTCCAGATGAGCTGTACCTCGAAGCAGAACAGCTGTATTCCTGTGATAATTATCTCAGCTTAAGTGCTTGCACAGATACACAGCAAGCCAATCTGCCAATGAATAACAGTCAGTTATAATGCATCATGTCATCCCAACTCCCTACTGTCACTGACACGTTTCTGATGTATAGATTTAAAAAAAAAAAAAAGGCCTCAGGCTACCTTATGCGATTCAGGTCCCATTTCAGCTTCTGTCTAGACACATTCATACACAGATAGTAGGCTCTCACGACCTCTCTCAGAAATGTATATGTCACACAGTACTGTGTTTCCTCCCACTGATCCAAGAAAAGCCTCCCAGTCAAAGGGAGGGAACTCACAGATTGAAACGAAACACTATAGTAGGTTTCAGAACGCCTTCATTCAAGAAGTGGGTAGGAAGCATCAAATTCCTTTCCACTGCTTCTCTGAGACATCACTCTACGCTCCTGATAAACGTATTGCAGTCCTACTATATGGACACAAGGTCACACTCAGAGAAAAGCGAAAAACACTGTATTCCAAAGTCAAAATAGATCAACAGGTACTTTGCTGCTTTTTGTACTTGGAGGTATTAAGGAGTAGAATTAAACTTTGAAAGTTTAGATGTACTCTCTGTTCAAAACCCCTGAAGTCACCACTACCCACCCTGAGGAAAAAACTACCAAATTTAAAGAAATAAAAAGTTTCAGTCGTGATCTTGGCTCTCTAACTGTTGAATAACAGTCACTGTTCAAGTGAAGCAACCCACGTGCACGAAGATTTTCACGTGTGTGCATTTTGCAGAATCCCTGTTTATTTTGTGAGACGTCACAGTGAATAAGCACCTCCTGCTAAAATCCTTGTTAAGCAGCTGTGTGAGTGGCTGTTCACATGATTAGAGGACAATTCCTCCATGACTTATCTTCACTGTTCTGGAAAATAGAAATGATATTACAAGAAGACAGTAAGAATATTGTGAAAATGAATCATTAGACCTACTGCTGCAGGTGATATTCACTAAGAAACCTTTTGATTTATTTCTAAAGGGTGCATCATGATTACTGCTGCCTGCTCAGGGGAAAAGGTGATTCTTGTACAATAATTACAAATACAAGAATCTTAAAGTTACTGGTTCTTACATTACTGCAATTCTCCCACATGAGCTTTGAAAATACCCAATATTCTAGACAGTTATATAAAATTCCCTTTTAGATGGCAATCCTTAAAAGATTTCAAAGGAAGAGGGTGTTTCTGATGTCTACTTACAAGCGTGAAAAATGTTTTGCCTCAAAGCCCTCCCTTAGCCCTGCTGCTTAATTTCAGGGCTCAGTGCCGCTATTATCAACTAAATTACATATTGTATCTACTTTAATAAAACAAATAAACCTTCTGGAATGGAGATATCCAAGCACCTCAGAATTATCTAGGGTCTTTCTTCTCGTTATACTCACATGGTTCCCTTAGGCCCCCAAGTACTGAGAAGAAATGAAGCCTAATGTCTCGATTTCTTTGAATTGCTCCTGTGCGTACAGCACCTGAATCTCTACCTACCCCACTGTAAAGCAGGAGGAACTGCACTGAGACCAGTGGGCTAGAGTCAGACCTTCCACTGCTTCTATTCCATCTGTGAGGTTAATTAAGAATTTACCTTCTGAGGGAAAAAGTCTCTATGTGTGATCCACAGGTATTTTTCCTTTGCCTTAATACCCAATACAATTTACACAAATGCATGTTCTGAACTGTTGATGAATAAACATTGCTGAGCTGCTGTCACTTTAAAAGCCCCTGAATTCCATAACAAAAACTATCAAGAGACACCCAGTACACAGCAGTTTCTCTGTACTGCAGCTGACAGAAAGTTAATTGTCTTCAGCTCCTTTACTGGCAAAATGATTCAGTTATTTTCATTGATGTACCTAAGAATCTTTGATAATCATCATAAATCCTTGAAATCCTCAAGGCTTCTCTGAAAGTTTGTAATTTTCATGTGTGATAATATTGATGATACCTGTAAATACAAAAATCATCAAGTAGAACCCAGAATAATGTTTGATTTTTGTGAACAGCTTAACGAATGAGCTCACTTTCAGCAGACTTCCAAGGAGAAATTTAATGAACAGAATGCTTCTGGACACCACAAGCGTTGGTGACAAATGCCAATTTAAATTGAGGTATCACTCAGTCCTACCCTACCGTAGGTCCTTGGCTGGCATAAAACTAATGGTTCCATGACCAGATTGGAATTTGGAGACTTCCCTGACACTTGTCAGGTTTACAACATTTCTCTAAAATAGATTAATATACAGAATGTATATTAGAATAAGATACATTTTGGTAAAATTCTCTCAGACTGCACAACCCTTACACTGAGATCAACAATATTTCTAAACATGTTTTGAATAACAGTAGTAGAAATTGTATCAAATATAAGTAAGGATTGAAAATTATTTTAGCTCGGAAGGGTCATTATCTGGCAGAAGCAAACTGCATCTGCAATGCAAATCTACAGCACTTGAGGTTCAGAAACTGGCTTTCTGTGAACGGCACGGACAGCTGGATTTGTCCATAACAGTTGGAGAAATAATGGAGATACTAGAGTCGAAAGGAAAGAGCTGAAAAACTGAAAGAAGCGGTTTAGCTAATATCCCTTTAACATCAGAACATCATGAGTATTTTGTTATAGTATCACAAGTCCTGGGCTTCTGTTCAAATGTGAGAGTTGATGATAGCTGCGCTAGCCAAGAGACTGTATCAGAAACCTAGGATTGGATTGTTTCATACAGAGCACAATTTGTAACACCACTTATCATGTGATTCCCTATTCTCAATTTAAAAGCTCCCCCCACCCAAAAAAAAAAAAAGAAAAAAGAGACAAGCTCTATTTCAAAACAAAATCCTTTGTAACTTACCTTTAAGTCCGTCATCAACTGTTGTTGGAGGTTCATGTAAGCTTAGCTTCTATCAGCTTTCCTAAGTAAGTTCACCTTTAAAACACCCTTAGAAATCTTTTTTGACATAGTCTTAAGACACCACAAGGAGTAATCTGATCTTGCCTTTGTGTAAATCACAACCTAAATAATTCTGTCTCTACATTTCTAGGAAGACCAGTTACTCATGTTTCACAAGTTTCATACTTCACGAAGCATCCAGATTGTTCCAACAGTTTATCATCAACACTAGTAGAAATGTGATCATGCATCTGATTACAGCTTTGCTTAGTTTGCATTCATAGATCATGGCTTTTATGATGCTATTTTTTTTAGATCGGAAGAGTGTATTACTACCTGATGATATTTTCCTGGCAGTTATGTGCCATAATCAAGTCACCTTTCAGTTACTTTAAGTTCCTTAATTACTCTATTATAAGACATTTTCTCTAATTTTCAAATAATTTTGGCAATTCTTCCCTGGGGCCTCACTACTTTCTCCCTGTGTAAACACTGTAATTCTGTTATCAGTTTACAATTGCTTTACCTGCTTGTCAGACAGAGTTGTTGACTTTACCTACTTGAAAATGTGCAAAAATGTGTGGCAAAGAAACAAAATAATGTATGTGCAGTAGATCAGATGAAACGGGATATTAAGATAACATAACTCAGCAACATTAAGTAGGTAGAAGAAAGGCTGAATGTAAGTGCTCCAGTATGACTACTCTTCAGGAAGAAGCGTTCATGACTAAGACTCATTACATAGAATTCAAATCCCTCTTTCCTTTGTGGGAAGTAACAAATGTCACACACAGAAGTCATATCACCTCTCTATTCCTACTCACTAGTTTACTACTCTAAAACTACTAGTAGTCTTTTTTCCACAGCATCAGAATTGAAGTATTCATTGTATTGCTTTTCTACTACATCTTTTTAAGCGTTACTATTTTTCACACTGTCATCGTCTAGAGAAGGTCAGTAGTGTTTGTGCCTAGTTACATGATCTTGCGTTTTGTTGCATTAAATGTTTATTTTTCTTGAAGAGCCCTCTTGAGAAAATAATTAATACTGTTTTACACTAATTATTGTGATATCTGCTAGTTTCATGAGTATTGATTTGCGTATCACTGATGGTAATATTGAGTGGTCTATTACCCTTAAGGAAACACAGTAGGAACAAAAACAATTCAGTAGTGGTTGCTGCTAGAGGCAGCTGAAGCCAGTAAGCTTCGTGATGCAGGGGATGTCTCCTATCCCAGCCCACCAGATGTGAGGTTGCTGCTGGAGGCACTCAGACTGCATCTCCTGAGGCCCAGATCCCAGTCTCCCCCAGCTGCTGGTCCTGGTGCCACCCCAGCAGCTGGCAGTCAGGCCCCTTCTCCTACTTGCTGGCTGGTCCAGCATGCAGCTCCCTAGTGTGTGCACACAGGCTCAGGACAGAGAGCGCACACATACAAGAGACAGTCCGCAATAAGATCGATGAGAAGTTAGGTCAGACTGAGGTGGTCAAGTCCAGGGCTCAGTCAGACATGCCTACGGAGCATCTGCCCACTTGACTGTCCCATTAGATGTCATTTTCCCTCCCATTTACTACATTTGTTCTTCTGCAGCCCACCTTGAGCACTCCCTTCCCACGCGTTCAATCTTTACCCTAAACAACCCCAAAGATGTTTCACACATTCCTACAATTGCCATAAAACATATGTTTCATGTCACCCATACATTCTCTCCCCCTACATCCCACAGCAAGTCCCATAGTCTGTTTTAGGCAATTGTTCACTTTGCATGGCTTTTGAGGAGGAGATTTTCTTCCTAGAAGACCATCTCCTTTGACGGTCTTTAGATAGTAGCTGATGCAGGATGCTGTTTCCACTGATCTGCACATTAGGACTCCTTCAGCCATCATTGTTTCTCTCATCCTTCCTGCATTTTCCTATTCAATGTTATTAGGCTTTAGTCAGACAACCTGAAAACTCCTATTTGTAGATGATCACTGCCACAATTACTACTACGTTTTGAGTTTTATGTCATGAAAATACTTTTCCAATTTACTCCCACTTAGTCCAGTGACCTCCAAGGTCACTGATTTTCTGCCAAATTGGCTTATTGATTCTACTCTTTTCTGTATGTGTGTGTGTTTTGTGTGTTTTGTTTTGTTTTGTTTTCCCTAGAAACTCTATAAGATTTCCCATTGGAAGAGAATAGCAATAGCTGGAATTTAAATAAATAAATAAAGAGATAAATAGATAGATAAGATGATTTTTAGTCTTATGGATTTTATTTCAGGCTTTTCTACTGCTTTATGAACTTGTCACAGCTAATAATGTTTTGATTTACAAGTAACAATGGATCCATTTCTGTCCCACATTTCAGACTGAAAAGACAGTATGAAATTATATGAAATTATAGACTGCCAATGAAATCCCTAACCATTTTATTTTGAACAAAAATTGTATCAGGGCAGACTAACAAAGATGGGTGAAGTAGCTGGGTGAAGAGACATATTCTGAGAGGTATTTTTAAATATGCAGCTTTGTCACACTGTAGAAAAGCAGGAATAACATGAAAAGCAGACTGTGGTTTAGATTTTGTTGCCTTAGGCTTTTAGCAAACTTTAAGAAAATGGGGTAACTTAAAAGTAAGGCTGAAATACAAGGTATTGTTTTTTGCTAAGAGCATCAATATATAAAACGGAAAAAAATGGAATGCAGATAAGCAGGAGGAGGAAGTTAGTCTCTGTTCTCCTGCAACACTTGCAGGTAATCAAGAAAAAGAATGTTTTTGGACTTACTGTTCCATTTCAAAAGATAATTTTTGCTTGTTCCAATACCCCCCAAATTCATAGTCTCTTCCTCTCTACCTTTTAAAACCCTTCTCCTGTTTCTATTTATCTTTGTTTTGCCTTTTTTTTTTCCTGCCATTCTTTTCTCCCATTATCCTCATGCTCTTTCCTTCTTCTGTCTCCTTCTCCTACATTGCATAGCTCAACAGAGCAGAGCAAGGAGGTACTGAACCTCATCCTTCCCCTTCTCTACATCTCATGAAAGTGGCAAGGCTTTTTACTTCAGAAATCCTTCCACATCTCGGATTTGATATATGCACCAGCATCTGGAGAAAATGCCAGTAGAAACACTGGATTGATACTCTGGAGGGGAGCTGTATTAGTAGGCCACTTGTGAGATAGGTAACTTGTCAACTCATGGTAATTGGTCTGTGCCTCAGTTTCCCCATCTGTAAAATCTGCATAAGAGTACTTCCTGTCTACAGTGAACTTTCAGATGAAAAGCACTGTACTTATAAAAAAGTGATCACTTACATCTTCTCTAGATCTCCCTCTATTACCACTTTGCATATCATAGCACAGAATGTAATAAGAGGTGATTAAGGAAAAGAAATACATGCACACAGGCAAACAACTTTGTTCCTTTTCAGGACTATCATAAAATCATGTAATTTTCCCACTCATACTTAAAAACATGTAAGAAGGTACAGAATTTGTCTACAGACAAACTAAGAAGTACATACATCCTACAAAATGTTTTCTATGCAATTTTTAAACGTAAGTCAAAAACATTCAACATCAGAGCTGATCATGTGTTGACCATTGCAGTCCATGTGCCTGTCATTTTAACAGCACCAGTAAATATTTAGTGTCCCAAAAGCTTTTAGCTACCATGTCCCATATTGTGAAATTAATGCTACACACATAGTTGAAGACTTGTCTTGAATTTGTCCTTGTAACATTTTGTTGGTCTCCCTCTTATTTTAAGGTCATGGGACATAGTTTTGGCAATCTGTCTTTTGACATATGTACCTGCATAGTTAACAGATGGCCTAACCTCAATGAGCCTGCTGGAGCATTAATTTTATGCTGAGTATTTAACAATGCCCTAAGATTTTACTGTTCAGGATTTTATTTTGCTAGCAATAGACAATTCAGCAGCACACTTTGCTTATTCCCAGTAAGACAGAGGGGCAAATCCTTTTAGAAGGCAAGCTTGTGACTACAGAGCATTAGATTTTGCTCTGATCTAGAACGATGGCATTACTTGCTCAGAGGGCATTACCTTCCAAAATTAACTTATCGTCTCCTGGCAACCAAACTGCTCTCGCTAGAGTGCCAAAGAGCCTTCTGCAGTGACCTGACAGAGTAGGTGATGCTAATTCTCTTTATTTCCATCTTGAAATAAGGCCAGTGGGAATACTGTAACTACTTCCCCAATTCTTTTGCTTATAAAAGAAATTGTTAAAAGTGTTACACAGATTCTGCTGGATTGTAATGCAGAGGAAGAGATCTTACCCCTGTTGCTCTGTATCTAAAGATGTGATGTAATATCACTAATTGTGTATAACTGTGTGTAGCTCAGTGTGTAACGCATTAACCTTGTCAGCACCTGCTATGACACAGGATAAAGCTTGCTGTTTTCTGTCCTACTTGCCTTCAAGCTGACATTCAGCATATGTGCAGGTTCTCTATTCCTCCCCACAGACACTGGCATCACCCATCTAGTGAGAATATCCTATCTACTGGAAAGAAAGCAAATCAGATCACTAGTAGACCTGGAAGACCAGGTAAAAGTTGCTGAGTGGCAGGCAGATGCTCCCTTGAGTGAAGGAGGAGGGCAGAGAGAAGCAGCTTCCCTGCTGATTCTTCTGAGGGTTATCCTGAAACATTGCTGGATTTTTGGTTGGTCATTTTGGATACCCCCCCTCTACCCCCCTGCATTGTATTCTTCTATTAACAGCTGTGGTATTAAATATACAAAGGATATCAGAGCCTTTCTGCTGCTGTACAAAGTCTTAGAGGAACAAAGAAAACTGGTGAATATGTCAGTAGTGTTTAGTTATACAATTTCATTTCATTGCCAAGAATTAGACTTGAGCTTTTTAATAATCTCACAGGCCTACACCCTGAATATTTTTCTCACGTTGGTAAAAAGAGGGGAATTGCCAAAGTTTTTCTACAACAAAAATTTAAATATACATGTACATACACACACAAAATACAACAAAACCTAAGAAGCTAATATATCCTGGACAAAAGCCAGAATTACCGGAACTGAGCAAGTGGTTGCATAATTTTCTGAGAACAGCTCTGTAGAGCTCATACCCTGAGGCTATGCCAGATATCACAGCAGCCAGAGATAAGGTGCTACGGATCAGAATAAAACTCTCAGTATCAATATTAAACTTTTCTCTGTTTATCTCTCATATATAAAAATAGCAGCAGCTTCCAGGGCTGCCTTAATAGCTCTGTCAAAGGACTGTTCTCACTTTCCAACAATGCTATTAATATGGAAAACATTGAATTCTATTGCTAAGTAACTGGATGTACATCTGATGAAAACATAACGCCTCTGCTACAAAAGATAAACATCAGAATATATATTAGAGTGTGATAGAAATAAATATATGATTTAACAAATATTTTCCACAAAGGAACATCTACTAAAAGGCCCAGAAGGTTATTTGTATAACTTGCCTTTATGAGTTCATTATCAAAACCCAATGTCTATTGCCAAGCTTCCTTTGCTTTTGCAGTAAACAAATGAACTGAAAAAACACACGGAAATCCTAAGGATCTTTGAAAGTCCAGTTCATTTTCAGGGGCCTATATACTGACTATAAACTTCCACATATCTGAAAATATTTGTTTGCAATGTCAGTAGGAAATTATAGCTAACCTTCAATTCCCCAGGAATCCAACATGGAGTATTGAAGACTACTTCAAGGATCAGCTTCTACTATTATATTTACTTAAGCCCTGTCATCATTAAGAACAACCAAGAACATTTGTAAGGCACAAACATTTACTCAATTGGCCTGGCCCAAATTACAATTTGGGGACTTCTTTCACGGTGCATGAAGGTGTTATCCAAGCCTGTGTTAGGCTGCACACCTGCACAAGTAGTGCCAGAAACCTGCACAGGCTGGGTGATCAGCAGGAATGGGAGGAAGCAGTCAGTTTTTAGGGTAGCATGAAATGCCAAAATGGCTATTCCCTGTCTCCTCTGAGGGAAAGGCAACAGCTCACCAGCCAGACTATGCTGACCTACAATAGCCAGTAAAAAAGGTTATTGAAATAGCCACTGCTGAGTACAAGACAGGAGCAATTTAAAATGTGACATCCTTTTTGGTGCACTGTTCACATGACTATGCCATTGTCAAATACTGCACTGCTAGCTGAGGTTGCCTTCTACCAGCGGGACCCCAGGCAGCATGGCCATGTCACATTACTGCCATGCAGTATGGGAGATGCCATGAAACACCTGACCAGGCAGGCATGGCCAGAATGTGTCCATAACACAGAGAAAAACCTACAAGCTTGTTACGTGTCAGGTGTCCCAAACTGAAGTGTATTTGCAAAACTGTCACTCACAGAAACAGATTAATCACTTGAAGAGCAAATCTTTGGGAAGCTACATTAAGCCATTTAAAAGACAAGATGTTCTATTTTTTTATTAGTAGTTAAAAGTGAATTTGGAGAGATGAACGCTACAACCTTCCATTACCTGCAGTTGTCAAGGTAACAGCTGCTTTAGGATTAATGCCCACAAGACAGTTTTAGTCTTTCATCACAAACACTACAAATGCTACATGTGTTAGCTGGCTACTTGCCAGTCCTTTCTTTCTTGGTGCTCTTCCCACAACAGTTATTCTATTAGCTTTTGGAGAGCAGCACAGTACTGGCCCCAAATCAGGAGGGAGTTTTTTAATTGCATGTTTATACATTATTTATTTATTTATTCTTGAGCAGACATGGAATAATCGCCAATTCAGTTCACATCTCAATTTCCTCATCCAGAATGGTTTGTTTCTCTTCACAGATAAATATATCACCTCTCAAATTCAATTCTGTGAAAATACATTGTTTCTCTCTATCTTGAGAAATTTTAATGAACTTTTTCTGTATTCCTACAACATCTGGTGTCTTTTTGTTTGTTTGTTTGCTTGTTTTTTCTTCTCATTTTATACCCCTAAAAGAGAGCACTATATCTTTCCCTAAAGCAGGACAGATTTTCCCCAAGAAAGGATTCCTGGCACTGAGAACTTAGACTTGCTGCTAGGTTTTCCAAGCATTCTACAGGGCATGGCCCTGAAGACTGAACAGAGATTTAGAGGAAATTGCCTTGGAAACAATGAACTCATTTCTGTATAAATATTAAAAGGACACCTCTGGAGCATAGTCTTTGGTGTGCATAATAGAAAATCATTCATTAGACACATTGGCAGTTGGTGGAAACTCTGCTGACAAAAAAGGCAGTTTCTAGGGACTTCGGTGCATTTGTTTTAGGCATTTGAAAAATATACTATTTTTCTTCTCTTTATTTCTCTCCTGTAAGGGACTCTATTAGTCTTGAACAGCACTGTCATTTTGTGCCATAAAAATTGTCAGTGTTAACCAATGATGCAACTCGGTGTTTCTGTGACCTTGATTCTTGCTACACAGCCTCAAAAGAACTCACTAGACTTGATCTATAGACACTATCATCCGATATCATTCTTCAAGTAATGGATCACCACCTTTTTTTTCTAAGTATACAGGCAGGAGAAAGACATTAACTTCTTAAAGCCAAAATAAGAGGTGCTAAAGGAATGTATTTAACAAGAACATTCCAGTCATGGGAAACATCAGACTTGGCACAGAAGGCATTTTTTCCTCTTCCAGGCAAGTATCACGCATTAATTGTTCCTTTCAACACCCAGCTGAGAAAAGTATGTGTTCAGGAGATCCTGGCATTTAGTCTCATCATTCCACACTCGGACCATTCTGTGTAAGCTGAAATATTGCATTCACCTGGCAGTTACTGTTTCAGAGTCAAAAAGTCAATGACTAATGACAGGTCTCCACTGAATGCTCCACTGGAAATATCTCATGTAATCCCCCTAAATGATCTTAGCAAAAGCCGGGATGTCACGGGTATCCTTCAGACACAAAGCATTGCTCTTAAAGCGTCTTCTCTTTTCCTTCTCCTCGTGAATGAAAAGAAAAGCTGAACCTGCAAGAATACATTATTTTTTAATCTAATTGCTCAGATGAGCTCTAGTAGTTTGGACAGAGCTCATTTCTCTTTCCTGCTACACCGCCTTTGTAACCATCATGTTGACATAAATTTATGTAAGAGATGGCAACAATTACAATGTCCCTAATATGCATAAAATTAATTAGCTCTTTTATCATTAATCATATTAATGTGATGTCTCAAACAACACCTTGAAAGGACTATGCTTATCTCTCAGGATATAAAACTAGTTTGTAAACAATGGTAAGTAAATCTTGGTGACATACTGACAACATTCTGAAAAGCATGCCAAATTATTATGAATTAAATTTGAGGATATGACATCAATACTTATAATGGTTAGAACTACTTGAAATAATATAATTAATAATCCCCTCTTTCACTTTTCTTAAAATTTGATGTTAAAGAACAAGTATTGTGGAAGCTAATTAGATCAGAAAACTCACTGGATGAATTCCACAATGGGGAAAAGACGGGAAATGTTTTAGGCTATGTTTTAGCTGTCCCAAATGTCAATCTGCTTGGGAAGTTAACCTTCACAGCTTAGTTTACCTTTCTGTTGTAACTCTTCCGTGTAGATTACCTTGGAGTGCACTGAAAAAACGACTGCATGAAATAGCACTTTTAGTGATTTATTCTCGGAGTTAACACTTTAAGTTACTTACTCTCAGAGTTACTATTGTTCCAACGGGAACATAACACATGAGTATGTGAGCACTACAACATCCAAGCTAGCCTGCTGTGCTGAGGTGTGTGCTAGGCTAATACCATTGGTGTTGGGCTCTGATTTTAGCAAGAAACAACTCATTTACTATGTTGAAAGTCATTATAAGAAGATCTTCCATTTTCAAGACAGCCTTCGATGTTAAACAGATATACAAATCCTGCAGTTACAAATTCTACCTAAACCTCTAGTTAAGCAAAATTTTACTCCTTTTATGTTAGTTTATTATAAGCATCAAAATTCCTCTTTATTTCCTGCATTAGAAATAACATCTCTATGTTCACAGCTGTTTTATCTGGAGCACTAAGGAAAAAAAAATCCAATCCCTTATCATCAAATTGACATGACTTCTGAATATGCCCCTGGGTGATGCATTTAACAAAACAAGGACAAGACGTATGGAATTATCCTTCACAGGGCATTCCTCATTAAGCTAGTTCAAATAAATCAAGTACTGAGATCCACATGGCACAACCCAGTGCTGCTTTAAAACCAGGAAGCAGATGCCTAGCCATAAATTTAAGTCTTCATTGTATTGGCTTGCTGTCACTGAAGAGGTCTAAGTATGGAAGTACGTTCCTATTGAATAGGTACACTACCTTTACAAGCTACACCTATCACAGAATAGCATTTACGCTGGCATGGGGCAATATCACATACTTTTGAAAGTAAAAGAGGGGCCAGAGGGGAGGAAAAGAGGGCTGCACAATGATGTGTTGTCACTTCACCCACAAGTGCAGCCAATTAACTGATCTTTCTCACTTATTGCATGTAGTACAATATATTTACATCATATTCTCTTAAAATGATACAATGTCACCTTACAAAAGAGAATAGTCAAAGGCTGGGAAAAAAAAAAAAAGGAAGAAAAAGAACGTTTTCAAAATGAAACACAATATTAGTTATTGAAAAAGAGCACTCAGAAAGAGTTCTCCCAAAAAGAACTGATCCCTGGACAAGTGTATTTCAGGGCAGATTTGAGGGAGAAGAGATGTGAGTAAAACTTGGAAAGGAAATTGGAGAAGGAAAAAAAAAAAAGGATTAAGGACAGCACACCAGGAGACACAAAATCAAGATCACTAAAAAAGCAGATGAAAGAAACTCCTCCAACTATGAGGAAATTCAGCCCGATGTGTTTACCCTGATTTGAATAGTGGTTATGTCAACACTGCAGAGCATGCCTTCACCTGAGTCCTAGGATATGCCTAGTCTGTTAACAGATTTCCTGTTTTAAGGTCTTGCACAAATAATTTTAGGTTCAGTTATTTCTGTCCTATGGGGACATCCCATGGTGTTTTGCACTGTTATGTTCAAGTATCTTACCTGGCAAGTTAAGTCAGCAATATGAGATTTTTTTTGTCCATCTGGAAAAATGGTGGGAAGGTTGTTGGAGGATTTGCAGATTTTTATGTAAGGTAATCTTTTAGCCTGAGTTAACAAACAGCATTGTATAGCCCCACTGGAGTAATTTAAACAATACTGACAGTATTTCAATGTAGATAAGACCTTAAAAAAGGGACACAGTTTTAGAATCAACAGCTTGTGTGTGACAAGTAAGGACGCAGCATGACATATGCATGAACAAAAAATATTTGATTAACTGTTATTTAAAAACAATATTTTTACCATTATTGCTTACATATTATCATTACCCTTTAATTAATATATAGCTGCTTCCTTTTTCTGATCTTTATGAGTGCCGTGCTGCCCATCTCAAATTGAATTTTCTGCTGCAGTGCCAATGATCTTAGAGATTTCCTGTTACTAAAGAACAAGAAACAAAGCACACAGGATGAGACCCTAACAGCACTGCATTTGGCTGCTCACATCAGTGGAAGGACAACATTTTGCCTTTGTCTTAATAATAGTTTCTAAAACACTAGACGCAGCCTCAAAGAGTGGAGAGTAGATGACAACAACCCTGAGTATACCTGCTATCAAAATTTCTTGGGTCAGTTGACTCCATCCTTGGCTGAAAGCTGAATGCTGGGCAATAGCTGTGGTAAACAAGCAGGGAGCTCATGGGGGACCTTACACAACCTATGTAGGTCAGTCCCGATTAGCAATCTGGCAATTGCAAAAATATCTTATTTCCTTCCACTTTACTCTGGACACAAAAGAAGAAAGTATGTGATACAGAAGATGCTAAAAAAGCATAAGCAATATCATTGTTCAGTTTCCTGCTACATGTATCACCCTGGCCATCCTGAGCATAGAATTCTTCATAGAAAAATTGTGATTATGTACTTTATAGTGAAAATGATTTTTATACAGTGACACATTAAATCTCTAAACTGGAAGAGGGGGTAGTAAGTACAAAAGTTTGCTTTCTGCTTTTAATAATAACTACCAGGCAGATTATTACCGTTCTCAACCCCAGAAGAAATTTTACCACTATGACAGTGAAAGAATGCTGAAAAATCTCAGGAAGATCACTGTGACTCCGTACATCAAGAATTATTTCATTCTGAAATGTGAATGCCCTAAAGGATTATATGTTTGGAGTTTGCAGGTCACTGGTGATGAAAAGGATAAACAGAAGTGACATTAGACACACACACTCTTCTACTTAGTTGCTAACAAATACATTATCAGGACAATCCAGGCTGTAATTTGATGTTATTCAAATCTTTGCCCACCAAAGCAAAGTGCAATTTATAAGCTTAATATCATCTTGCTACTTTTGTTTCTAACTTCATACTAATAATAGTCTTCCACACTGAACATTAACTGACATCAATGACATTTTTAAATGTCCGTGCTGATATTCCTAACAGCCTTGTAGGCTATTGTTCCCTAATAAATCAGATTGCCATAGAAGCCAAAGGGCCTAATTAAGATCAAGAGCCCTTTTGTGCTAGGCATGGACCAAACACATCCTCTTCTGAAGAACGTATAAGCTAAAAAATGAGAGATGCTTCATGAGTGTCGATGAAAGAAAGGTATAACCTAATGTTTACAAATTATTACTGGTACATTAAACAGCTGCAAAATATTAACATCTGCTCCTCTAGACTCCTCTAGAGTCTACCATTCATTAAAACAGAAACATTTGTAAAACAGCTTGTCGGTTTTTTTTGCTGCTTTTGTTGTTGTTTTTCTTTTTCTTTTTTTTTTCTTTTTGTCCTATGTGATATTGGTTCATTTGGTATTCTTCAATTTGATTAAAAAAGATTAACTGCTCAATCATATTTTTGCTTTGGCACAATGCTGTTCCGTCTTTCTGTCTAGTGCACGACAGCATAAAAATCAGTTCATTAAAAATATTTTCATCAAAACATAAAGAGCACACTTGGAAGATATTTATATACATAACAGTGAAATGAACCCAAAGTGACTGCTATTTGACTTTAGCAAAAAGTAAAACATTTGAGTATTTGGCTGAATTAGAACCTTAACATTACACAATTATAAATTAACAAATTAATCCACAAATGCCAGCTGGATCCATATTCCTTTTTCTTTCTATCAATGCAAACTTAAGGTCCCCTCACATTGCCCAAATCTCTATACCAGAACAACTGTTCTGGGACTGATATGACAAATCAGATCATTGAACTTTAAGGTGTTTTTTCATTATTATTATTATTTGTAAGGTTATTTTTCACTTTGGTCAGCTCACTTCTTGTCTTTAAGAGGAATGATACGATCAATTGCATTCCTCAACAGATCTATGAATCTATAGTATTTTCTGTATACCAAATGCAGTACATAACCGCTACCGGTGGCTGCAAAACTACAAATTGATTTCCACAATAGATTTCCAGTTCCTATATTCTGCAAACACCACTTTCACTTTTTTAGGCACTCAGAAGATGAAATGCAGTTTTTATTATTGGTTGATGAATAAGTAATTCTCCGAGGAGTGTAGTGTCATTTCTAAATTATTTTTGAGATGTTTTTCCTCATTGGAGTAAAACAGAAACTTGCACTTATCCCTGATTAGCAAACCTGCAATGTTTGGATTTAAAAATAATAAGATTTAAAAGATTTTATAAACTTAAAATAATTAATATGCTGTTTGTTTACATATGTCAGTTATGATTATATGATAATAATTACTGCAATAACGATATTTTATACTTTACAAGTTTATATTAATTAATAACATAATATGTGGTGATCTCACTACATTATTAATTTTCTGTGTGAACATGAGGCTCCTTTATCTGGGCTGGTGGTGGTGTGGTGGTGCCTCTGCAGGGCTCTGGAGGATGCTCTGGTGGCTGGACTGTCGAGCCTCTTACGGCAGGCTCCAGCTCCAGCACAGTACAGGCCAATGCCATGGTGTAGTGCTTGTGAGGCCTAATCACCAGCACTCACTGGTGGGTCCATTATCATTCTGCAGCTGAGGAATAACCACTACTGGGCCATTAATATCTGAATGCATACGTCCAATCGCATGGTCCTGAGGGATGAGGTGGCAGTACATCTTGTGCTGCAGCACACTCACTTTTACATATCCGACCTGTCCCAGAAGTGGTCAGATTGATGTCTTGAAACCTTTTTATACCACTCACCTGAATCCATGGCAGAAACAGCTTTGTGTCAGTAAATGCACTGCCAGGATCATCACTGTGGAGCTGTGTGAAGCAGTATACCATCTGGGTACATCTTGTCTGGGGTCTTAAACATCAGAGCCTTCAGGCCAATTCATATGCCTAAATACGCCAAGATCATCAAGAAGACCCACTCCCAATCCAGTTTTCCCTGGAAGGGGGCTTCACTTACCACAGCCACACAAAGTAATGCTCCCTTATTTTCCACAGCATCGATGACCACTGTAAATACAGTACAAGGGCCATCTTCCTGGGGCTTGGAAGCTTATAGGCTTGCCCACAGCCCAATACCCGACATGGAGCACAGCCTCAGCTATTGCAGCTCTGAGGATGGAAGGTGATGTGCAACACCACATGTATGTGCTTTTTCAGAGTTAAATTACAGTTTGGCATTGCAGCTCTGAGCGCTATCTAGGTCTGCTTCTCCTTCACTGCACAACTGGGGGTTATGTCTATACCAGTCAATTAGAAGTACCCTTGACTGTTCCCTGAAAAATGTCCAGCTGACACTGAATGACCCTCTGTTGCTAATGTCTCATCCTCTCCAAAAATGTAGAAAATGGGCAAAGGAGGAAAAAAAAAAAAAGAAAAGAAAAAAAGAAAAAAAAGAAAAGAAGCAGTTTGGAAAGAGAAAGTGAGGAGAGCGGTCAATATGCTGAAAGTTATGGCTGCTATTTAGAGGGATCTTGACAGGCTGAAGAAATGGCCTGGCAGGACCTCGTGGGCCTGAACAACGAAAAATGGGAAGTTCCTCACCTGGAGAGGAATATCTCATGCAGTAGTACAGCCTGGGGGTCAGCTGGCTAGAAAGCAGCTCTGCAGTAAAAGACTTGGGATCCTGGTGGACAAGAAGTTGAATCGAAATGAGCAGTGTGCCCTTGTAGCAATAAACGGTAATAAAATAACTATGCCTTAATAGTGTAGCCAACAAGTGAGGGAACTAATTAGCCTCTGCTATTTGTCACTTGTGAGATAGCACCTGAAGTAATGCACCCAAGTGGGGATCCCTGGTTGTTAAGACATTGGCAATGCTGGCAACAGGCCCAGCAAAAATAGGTACAGGCAGCAGTGCTTGACGTACAGGGAGAGGCAGAGAGAGCAGTGCCTGTTCAGCTTCAAGAAAAGAAGGTTAGGGGGGATCTCATCGCTGTCCTCAACTACCATTAGGTAGTTTTAGTGAAGGTGTTTTAGGGTGTTTCAGTGAAGACAGACAGACTTTTCTCAGAGATGCACAGTGAAACAACAAAAGGCAGAAGCCACGTCTCAGTAAGGAAAATACTGGTTAGACACAGAGAAAAGAATTCATGCTGACTGTTTTAATTGGCAATAAATTAAGTTAAATTCCTGATGTCAAGTCTGCTTTGCCCATGACAGCAGTTGATAAGTGATTTCCCTGTCTCTATTTGGATCAACAAGTTTTCTTGTCCCTGTTTTTTCTATTTTCTCAGCCCACCCTGCTAGGGGTGGGGGAGAGCAGTGAGGGGCTACGTGGGTGCCTGGCTGCAAGCTGGGGCCAACCCATCACACCCACTTATGCCACGAGTGGCAAGTTCCAGGCTACTGGGTTTCTGGCAAGACCTCTGTACCAGGCTGAGTCCAAGCTTGTTACCTACCCAAAATTTTTGAGGAATGTAACAGAAAAACTTTGAAACAACGAGAGGTTCTTGGACACATATCAGGTAACAGGGAACAATCAAGCTGAGACAGGTTTCCCTGAAACAAGACAGGGCTCAGTACAACTTCGCTAATGATCACAGCAAAGTATGGTGAACTTAAAAGTTAAGATGGGCTTCGGTGTAACTTTGCTAACCCTACATGAATATATTTGGCATCACTTGAGGCAAGACAACAACTAACCAAATGGTTGGTCACAACTGCAAGACCTTAGTGTTTCTGCAAAACCACAGAGGAACTGCTGAACTAAAATAAATCAATTTAACAAATTACTGATCTAACACCATTAATAAAATAGAGGAAAATACTGGAATAACAGTGCAGTTAAGACAGCTGTAGAATGAGGGCAAAGGAGTGGTTTTATGGAATCAGCACTGCAGGGAACCAGCTGCAGGACGAGGACACGCTGACCAAAGGAAACAGTGACCAGTTCTCTTAAATTGAATTGACTCAACAGAAATAATGAATAAACCCTCTGAGAATGCAAAGAACAGAATGTTCTTTGATGCCACAGCATCTAGGGGGGATAAAAAGACAACTTAAAGACTACCGTGGTGGGATGAGCAAAAAAGGATCTGAAGATCCCAGAATCTAAAAATCAGCTATTACAGAGAGGAACAGCCACCCAGGCCTCTCAACTTACCAAGTGGGGCATCCCTGGGAACCTTGTTCCAGGAGCGTGGGCTCTAAGGGCCAAGAGAGGGGTACTGCGGACCTTAGTGGATTGGGAAAACTCGTGGATTTGCTGCCATAACCACAACACTACGCTGCTAATGGCTCCGTTACTAATGCTGCTAATGTTTGTTATAGCTATCCACTGCCATTATCATAGTCATTTCATAAATTGCTATAGTTATTCAATGTCATTATCATTGTTTTCTCACAGTTATCTCATTTGTTCTCTCTTAAGTATCACATAGTTAAATACTGCTAAGACATAATTGCATCTGCTCCTGCCATGCTTGAGTTACCATCCTTATACATTACAGTCTACAAAAGCTGTTAAAAATCATACATATAGAATACAGACACAGTCTCTTTCCTCTCTGGATATCACTGCTGCATGCTCCTGTTCTTCCCCAGTAACAAGGAAGCACCAACACACAAGAGAATGTGGGTGCTGGTGCATGTAAAGGTGTTCTCAGCTATGCTGTGTGGACAGCTGAGGTAGGTAGGTGCTAGAAGAATGGACATTCGAGGTGAAAGCATTTATGAATGCAGATCATGAGCACCACACATATATGAGCCCTGGAAGGCATATTAAGGACTAAATATACTTGAAAGAATATCAGGTGGGTGCTCTCATGAAAAAAAAAAAAAAAAAAAAGATGTTCTTGTGACTAAAACATTTGGAGAGTCAAGGAACTTGGCCTTAAAAGTACAGATAAGGCTATAGCCCTACAGAAGAGGATAGCTGCACACCTCATTTAGCATAAAGAAATTCCATTCCAGTAAGTTTACATCAAATATTCAAGAGAACCATTTTTCTAAATAGATGTATTTTCACGCAGTTACTATTTCATGAAAGCCAGTCTTCCTTTGTTTTCATGAATCTGCTTGTCCAACATTCCTATTTTAGTATCAGTTAATTTCCATTTATTATACAGTCAGTTATCCCACACAGCTGTTTTTCACCACACTCTGTGCAGTATGAGCCAACATTGATAGAAAGGCAGCACGTGTGTGGATGAAGGAGCAATGAAATACTTCTGACATCTGCTAACGAGAACAGAAAATAGAGCAGTTTATGTAGGCAGCTTAGTGAAGCTGATTTTTCTAAGAACATTTGTTTTGGATCCAACCCTGGCTAAGAGTAACTAGAAGTTACTGCCACCCAATGGCTCTGCTGTAATCCACATGTGGCAAAGTATTGACTTCTGATGAGTTATTTCCAAAGTATAGGGAAAAAAGGGAAAATTTTGAGTGGGATTCTAGCTCCAGAATCTATTATTCTTTAGGGTAATTTCTCTGAATTGTACATAAGCCTTAAATAGCTTTGTATTATGTCATTTTGTCTGTTAAATACATTTTTCTGTGAAAATTCCCAGTATTTTTACTTGTCCTGTGTTAATGGAAAACCTGAGTACTGATAGAAAATCTATTCATTTCTGGGAAGGTCTTATTACACTGGTAGACACTGACAGTTCCCAATAGCTTGGGGTTCTCATTGCCTTTCTAGTTCATGTTGCCTTACTATTTCTTAAATATGGAATGGCTGTTTGTTTCTATTACTGATTAAAGAAAGTTACATGGGTCTCAGGAAGATGGAGAGAGAACATAAAGCTAATCAGGAAATTATCTTTAGAAAAATTGTTCCGGGTTTTTCCATTAAAAGTTAATTGTGTCATTTCAAAGAAATTCTCCTTCAGAAAATAAAAGAATTCTTTGTACTTTCATTCTGGGTTAAATTTTAAAACTTTCCAGTTAAAAACTTTTCAGTTTTAAAACTTTTTAAAACACAAACAAACAAAACACAGCATTCTTGACCAGTGAGGTAGTTGTAGGATATCAGTTATAGAAAGTGGGAACTGAGAATGAGTTTAACTAGGAAGCAGATTCTTCTCTTCTTTTTCATTTGAATGCCTCCAATGGCTAGTAAGCCATAATTTAGAGATCATTTTCAAAGACACAACCATGGTATAAGACTGGTGGGTAGTACTATGGTATCCAGGCAATAGACCCCAGGCGATAACCTGGATTCAGGTAGTACAAATTCAGTCACCTTTCTATCACAGGTTTTCTTGTGTGACTGTGTGCAAGTTATTGACATTTCTCAGTTCTAAGTACCAAAAGTGTAACATACAACACAACGAGGGATGGGATGAGGGAAATATACTAATGACTGTGAGAAATTGGGGAAAAATCCATACAGAAATTGATGGCTGTGTGGCACATACTTACTACAAATATCTTTAAGAAGCTTTTTCTGATGAAATTCATGCTTTCAGCACAATAGAAATGTGTTACCTTAAATATTACTAAGCCTTAACATATAAAAGAAACATACTGATTATCTACATACAGACAGCAATACCCTATGTACAAGTCTGAATGGCTGACATAAAAACTAAGCTTGTGACACTTAAACATGTTAAAACATAAATAGCCCATGAAGCGATAAAATTAGTCTCCACCTACTTACTTACAGAGCTGTTTTTCTGCCCAAATTCATTTTTGAGAACTAACACAAACTGAGCTGTGCAGCTTGTTTAACATTTAAACTAGAAAAATCCAGCCTTGTTTACTCCTTCTGTTGGTTATTTATGGACTCACTGAGCTCTGAAAAGGTGTGAACTGATTATGTACCTTAGGGAAAAATGCACCCTTAGGTCTCAAACTCTGGATGTCTGGGTTCTGTTGTAAAGACACCAGAAATATATTTTTATATAAATACACACACACATATATATCTAAGTTTATCTTGAATAAAATTATTTTAATGATATAGCAGTATGAAAGATGGCTTCTGTCATTGAATGTGGATGACAACAAAAATATAAAGATCATTTGAAAAGGTGGTCTCCGGGTAAGTATTTCTGTTTTTGGTTTTTTTTTAAGCCTGAGGAAACTGATCTATCCCGCAGCTTGTCAGAATACCACTGAATACTGATATGAGTATTTCTGTTCATTTAAACAGCATAAATGAATAAACATGTGAAGGGAATGAGCTGAGCTGAAGAAAAATTATACATTATTCATGCAGCTAACAACACTTACTCACGCCTAGTATAAATTGAAACCTAAAGTGCAAATCTAGGACACTGAGAAGATTTTCAGTCATGCTGAGTTATATTTAAATTTAATCTATGCCAGAAGTTCTGAGGTTATTTCATGTTTTGACATCACTACAGAAGCATTTCGCACTGTAAAACTTCCTCTCACTGGCTGCGCTTTGAGAAACAGCCTTCTCCCATAAATTATGAATGTAGCAGTTTTTGCGAATGAATAGAATGAAAAAAAAATGCTAGGCTGGCTTAACTTGAGGTGTTACGAACACAAAGTGAAGTGTATAGAGCTGGTGACTAGTTTAATTCCATCTGACATGCTTCTGAAGAAAAGCATTTAAATCAAAATAAAACTGAAATATGAGCAAGTTCTCCGAAAGAGAAAAAATAAGGTTGCATTTGCAGTTCTATTTTCTTTAATGAAACATTTGTATAACATTGTTAATGATATGCTCTGTTAACTGAAAGCTGTGCAGGGAAGACAATAATTTCTAGAACGTAATACCTGTTTTTTGCAGAAAATCTTTTCTGTTTTGCAGAGTCAGGCCTCTATAACAATGCCTTTCCCAAAGATACCTAAAAGCTTCACCCACAAACTTCACTTGGTTTTAATTACCCACATAAGATATGGCTGGAAAAAAAAAAAAAAAAAGATGAAAACAGATACAGCTACTGACTTGAAAGAAGAGTTTCATTCAGTGGGAGAATCTGGATCTACAAATTAGGGCAAGTAATTTCACCTCTAATCTTGCTTCTTTCTATCCCTGTTGGATTTTCTTAACTGGACCATACAAGAGGACTAAGCTCTCACATGAACTATCATTACCTCTGTAAGAAAGGGAGAATATGTATTTGCAGTGTATTTTTTCCATTGATCAAACTTTATAGAATTGCCATTAAGAAATAATCCTGCCAATAAAAATTTGCATACAGATCCAAAAGGAGCGTTATCAGACTCGATTTTTTTTCTCTGATATTTTCCAGTTCTTAGAGAGGAAAGCAGTTGTAGCTGAGAAATTAATTTATGTACTACTACACTGCCCTTCTAAGAATTAAACAAGAACTTGGAAATATCATGGGTGAGACTGGGGCTCCTGAGGCAGCTAAGGATTCAAACTCTGCTCTGGAAGACTTTGCATTTGAAGTTGGTTACAATTTGTCTCCCAACAGAGAGTGTTAGACAAAAGGCCTGAGTCAGAAAATGCGTTATAGTTCCAGAACAGTGAAGCAGACAATAGCCATATTTAAACACCTTACTGTGTATAAGAGTCATTTACAGCTCATGTGACTGTACACTGGTATGCTACTCATCTTCAGTAGCAAAACTATTACAGAATCACAAAATTCCAGTAGATATCAGAGGGCCTGCAAACATGAAGCTCCTTCCAGTTGTCTAAAGAAGGTCCTCATCTACTTCTTCCTGATCAGGTGTTCTCTAGCAGCCAGTCACCACACTGTCACCCGTGTTGCTCTGTCCTTAATCCTTACCCATAAACTCTCATCTGGCTCATCATTCACCCCAAAGCAGAGCTCCATGCATTCCAGCTACTCTTTCACATAAAGGGAAGCTCTCCCTCCATACAAAAAAAGAGCATGGACAGGCAACTCTGAACTTCTCCTGTACGGACAATTCCTACATTAACGAGACCCATTTCTGAAGCTGGATTGGAAAGGATGTGGTGAAAATATCATGCCAGGTTTTGCTTTCTGAATAGCTCCTACACTGAATGTAGCCCAACCAGAGACAGTCTGTTCATAAGAGCAAATAGAACACTAGTGGATCTCAGCTTAAGGCTTTACAGCTTCCTTCTGTCCAAAGAAAAGCACATACTGTGGTAATATGATTACGGAACTTCCAGCAGCTAGCACAGCATTCAGACAAGCACTTTATTGGCAGCAGCTGCTCAAACAAGTACTCACCTCACTGTGCTCACCATATCCCAGCAATTGAAGGAGTGAGAAATTATGTCAATGACATCAGTCTTTTCTGAAAACTTGCACAGTGTGCTTCCATATCAATCCAGCTGCTCAATGAGCAATTAAAAATGCCAGCTTGACAAACTGTTTAAAGGTTACTTAAATATATCATGGTTATTTGATCGTTGGAAAGAAAATATTTTAATAATCTGTATATTACCAAGTTAGCACTTAAATAACTAACCTGACAATCTACTGGGCGTTTCACTAAATGAATGTTATCATCTGACCAAAAATTGGTGAAGATTGCAGGTGTAAAATGTTAAATAAGGCTTTTATCTTATTAGTATGCCAAAATTTAATTGAAAGAAAAAAACAAAAAACACAGAAGAAAACAAAGCCTAACAAAGCAGAGACTCAGCAGCTTCTCCCAGGGAGCTTTCTCTAAGGCCATTTCACTTGTTTTTTCCTTGATTGGGTATCTTTTTCATCTTCCTGCCTTAAAAAAGATTTATATTTGTTGACCTGCTTTTCTAGCATGTCAAGGATTACAATCTAAAGCATCTCAAGATTGTATCAATAAATTACACAATAAAAATCAAATGCACTTGAATGGATTAGAAGTTCCAGTAATAATATCAAAATTCTTTTTATAGAGAACCACAAATAAGAAAAAAGAGGGTCATAAAAATGCATCAAATTACCTGAAAGACCACACTTAGATTTGATAAAATAGTTTCATTGTCACAACTTTTAAAAACAAACTGCTATATGAGAATTACAAATACACAGATTATTACATGTTAGTGAATTCTGGACATCTGACATTAATTTGCCATTTATTGTATCAGCTAAATGTAATTTACAACATTTGACTTCTAATCTGGGCTCTTCTCATCCCTGCACTAGAGGGAAAAGGAAAAATACAAAACCACCATTTGTGTGGTGTTTTTTTTTTCATAGCTATCGATAATAGACATAGCATAGAAAAACTTGAAAATCACAATACCCTTCTACCTTTGCACATTCCTATCTTGTAATGACAATGCACATATATCTATACAATTTCCTAATCCTCATTTCCCATTCTACAAATACCCATGCTGATATATTCCAGAAATTATTTGAAATCTGATCTCAGTTTTGATGCAGCTTCCTTAATAAAGTTATACTAGATCAGAAAAAGCTGTTTATAAGTTATTTATGAAAATGGTCAATGGAATTTCAAAATACTGTTATCCTCTGAGATATTCACTTAGAGCCAATATGTTCCCAGGAAGTCAACGCAGCTGTTCATTAATATCACCTAAAGATCTGACTAACCCTTACAACAACTATGAAAATTTTGTAGGTCTAAACATATACCTCACCTCTACATTGTTCATGGCCCTTACATGTACTAAGTGCCATGATTCTACTGGACCATCATGACAAGGCTTCATAGAAAACATTCACATATGGCATTCCTCAATCAAATTACCACTGTGGAGATGCAAGAATAATGGCCAAAAGAGAAAAATGGCTATGGCAATACTTTCATTGACAGTTTCAGTGGCCAGCAAGGTATATAGTTAGTTCTGTTGGATCACTTGGAAACCTCAAGCCAATACTTAAGGTATTTTTGACGCCAAAATAAATCTTCAAACTAAAATGGAAAAAAAAAAAAGTCAAATTAAAAAATCCCTCCCTCTTTCCTCTTTTTACCAGTCTCCATAATAGGCAATTAGATTAGGTCAATCCAAATTTTAAACTGAGAATTTTGTCAGTACTTCTGAGTCTTGACCATTTTTCATTATAATTAACATTAAAACACTTTTCAAAGCAGTAATATTGTAAAGAAACTGAAAATTAAAGAGGTCTAAAGCAAAAACAATTCAGCAGAACCATCCTCTTTCAGAACGAGCTTTTGTTCTTATGAGTTAATATTATCTAGTGGAAAAGTATTTGCCACAGAATTCTGTGTGACAGGAATTTTCTATAATGCAGTTCTGCCATTGCAGATGAAAATCTGGAATGATTGGAATGCAAATAAAAAAACTTCTAAGACACCTTGTAAGTTATTATGGGGATCAGTTTCTTTTTAATCAATGGGTGATGATATCTTAAAATTGATAAGCAGATAAACAAGAAAATTAGAATGTCACCCTGCTGCTCATGTTATTTTTTTATGTTTTTTTGCATAAATGTATGCACATATAGATCATTTAAACATTTAAGTCTAAATCATCCGTTTATCTCGAAAAAGAACCAGCTGCCAGCATTGTATGTTGGCTAGATATGCAGAGTGCATCCAACATAACCAACATTCTTCTGCTTCAGCAGTAGCCAAATTACTTTATTAAATTTTCCTGGCAAGAGTTTACTATGTATGAAAAATGGATGTACTTGATGCACTTCCAAGTCTTTAACCAACTGACACGTTCTCTAAAAGGTTTCAGAGGACAAATATAGAGCATGGATCTTGAGATCAAATAACCAGCAGATTTTTTGACTAGGCTGTCTTTGTTGAGTAAAACATTTTACCATAGATAATTCTAGAGTCTGGGCATATCGCTTGCTTGTCGGATGAAGACATAGAGTTGGCCTATTTGGCTTGGGGGAGATAAAAAAGTGTCCTCTGCTGGCAACAAGTGACAGCTAATAAATTCTCAGCACACTGGCTTTATATATATATATATATATATATAAAAAAAAAAAAATACTGTGTAAATATTTCCAAGTTCCATTTCCATTGGATGTATTTCACACAGAGCTTTTTTTTTTTTGTTGGGGGGGTGGGGAGGGGGGAGAGGGTGTCTTATTACTCCTTCAAGCAATAACAAAATTAGCAGAGGTAAGCCTATAACTAATGCAAAAATGTTCATGCCTGTACTTTACTAGACTGAGGTGCTGTTATCATTTTATGTTAGAAGAAAAGTTAAATTATAATTTGAAATCCTAGTTGGAAAATTTGTTAGATTTACATTTCATTTAATACGAATTTGAAAGCAGGTAAGCATGAATCTCCTAACTCTTTCTGACATTGTCTAGAATAAGGAAACTGCACAGTCACATCTTTAACAATCTTTGTCAATATAAGTATCTAAGCTGCAGCTGAAAGGTCAAACCTTGAAAATCGTGTGCAGGCTAATCACGTAAATCATTCAGGACAGAAGGTTTTAGCAGAATAATTTTCAGCTAGTTGTGTATATGCTTGTACATTACACAGATATCTAAAAACACTACACCCAACCAATAGCTCATGATTCTGACTCCAAAAAGAACTTCAGTTTTAGCATGGTTTCTCACGTACAGATTATGCTAAGTGGAAAAGTAATGAAGAAAGCAATGTATGGAACATTTATGATTGGGGAAAAAATCAACAAAAATCAACAAAAACAAATTTACATATACATTAAGATGATTGACTTAAGAGTAGATTGACTACAAAGATGTACAAACAGCATTACACATACAGAAACCGATTTCAGGAACTCAAATTGACAGCTTCCTTTCCTGGATTTTTGAAAACAAGATCCAGTAATTAGTCTGGGATCTAATCAGTTACAAAGTTCCCCTAAAAATAGAGCTGATCAGCACTTCAAATTTCCACTTCACAGGAAACAAAGGCACATCAAAAATCAGACCTCATTCCATTTCAGAACAAATCTGAGTACTCTCAATGTTTCCTATGAAATAAAATGCTGTGTTAAAACTGATTTTTTCATGCTTATACTTAATATTTTTCTCCTACTCTACTACAGATACATACTATATATGGTAGTGAATGTTGTCATAGCTTAATATGATTCGGCTATAATTATGAGTATGTCAAGTTGCCATACTGTATCATGATATACCAAGTTATACAGGCCTGAGACAAATTCATTGTTCAGGTTGGACAGTTCACAGGCCAGCAGTTCAGTAACTTTGCTGCAAATCAGATTGTTTTTTATTCATGCTGCAATGAGCCAGTAAGATACTTTAATGCAATATGTATTGTTTTACTTTCAGTGCCTAACAGCATTATGAAGAAAACAAGCTTTTGATTTTTCTGAATATTCCCTTAGGATATTTTTAATATCCTAGTCTTCATGAAGTTATCTGTTATTTTGTCAGGTGTTCTTTATTAATCAGCCCTTGCACCCGCAGATTAAGAAAAGATTAGAGGTATTTCTCACAGTTGAAATACATGCATACCAGATAATCAGAGCAATACATGGGGTTCATTTAAATCATCAAATGATACAAGCTCTCAGCTTGTCCCTTGATTACTCATACTGCATGCATCTGACTTTTGCCTAGGGTCTCATTTGGAGCAAATTAACTAGTTCCTCTAAGGTAATGACTGCATGCAGTCCAGAGATATATTTTTCCAAGGACTTTAACCTAAATGTTTTATGGACAAGATGACACCAGGGCTGCCTCTTTCTTCCATTCACAGTCCTCCAACAGTATCCCAACAGACTCATCCTCAGTAGACCTCAAACATCACTACCCTCAAACTCCGTACTCCTTGCATGCAGTACATAACCCTGGTATCATCTTACGAATGTCACACTAGCAGCCACAACATAACCCTTACATGACAGCACACATTTTCAGTAGAAAAAGCACAAATTAAAAAAATAAAAAAAATGTGCCTAGAGGTACTCCACATGTAGCCAGTCAGATCCAGGATGAACTTTTTTTGACATGGATGTGAACAGTCCTGTCTAATGGAAATCACCATTAGCCCCATATTCACTATTTTTGGCTTAGAGGACACAGGCTTTCTTCCAGAGATATTAATCTTTATACATCTGTCATCATGTTACCTATTCAAAGCCTGATTTTTCCTGCTCTAATACGAATGAGTTTGATTTTGCAGGTACAGTGAGATATGAAAGATGCTCTGTTCTGGCAGATCAATGAGTCTGAACAGTAGGTACTGGAAGACTGTCATCTCTACTGGGAAACAGCATTTTCTGTGAAAGGCAATGGTAATTCTTGCAGAGAGGAATAGGTCTTGAATAAAAGAGGAATTTAGATTACAGGTAGGTTATGTAAAATCTCATTAAATTAAGGGGACCTTTTCTGGATATTGCTTCAGCGAGAGGAAGGTATTAAAAAAAGAACGCAGCTTTAGAAGTATAAGGGGAAAGTAACATCACAATGCATTTATAAAAAGCATTCAGGTTGCAATTCCATTCCTGCCTTGTTTCTGCTGCCCCCAGCTGCTTATTCCTATCTGCATCTTCGTTGCAAGCCATGTACACAGCTTAAAAAAAAAAAAAAGAGGGTGGGGAATTGTACAGAAGGGCAAGAACCCTTTGGGGGGTTTTCCCACAAAAAAAAAAAAAAAAGATTTCTGTTAAAACTGTGCTGTCATAGAATTATCATAAGAAATGACATTTTTTAACTTAAGTGTTGACTGAAATTCTTGGTATGCTTAAGAATGAGTTTTTCTTCTTGTGAGTAAGGAAACAGGTATGCTTTTTTTTTTCCCCTTTAATTCTTTGCCAATAAATGGGGGGATTGCCTTTAACAAACATGATTTCATGTTTTTCCTGACAGAGACAACCCGCATGGACCAGAATTTTGCTTAAAATAAGGGATAGCTAATACTGTTTGATGCATCAGCCTTTTATTTTCTTGCTTTTTGCATCCAGGTTAAGCATATAATATATAGAGGAACCTTATTTTCACCAGAGAATAGTGTATTTTGTGAATGAGAACCTATATTTAAATGTACTTTGGCTATAAGAGATTATCTTCAACTTTTCATTAATGCAAAAGCAGTTCTGTAACATCTTTAATGAATAGCTTTGTTGATTGCTATTTTCAGTATATTCTATAAAATAATGCAAAACATAATACATAATATATATATAAAAATACAAAAGCTTCTTTTATGGATAATTTCAACAAGAATAACAGAAGCAGCTCTGCTTTTCTGGGTGTGTCTATATTTTGTATATGCTCCTGAGCTAGCTCAGTTTTATGTAAACATGTCAACAATAGAAGGATAGTGCAGAAACCTGAATTGAGGCTACATTTGCAATTCCAAAACTGAAAAAATGATATAAGTCATTTCTAAGTGCAACAAAATCAACTTCACCGTGAATGAACGTGCTAGAAAATTTTAACTATTTCTGTGTCAGTTGACTCAGCCTCACCTTTCTTGCTACTGGTTTGATGTGGAATTTGTAAATGTTGCCCCTCAATGTTAACTCCTTTAATAGACTTTGGTATAAGATACTGATATGCATAGCAGCTTAGTAAAGCAACAAGTCTATCAATTAATTTTAACTATGCTAACAGAAAATAAGATGACCAAAACCAGTCAGAGGCACAAAGACTCAACAGAAAGAAATGAGCCACAGCTTTCCACACGAAGAGGCCGAAAGCCAGCTTGTTTGCAGATGTTCTGTACAAGACAGCAAATACATATATTGACTCAGGTACCTACTTGTAACACAATTTACATCTAAATATTTTCATGATCAAAATAATTCACTATTAATTACATCCTTTTTTTCAGAATGCTTTTAATGTTTTTAATCCTGACAATGTTCACTTCCATGTTTCTAAAACCATTATGACAGTTTTGCTGACAAAATGATTACTGTCTGTAGTTATCAGGAATACTGGGATGTCCTTAAAGGAAAGACTAATTAATAAATAAATAAAGCATTAACTACTATTCATCTTCATTAGCTTTTTTCTGAAGTTTTTTTCTTACAGAGCAAGGCTGGTTATAGCAGAGCTGAGGACAACTTCCATCCCTGTTTACAAATCACTTACTGATATTTCAGTTTTGGGTTTCTTCATACCATATCCATAATTACTGTCCTTCTAATGTTCCATGCAATCTAATGCTTGGGCTTGAGCTAAAAAAAGTCAAGCACAGATGATGAATTTGAGGATCTACAATTTCACACACAACCTCTTATTACTTCTACATTTTTTCCTTCATCTCCTTTTATTCCATTTACTTGCTTCAGCCAATTTGCTGGGAAATAGAAAGGGGAAATAGAAATTTTATGCATAGAAAGATTCCAGCTTTTAACAACAGAGCAATTTGGAGAATAGATGTGGATTAATTCTCACTGAGTAATGAATCCAGCGGTAGCTGGAGCAACAACAGGAACACCACTCCATGATTTTACTGAAGTGTATGACCAGCATGTTCACCAAAGGGCTGTACTACCACCTATATGAAAAAATGAAACAGCTTTTCCATTCAGATATATATGGGGCAAAATGCATGTATAGTCTGCGAGATAGAAAAGACAAAATGGGTGTCTTCAAATTCCTGTACCAAGCCTACAGAAAACAATTGATTGCTATTGCTGCAAGCGGTAATTACAAAGGGTAGGTATGAATCATAAATATTTTCACTTGGTCTGCTCAGAAAGACTCTTCAATAAAAAACTGACAACTAGTGACTACAGATAATTGAATCAGTGCATCACTGTTAACTTGGGGCCTATGGACCTACTGGAATGCTTAACTTAAAAAGAGAATCCCAGACATATTTCTTTTTTTTTTTTCCTTATTGGGTTTTCTTCGCAAGCCCACACTTCTGTTGCAGCCTAACCCAAAGTCTCCTGTGAAAAAAGACCAACCTGGGAGGAAGTGGAAGCAATCAGGAGACAATGGCACATCCCTGTGCTCTCCTGCCTTTTATTGCTGATGGCTCTGATTCTCTCAGGTATGGTGTCAAAATTTGCAACCTGTAGAACCCAAAGCCGGCGTCTTATGCTCTAGATCTAGTAAATACTCTCTGAACTATAGAAAGAAAATACAACAACTTCAATGTATATTGCATTTCAAACTTCAAAAAAATCTCAGCTGTTGCCCATGAAGATTGCCTTTCTTAAAACATCAGAAGCAGCCAAGTGTCTAACCTGGAGAAGGTAAATGAACTGCTAAAGGCTCCTCCCCTCTTTTAGTGTCCCTTGGCGCAGACTCCTGAAAGGACTGGGTAAATATAATAAGAATTTTACTCCTAACTATGCCAGCATTTGTATACATTCCCTAGAAAGAGCTGAATGGAAATGAATACAGCAGTACATCAAGAAAGGTGTTCAACTAAAAGGATTGCTCCTGTCACTATCAGAAATTGTATTTAATTGAAACAGGAAATAAAGATGCACCAATAACATCAGTATTCCTGTGACAAGATTTTGTTTATATTTTAGTGGAAGACCAATATAATCTCCAACAAACATGTTTGCTTTATCACATGCCATTTCCCATCGGATATATTTCATTAGCTTATTTCATTGGTTTAAACTCACCATGCCCCGATCCAATGTGTACTTCCTTCCAGTAGCCTTCAAGATGGAGAGCTTACTAGTGCCAAATTACCTGGGGGGCAGCGCAAGTAGTGGGTAGACAAGGCAATTACTGATGAAATATCATTTTTAATAGGAAGTATATTTGCAGAAAGACAGAATGTCCCAGAAATGTTTTGGTAGAAGTTCTAATCTAGCAGAGAAAGCCTTCCTTTGCTCTGCCCACCAACATGAATTTTAATCAATGCTAAAAAGCTGCTATTGATGTTTCTAGTTTTTATGATATTGTAGGAAAATGTTCAGGACATGGTATATCCCCTGAATATTGAGAGAGAGATGAGCGAGCCACCCACAGCAACTTTTAAATCCTAAAAATGGCCTGCAGCGCTGAATTGCTTCTGGTCACTGAAGCTCTGAAATACTGGCTGGATTCCAAAGCAACTCAAGTGCCAAAAGACCAACTGGAATTACTTTTGGATCATTATTAAACTCAGAAAGCATTTACAGAATTCCCATTGCTTGATCAACAGCAATTTTGCTTCTCTTGATAATAAAACAACTGAGAGCATAGATCTTATGCAATATGTGACATAATTGGCTGAAAATAGAATAGAATAAGTAATTCATTCACTTAAAAGAACAACAAAAACAAACAAAAAAAGCAACCAAAAAAATATATTTTTTTTAATAAAAAAGAGAAAGGCAAAAGCCCATAGCAGGTTAGATCCATTTTGGATTTAATATGAAAAAGCTGCCAAATGGCAAAGCATGAAGCAAAATATTATTCTCTGTGGCAATCAAAGAAGCCTGAAAATTCTGAAACTGCTTTAGTGCTTAAGCAACTGCAGAATATTGTAGTGGCAACCAGACGAGAATCTAACCTGGTCCTGTTACAGCAATGTTACTGAGCTCTGAAACGGAGAGCACAAACGATATTTAAGAAAAAAAGTCTGGAAATCAATAAAAATTAGCATCAATTGTTATCGGGTGTTCTGATAGTTGAATTCTTCTGACTTTCATGCTGAATACCAAATGCAGCTATAAGCGCATGCTATTTTGGGCAGTAATACGTTTGTGAGTGATTGGATAAAGATGACTCAGTATTTTCATGCTTTATTTAGCTATCTTAAGGTCCTGCACGTTCTCGTAGCTAAATAATTGGTATAAATCAAACAGAAAGTAAGTCAGAAGAACAAATTAAAAATAAAATACTTGGAAAATAGGTAACACAATAGCATTTCTGGCTTAGACAAAGCTGCCAAATAACTTTAGACAAAACTGTGGATAAACTACATTTGCAATTTACAATGTAGTTAGACTACTCTGTAATGCTACCAATAAAATTGAAATGTCTACTGGCTGAAAGATAATCAATGAGATATATCTCATACATAACTCAAGCTTTACCAGAAAGGCCCTTCTGTTTTACAGGATCCAGTAACCATACTTGGATTGACCTCTAAATGACTTCTCATTTTCTCAGTAATATCCTTTTGGATTCCCAGACCCAATATTCCAACCCTACAGTAAGCATGCTTTCAAAAGAAAGAAATAATTCTGGAAATCTATACAGGTTTCTAGAATTTGTTCAGAATAGTGGTGTAATTTAATGGGAAATTTAATGACAGAGGGAATTTAATGCAAACGAGCAAACATTCTGGTTATCCATCAGTCAAGATCTGGAAAGTAAGTAAGAACTACAAACAAGTTATAAATTGTTATGTGGACTAATTTTGCTACTATTCTTTCTGAGAAAATTTATGAGGTTGGATAAAGGATATTAAGAGAGAAGCACAGGGCAAGGAATGGAAAGAATATAACGCTACCTCACGTAACTGCTCTTGATATATCCTATTTTTCTGTCTTCTGGTAAGCTTATTTTCCCCAACTAAAGCAGAGAATTTTGATTATGGAATGCCAGCAGCCCATATTCAAATTCTACTTGTTGCATGCATAGAAGGAAAAAATAATCATTCTTTACAAAGGTGTAAATAGTCTCTGCCTGTGTTATACAATTAAGAGAAAAAATGTAAATCATAAAATGGATGAATCTTAGAATGAGGGAGCTGCCTATTCCCCAGTTGCAACACACTGGTCCATTATGTTTGTTACATTCAGGGAAACATGCAGCTTGTGCTAAGATTCAAATTTCAGAAATCACAGCTATCTGAAATAGAGTTGTGGATGCCCCATCCCTGGAGATGTTCAAGGCTAGGCTGGATGGGGCCTTGGCCAACCTGATCTACTGGGTAGTATCCCTGCCCATGGCAGGGCGGTTGGAGTTAGATGATCTTTAAGGTCCCAGGTGATCTTTAAGGTCCCTTCCAACCCAAGCCATTCTACAATTCTATGAAATTTCAACTTTAGGCTAATTTCAGCTCTTCTTCTCCACCCCTATCTGCCCCGCCACCCCCCCCCCAAAAAAAAAAAAAAAAGGAAGCCATAGTTAAAAACCATGCTTTTAACATAAAGATGTGTTATTTTCAGCACTTTTGTCTGACACTTTAATTAACCAAGATAAATTCATGCACACTCTTACTAATTCTTTCTGTTGAGAATTCAAATTATTTCCTTTATATTTAAAATACTAGGACAATTTCCATCTTACTCAGTTCTCTCACCAAATCAACTCTTGTATAACACTGGACAATCCAAAAAAACTAAGATTTCATTAAATGAAAAAATTTAAAGCTTATACATCTCAAGGAAAAAGGAAAGCCTTAGTAAAAATATTAAATGACTGCATGTTTTATGCTATCTGGAAAGGAGCTCAGTCATGCTAAAAAAAAATATTTAGAAAAGTAATAAATTCATTTCGGAGACAATGGGAAAAAAGAAAAAAATCCATCATATTCAGTGTTTCAGAAAATTCTTTATTATTTTATGAGAGCAATACAAAATAAATTATGTAATTAGTTTCTGTAATGAACAATTCAGAAAAAAAAATGTACATAATCTTTACGCACATGTTTGTTTTAGGAAACATTGCATGGTCTTCTTAATTTGGGGTTGAAGTTGGAGTTGAAGAAAAGCCCCAGTTTTATGAAAAATTACTTATCAACAAATCCTCATCTTCAAGTGTCACAGGTGTACATATAATATCAAAAGTGACAACCTAGATATCCAGAAAAGGTGTAATTTAAACTATTGGTTCAACCAAACTTTGTACTAACCACAGTCAATATTATCTGAGTCAAAACTGAAGAGTACCTTGTTATTCGCTGCTCACAAGTACTTAATCCTGACACTAATATATCTATATATTTATCATTTAGTGATATGGATCATTAATTTGATTTTATGATCTCTAACAGCAAAAGTTCTACAGATATCTCATTGTTCCTGAAAGACAGTATCAGTGCATCAGCACTGTGATGTGCTTCGAAAGCCTCTCTCATTTCTGCAAACACAGAAATGATTCAAATACCCAGCCCACAAGGTGCAGAGAGGGGGACACCACTAAATGTCCTGCATGGTTGGCAGCTTCTGGCAAGTGAAAAAATGTCGTTTCTGAGAGTGAACAAACTCCTGTAAAGAGTTAGAAGGTTCCTTTGCCAAAATTTAGCCTTGAGCTAGCATATAATATTGTTATGGGTCAAAAAAAATGTCATATGTAGGAAACATATAGTGTCATATATAGGGAATAGAGATGTCCATGTCTCCAATTATCAATTATTATGTAAGCAATCCTTGAAGCTGCTGCTGCTGTAGTTACCATTATCTCAGTTCTGCTCAGGATGACTATTTATTTCACCACTCTCTAAAATAGACCTGTCCAACTACCCTAAATTTAAAAGTAGATGAATAGCATAAAGTTTTTAGGGTAAAATCACCATCATAAAATAGATTTTTTTAAGTACAAAATTTTAGAATGTAGAGCAATCAAGAAAACTGCTAAGAATAAGCCGTTGGGGTGGTAATTGCCAGCAAGGAGGTGGCAATGTGCAGCTGGGAGGGGGCCAGGGCTAATATCTGGATCAGCCACTAGTAAAATCAGGCGTAAAGCCACATCCTTAGGCTGACAGAAAGCAAACAACAACATCCAGAAAAAGTCACGGTTATCAAAAGGCAGAAGAGAAAGCAGAAACAGAAAAATAAGATCATAAAGTGACAAAGATGTCAGAAACACTCAAGCCTGTATCCCATACGTTTTAAAAGTCACTCTTGTGACTCGAGATTTATTGATTTGCTGTTTATATTGAATTAACATGAGAAAAAACAACATGCTAGTGCTGTAGCCACTGGGTGTCCTTTTCCCAAGGATACGTAAAGTAATGGAATAATCTATTGCTGAGTAGGAAAAAGCTCATGCGACAGAATGATTGAAAAGTGAAGCCTTTCCTTCTATTTCTAGCAAATCATTTGCTTTTTTAATCGGTCCACAGCCTGCTAGCGGTCCCCGGCAGCCCCCTGCAGCCACCCCACGGCTCGCAGCTTTCCTGAGCACCACGCCGTGGCAGGATTGCAGTAGCGCAGCTTCCCACGGCGAACTAGGCACAGCTGGCGTCTGTGCGCTTGGATTTCTTTCGCTCGTTTTCCGCCTCTTATCTCCTTGTGAGCGGCTTCTTCCACTGCTTTTTAAATAACAGCAGCAACTACATTTATTCAAAACGCGTTGTTTCAACCTCTGTCTTCCAACCACAGCATCCGTTACCTGCACCGTGCGATTTGCAAAAGCACCGTACCCAGAAAGGCCCCCCCGACACACAGGATGCTCCTGATCGCCTTTCCCCCGCCCAAGAAGAACAGCCTGCTGAGGCGTGCACACCTGTATGTCTGTGCTTCGGGCTGGGGGCTGCAGAGCCCTCTTGTCCCCACGCTGCACCCGTGAGTCAGGACACACCAAAACTGCGCAAGAAGTCCTAGCAGTGTCAGCGGCGCTCTGTGTGAGTACTAAAGTTCTGATCTCTTGCACCGAGATGTAATGGATTACTACACCCAGCACCTGAAGCATTTATTGTGGAGAGCAGTAAGTCAGCACCCACCCAGCTCCATCTTGGACTCTCCTACTCATATGCTGAGAAAATTTTAAACTCTGCCTGACAGACTGAAATGAGGACAAAAAGCTCATTTCAGTAGAAACTGAAAATGTTATTTCCATTAAATGAAAAATTCAATAATTTACCTGCTAGCCTTCACCTCTGCTTTAGTTAGCCTCCAGAAATGGAGATAAAGGACAGTAACTTACTTTTTACAGCAAGCTCCTTCAAGAAAAAAGGATTCACTCACCCAGATAGCTATGCTGGATTGTATTCTATTGTCATTTTACTCTTTATTAGATCACAGCTTCAGAGAAAACAGACTCATCCTGCAGGGAATTAGATTTCCCAGGCTTTACTTGTATAGAAATATTCCTTCTTAGTTTCCAGAAAAATCTACCGTTCATCTTCGTATCTGTCTCTTCCCATAACAATTCACATAACAAGAGGGAGTCCTGGATGCCTGTAACAGAAGCCCATATCTGAGGTAGAGGATATGACTGTGAAATTTGATAAAGACACAACAGCTGAAACATTGAAAGCAATAAACTAGAAGATTGCTAAAGGCTGCTAATTAAAGCCTGGCTGTTAATAATTACAGTATCTAATACTTTGTATTTGTATATAGCCTGTATCTTAGCCTAGATAACTTCTTTTTAAAGTAAACAAACATTTAAAATGTGTTTGATAATAAACAGTAAAAAGCCACAAAGCTTGCATACATGCTGGCATTAAAAAGATGTGCTTCTTTGTATTAAATCACTTGCATCCTAATAAAACAATCTAAAGAGTAATTAAAGCCTAAAACATTTCTAAGAGCCACTGTGCTGCAATGAGGCCAGTGCCCAGTCAAATCTTAGTCTACAAGCTATGGGAGCTTCCAGCAGAATGCTCCATACCAATGTGCCTGGATTTTGCAATACTTTCACTGCAGTTTCAAAACACGTTGACCTTCAGCGCATGCTTTCAAGCTCATCTGTTTGCTCCGGAGTTGAGAGGGACCGAGGCAGCTGGGTAAATAGGAGGGCAGCAGAAGGTCTCTAAATGCTGAGGTAACCATCTCAGATCTGCCTGGCATTGTCATGCCATAGGGTGGGCTCGTTGCTACCGTCAAAGCATACATTAACTGATAGACTTTTCATACAGAGGAGTGGCATTTTGTATTTATACATGGCTAAAGTGGACAGATTTGAATAAGAAGCCTTTTGCAAATGAAATATCACCAGCCCAAATATACACCACTCTCAAAAAACGCTGCTACTGCAACAACAACAAAAGAGAAAGCATCGATCTAAACACTTAATAAAGCTCCATAATCGTTAACGTAGCACTTGTCAGACAAGCCCACGGCTGTTGTCAGACGAGTTGCACCTGGCTCCTGCACAGTTTCAGAAAACATCCCCAGCCTCCCTGGCACCCAGCGCCGCCTGGGCCCCGATCCCAGCCCCATGGCGGCGTGAGGAGGCCCGGGGAAAATGGCCGCTCACCTCACAGCGCCAGCGGGCGGCAGCACCTACACGGCAACCGGCCGGCTACCTTCGGGGCGGTGAGCAATCACTGCCGCTGCCGAGTGGCTGGCTTAATTAAAACGTGCCAAGGTTCATTATGAAGTTCCCTCCTTCTCTACGATTCTATCCTCTTGCTGCGGTTCCAGCAGGAAACGCGTAAGATGCGTAATCGTGCATGCTGATTAACTGAAAGCTTCAATATTTTTTTCCTCCACTAAGAAAACTAACCTCGCAATGAACAGGAACCAACACACAACACCAGTAATCTGGGTAACACCACCAAAGGCATGTTTTCAGTTACAAGGCAACATCTCACAAGAAAAAACAGACACACCTCCACAACAGGTATTTTAATTGCATGGAAGCGATCCTGTTGCTATTTACCTTGCAAACAAAATACACAACTCAATACTACTCCATAAGAGATGGAGAGAGACCTTCTGAGACAGCAGGCTCCAGATAAGCTAGAGCAACAAACAAATTTCTAGTATTTCTATTGCTTCAGTAGATTCAGCAGCCATTATTTAAAATTTAATGGTGTTAGTGAAATACATAAATACATACATAGCATATATAGTTTCAGTATATGTACGTAAAAAGCACAAAATGAAGCATTTCCTTGTTCAAATTCCAGGAAACGCTTATATGCATACACATGTATACACATACACTTTTAATTTAGAACAAGCCTGAAACAGACATGAAATGTGTGTCATTTATATACATTTCTAGGCATTTGTAATCCTTTAATCACTAGCAAGTTTAAGAGGAACCTTTTCTTTGCACTGTAAACCTGCCCTGGCCTTTCTATAAGTATCTGAATTGCTGAATCTAAAACTAACTTATTTTCAAATGTGATTAAAGCTATTTTCTTATATATGCAATACAAATTAATTGCAACACACTAAAAATCAAGCAATTATATCAAAAACTTAATTTGTAAGCTACTTACCTGAACATATGCTGTAGTCACTGCTAGGCACCCTACTGATAAGTTCAGCAAAACAAAAAAGCCCAAGGACCAAGCTCCCTCACTCACACATGGCATGGTTATCCCCCCTCTGTCTTAGCTATCGATCCTCTTCTCAAACGCCATTTTGAATAATTCCCCTAATTCTTATTCAAGCCTTCCCAGTCAAAAGAGGCTACTCCAGATCTTAAGGAAAATCATCAAAACAGAAATGTGGCTTAGCCACAAGCATAAGCTGTGAGCCTTTCCAGATTTACCATTGGCTACAAGGCTAACAGACAGGGAAAATAATTAGTTAGGTGCAGACTTTTGATTTTGAAATCGTCAGAGTGCTAACAAAAATGTGTTCCATTTTGCAGCAAGGGAAGGATTCACCCATCAAAAGAGACTGGCTGTCAGAGATGAGAGTCCCAGCTGTTTTATGGTCCAGGCCTGCAAGCCAACAGACACGTAGCCCTTGCATGGACTTCAAAAAATTATTTAGTCTATCCCCCTGCATGGTACACTGAAAAAGGACTACCTAACCATCCCCAGCAGACCTAGGTGAATGCAGTGAGGTAAGACAGGAGTACAGAGCATAGACAAGTTGAGCGCAGCATGTTCTGGGCTTTATTGCACTCATTATTTGGAGGAACACTGTGAGAAGAAAGGAAGTGAGGTCTACCTGCTTTGGCTAGGCTTTGGACACTGTGTTTGGAGACCCAGCCCTCCACCTGACTGTACATCCTGAAGCAAGTAGGTTCAGTTCCCTAGGATCCCATGCTGAGATTGCACACTTTCATTCCAGGAATCCTAAAACCAGAGACTGCAAAGAGGCTAGAAACTTTTGGCACAAGAATTGCTTCTGCTTGTGACTGTGGGATCTTCTGTGAGAGACCTGCATCCCCCACCTTCTTCTCAACTACCAGTTCTGCAGGGATGCTAAATTAGCTTCTGCCTCTAAGCCTGCCTGCAAGCCTCCCCTTGCCTCCCTCATCTCTGCTCCACCAAACTGTGGAGATGACAATGTCCTTCTGTCCCACTGTTGGGTGCTCACAGATGACTTGTCTAGCCTTCAACACCATAAACAGTCTGAACAGAAGCTCAGCTGCCAAAAAGAGGTAGTTTGCTCTCTCCAGAAGGTTAGTTTCCCACAGGACTTCCCTGATCGTCTTCCGCTGAATAAGGATAAAGAACCATATTGTTTGACTCTTGATACTGCTCAGCAGATTAATCGCTGTTTGGTTAGCCCTTCTGTAATTCCTGCAGTAAAGCAGAAGTTTTGGGGACCTGGTGGCAATGGTGCCCTGGTGGCAATATCATCTCTCTGGCAAAATTTCCTGGTGAGAAGGAGTAGTTTCACCACAGCACCAGATATGAGTGATAAACCTTCAGGGGTCCTCTTTTTCCCTGAGCTCTGGGAAAGGTCACACTCATGCTATGAGATGTCAAAGGCTGACTGCACAGGGAATCCTCAAAGATAGCTGTTACAAGACAGTGGGATCCCTTGACTTTAGGCATTGGGCTTTCTCCTCCATGCCAGTTAGTTGAACAGAGTCACCTGTGAACAAGGCATCACTGGATGGCCAAAAGACCCCTGCAGCCATGGTGGAGAACAGATCCAGAGCTTCCAGAGTATCTGTGCATGGGGCAGAAGAGCACACAGGGAAGGAGACCCAGCTCATACAGAACGTACATTTCAGAGGAGAAAAACTGTTGCTAAAAGAGGAGGTCAGAACCATGATAAATGACACAGCTTTTAATTTTGAGAAAAAATAAAGGAAAGCACTTCAAGTTTCATCAGCCTCAGTGAAGCAATTCAGTGGGAATCTAATTTTATTTTTGAAGATGGACCTTTCAATTGTATGTGGTGGGAACTGTATACACATTGTTGTAATTATTATTAAAATAACATGGAATTTGTGAATGTTTCATTCCTAATTACTATCAAAACATAATTACTTCCATGCTGTAAAAGCTTAAGCTGGCACTGATTTAATTGTTTTCATTGTTTTCCAACCACATACAAAACAAGGAGCCATCCTCTATGATTACACTACACCAGTTTCACCAAATGTTTTGTAGACTATTTCTCCAAATCACGAACTCATTTAACATCCCCTGTTAATCATCTTCTGATTCCCCTAGTACACATTTCATAGTAATGAAACTGCCAAATGTTCCAGATATCACACATTGCTAATAGTTCTGACTTTTGAAGAGTTATTAGTAGTAGGGGGAAAAAAAAAAAAAAGACTCTTGCCTATTACACCTTAAAAAGAAATTTTCATCTTCTCCATTCTTGTTGCCATAGTTATAGTAGAAAACTAATCCACTGTCAACTCTACAGAATTACTGTTAACTAAGATAAGCCATAAATATGCGCTAAACTGAAAATTGGTTTAACTATTTACTTTGGAAAAGTAATCCATTTGATCTGATTCTCTAGCTGTAGCACACCAAGTCTGCACAGGGCCTTACAGGTCTCCAAATACCTCATTAAGACGACAGTTAACTAATTAACACTAGCAGCTGAAAGAGAAGGAGGGAAAGAACCAAAAATTCATGACAGACAGTAATGAGTTCCTCTTAAGTTTAGGTGTGGTAAAAACGATTTGGATGGAAGTTGGTATCTTTCATCCTTAAGTTTCTGATACACAAAGAAATGGAAATGTATGCGCAATGGAGCAGACACTGCTGGTCCAAATATTCTGCTTTTGAGCAAGGCATAGGTGTCGGTAACCATTTTTTACTATTCTTCCACAAATGCCAGAGAAATGTGACAATCTATGTGAAATAAATCGTTGAAGTTCAAATTCAGGAATCAAAAGGAATCAAAACGACAAAACTATTTGGGTGAACTACAGCTTTGTGTGTGGACAATGCAGACTATATTGGTTAAGAAGTATTTTTGAATATGTTTCTATAGCTATGTTTTTTTATCCATGTGTTTCTATGGATAAAAAACATGACTACAAAAATGTTAATCCACAAATCGCTGTACATGCTGGTACTGGCAGATGCATTATCTTCTTAAAGGAATTATCAGCAATGTGGGAAAAAAGGACACAGCTGTATAATTACACGATACTGAAGGACATATAGATAAAATCCTCACTGTGGTCTTTCCTATCTTACTCTCCACAAATCTAATAATGGCTAGCCCTACAGAAATTTGAGATTAGATTTTTAAATCTCCATGGGACTGTGCCATAGACCCTTTTGCATCCCCATCCAGTGGTTTTGAACCACATTTTCTAGAATTTGTGTATGGTAGAACAAGGAGGGGAGGATATGGAGGAAGCACAGGAACAGAGGGAAATGTTTCACTGCTAAGCCTCCTTTTTATCATGGGGCAATTTAAAAGACTGAGTATCAAGCAAAGATTTCATGGATTTCTTTGCCTGTTTGATGGCAGCTTGTTACAGCTACAAGGAAATCTTCAGTCAAAGAAAATATTTTATTTAGCTTGGTTAATATTAAGAAAGCAGTTAAATTTTAAAATATGTACTTTTTAAGAAGAAAACCACCTTGTCATAAGATCCAATAAACCGTAATTTTCTATTGGTTTCTATCTGCAGTATGTTGGACTTCCCTTGAAGTTTCTCATTGCAATTCCACAAAGAATTTCAAACAAATCTCTGTCTGTCACAAACAATAAATATGGCACTCTCTAAGTCTTTCCTTCTCAGGAGTGTCAAAAAAATTTTCAGGGGTGCCAATCCCTTTCTTCAGGGCATAGACACTAGAAGAAGGAAAGTCCAGTCTTTTTATTTTGACTTCCATCCAAACAAATGCCTGTCAATGACAATGATATGATAATGTAGAATTAAAAAACAGAAAGTTTTTGTCATACTTTACTGTACCATATGACAGCATCACAGAATTGTCTGCATCATATGAACTTGGAAATTTACTTTGCTTTTTCTAGTAATGATTTCAATTAATCTTTAAATATAATTTAATGTACAATTTTAACATTTTTTCAAATTAAAAACTACACCACATATTCATGAAAGCAGAATATCTGCTAAACTATGATAAATAGAGATTAAGTATGACAGTACAAGAGGAAACTATGACAATACAAGAGGATTTGGCAGTCTGAAAAATTTTCTGTCAGTTTAGAGGGATCTTCACAATGCTTGGCAGAATACAGGCTTGTAAAATCCCATCTGACCTCTTCCTTATGACAAGCATTATGGAAGATGAATGTGTTTTAGGATCGATCCTGTTTGCAATATTTTGTGCAGAAGCATCAGATGGAGTTATGTGTGACCTTGAAATCTTCATGATTCATTCTGCGCTGCAGGAGAATATTTAACCTTTCCATAATACTGGATATAAATGACCACATAATGGTGGACAGGGCCCTCCAGACCACACTGTGGGGAGGCCTCCACCAGGGCTGACTGCCCTTTCCCATGAAAGATGCTTTTAAGCTGAGTCACAAGCATATGTCTCCCAGATGAGCCATGGATCCTGCCGCATCATAGCCATGCCTGCGCCTGGCCATCAGCCCTGTAGAGTCACGTCCTGACGCTGACACGCAGCCCCGCCTCATCACTGTGGACCTACCTGGCCATGCTCAGCTTCTGGCTCACCTTCCACTGTGGAGAAGCCAGCCAGCCCTGGTCTGACACACTCATTAATTGAGAGAGTATGCCAAATTGACGAGTCACAAGGTTACTCAGGATGCCAAACTTTATTAATGGTAGGACACTTAATGGGTGGGAAGTCAGGGAAGGGGCTGCGTAACAAAATTTATAGCGGAGAATCACCATAGTCCTTGTTAACCCTAGAAGAGGCATTGCTATTTTTGTTGTTGTTGTCATAAAACTAGTAAGTAAGGCTGGAGAAGCAGCTGAGGCCTGGAACGTTGTACATCCAATCTCAGGATGATATTTCTTCTCAGATACACTGCTTCTGCCTCTGACATTCACAGCTTGCACCCTGAGAGGACCCACACAACTAAGACAGTCACAGCACTGCCTTTGTCCCTGTCCTGACAATGACCACAGCTAAAGGCTTGAAGAATGTCTGTTTCAAGAAACCCTGCTTAATAGGTCTATGAAAAATATCATTTTGCGGTTTTTGAGTTTTGTTTTTGTGTGTGTGTGTTTTACAGATAAATATCCTAAAGGGCTATCAACTGTGACATAAAAGAGGCTACAGAGCATAATTGCTCACTGACCCTGAACTGAACTTTGCAATGGTATCACTAAATGTGCTTTCTGAAGATAGAATTTCATCTTTAACAAAATTTCTAATTTACATTTTATAAATTTTTCAGCTTCCTATTAAAAACTGATAACAAGTAATAACTAAAGCCTATTTACATCCCTTAAAAACATTGTAAAGAACATACATAGAATGTTAATGTAATATACATCACCAAACTAGTTTGAGAGTTTGAAAGCAACTGTACATCTCAAAAAAATCAAACAGGTTTTTTTATTAGGTGACTATGATCCCTTTTCATCTATATTAAGATTTACCTGATGTCTCAAGTGAACAAAGAGAACTGAAGGGATAACACATGGTACTATTAATACACAAGCTGTTCATATAGCTTGACTTTAGATGTTTCTTCTTGTGTTTTTTTTTTGTTTGTTTGTTGTTTTTTGTTGTTGTTGTTTTCCCTCCTCACTTTATTCTCTGATCCTGTTAGCCAGTCAACTTTTGCACTTGTTAGGGTGTGGAAAAGATTATATGCATAAACCAATTAGAAGATTGGAAGTGCTTTCTTTCTATAAGCTGGAAAACTAGTTTACTAGTGGTGAATGAGCTAATTGAGTACTAGCAAGGTGGCAAGCTTTTTATATACCACCAGAGACAACCAGAATCGTCAGGCAGAGAATTTAATCTATTACATAAGCATTATGCAAGGACATTAACTGGTTTCTTCCTGCAGCAATGCCAAATTTAATTCAGATATGCTCTAGGTTCCATTCTGTCACATCCTTTGTTAGCAGTTAATATGCAAGGCATAACTGACACATGTTATATTTTAAGTTCTTATGCCAAGGAAAGCATATTTATGAAGCAGCTGTCAAGGTACTAAGAGTTAACATTGTAGTTCAACTACAATTTGCATGAGGTTTAAAAAAAGACTATGAATACCGGACTTCCTCTACTAAATCTTTATTAGTGTATTTACTCAAACGTTGCAAAAAGCAATAAATACTGTTCTAGAAATTACTGAACCTCAAAAGATTGAGCAACTTAGTTTAGATTGGAGCTTACTGTCAAAGATTAGCTGATGTATCAAGCTCCCACTTAGCTCCTGCCTGAAATGAATCTTGCTGTGATACGTCACCAGTATATTAAAAAGTAGCTCTTGCACAAACGCTCCCCCTTGACCTTTCCTAAGCCCTGCTTATCCCTGGAGCATGTTCCTGATGACAAGGTTGAGCAGCTGAACAAATTATGCATCTGTTTTTCCATTTAAATGGAAAGGTTTTCAAAGAAAAAAATCAAATAGTAAGGCAACCTGCACTTGCAGAGTATGTTTTTCTGAAATATGTGGGATAAAATCCTAACTCTATCAGCGTCAAAGGCAGGGCTGCCTTGACAAAAAATAATAATAAAAATAGCAGGGACCATGGCAGATTGGCAGATTCCAAGAAAGGAGAGCAAACATCCTCCTAACTTTGTCGTGATATCAGTGAAAAAGATACATTTTCCACCATCTGTATATTGTCTTTGCAAAGTCCTAGTTCCTTTGGAGTTATTCTGAATAAATTGGGTAATCACACTTTCAGGGAGACCAAAACTCCCAGATGGGAGCAGGAATGGTAACTGGGCTTACTTTTGCCTTTCTTTCTTTCATCATGTGTGATTTTAATCCAAGAAATTTACCAATCAGGCTTCCAAATGAAAAATTAAAAACATTAATTGTTAATAGTGCACTGCTCAGAGTGAACATTAGAGTTGATTAATGGTGGAAAAATGCTCTTGTATTCATTCTAACTACAGGGACTTGTGCCTCTCATCTTCATTTGGTGTTATAAATTAGATCAAATAAGGATCTGAGATCCACGAAACTTTCTGGCAAAAGGGAATGGGAGAAAAAAAACAGGCAAACCAGAGCTCCAACTTAGCCCCAACAGCCAAACAATTTAAACAGTGCTAGAAGAAAAGCAAGGCTAAAAGCACAGAATGCTGAAAGGAAAGCACCACGGTGAGTCAAGGACAGAACAAGCAGTAACCAGGGGTATGCTGTTAAGCCAGACTCAGCAGTAGGCATCAGCCTGGTTCCTTAAAGAGTCTGGCCATTTTGGCTGAAGGCAGCAACAACAGAAATGGCCACATCAGCTAACCTCTTTCTTGAATGACAATCACGCTGGTTAAGCAAATCCTAGTGATTTCATCTGGTTTAGATCAACAGTAAGAAACAAAGGAATACCCTGGTGTATCTAATGGGATGTGCATGAGAGGGCATAATCCATTCCAGAAGCCTTACTTTTCAATAAAAAAGTAAGTGTCACGCCACACCGCAGTGTGATTTTTGAGAAGGCATAATCTTACTCACACAGCAAAATAAAGGTGAATCAGCAAATAGTTCCTGAGCAGCCCTGTACAGTCTAATCCTGCACTGTGATTAAGGGATGATGAAAAGAAGTATTCACACAAACAAGACAGCACACTGGGCCGAGGGATAAGCAATTATTAGAAAATTCCCAAATGATCTAGTACTCCAGAGATAGATAGGAACACGATTCTCCAAAGTCACTGTATAAAGAAACACCTTCTTCTGAAGATGCTCAGATACAAGAGGAAAAATATTATCGAATGTCTAGAAACAGCACCTCCCTTAATGAGCACAAACACAAAGGGATCCAGAAAGGAAGCTATAACATTTAACGAACAAAAGAAATAGAAGAACAAGATAATCCTCGTAGTATTACAGACAGTTACAGCTAAAGGTTTTGTTTAGCAAGTGACCTGCCATACCAGAAACACAGGTAAAAAAACAGTTACATTGCAGTCTGCTTGTGTAAGCACCCAACAGAAGCTCAAAATTTACATTGCATTTTACTTCAGTCATGAAGGGTGTTCTGTAAGAACTAACTATGTCACTTTGGAAAATATAACTTAAATGACAAATCAAAATTGATTATAGAGCTGTGAGAGAAGAATCTTTCCAAAGAAAAACAAAAGTGCCAACGCTACCAAGCCAAAGCAGATAATGAAAATCTGAGATTAGAAATCTGGATGTTCTACAGTTGGAAGACTACAATATATCCTAAAAGATTCATACATACTGTGGGTGCTTTAGCAGGATGTTGAACAATCAAAATGCTAAGCACTAGTACAAGGCGAGTATCAGCAGAGATTGCTTTTAAATCAGGATGAGGTTTCCAAAATTACTCTTACGTTTGTGGGCACTAGAGGAAGAATTAAAGCAACACCTTTTGTGCAATCATCATGAAGCAATGACTCTGTCCACTACTGCTAGAATAAAAACTACCCATGTGAACCAAACATATTAAGTTTCCTTAAGAGGGAAATTAAATTTTGTATGCAAGCATGGTAGTAGTCACAACAGTAAATTGTAACATTCAGGACTGTGTTGAAGCAAAGTTAGCTAGGCTTTCTGAAACAGCAAGCAATGCCTGCATATTATGCTACTTCTGAACTTATTAAACTTAGAAAAAAAAAAGTACAATTTGTGCTGATCTTTCACACTACAAACTTTGGGTATTGTCTAGCTGGACAGTAGCATATTCCTCACCAACGCTCTTAAAAGACAGCAGCACTGAGCACAAATAGAAAAAGCAGTTAAATTACACTCCGTGTTTCAGGCAGTTTCTGGTAGGCACTGAATTTCACAGAGACTGACCTCAGACTACCAGTCACTCTCCCACATTCAAAATCGTAGGCAACTCATGACATGAGAAAACCCATATTCACAGCAGATGAGGTTTCAGCTCTCAGTTATTTATTTGTCTAAAAAGAACCTCACCACAGCTGATAAACTCTCCACCTCCGACTGTAGACACTTTGCAAGAAATAGAGTAAGAAATAATTGTTTGTGGAAGACATGATATGCATTACTTACATTAACCTCACACAACAGGAAAATGCTTACAATTTAAAAAAAGAAAAGAAAAAAGAAAGTTGGGGGGGGGTGGGCGGGGACGAGGGTCAATGCAGTATTGAGCCAAGTCTTAAACAACTGAAAAAAAAGGCAGGACAAAGATAATGACAACAATAAAGGACTTTCAGAACCAGTTCTGAAAATACATGGGCCAATTCACTGGCCAAACTATAAACTGCAAGGAGGGACTTAAACACTGTCAGTGGCCTAGGCTAAACCAAGAACAGTAAGAAAGAATTAGGAAGTTTGATGACTTTGTTCTCAGAAGAGTCAGTGTAATGGAATTGTTACCAGCATTCTCTCAGGCCATGGCAAGAAGCGAAGATTGATTTTTTATCTATCTTGGCTATCACACTGAATTTTGATCATAATTAATATTTTAAGACTAAAAATAAACAAAAATTGAAAGGTGCAGCAATCAGGCTGTTCAACACTGTTGATAGTGCGGTATTAATAATGAGTGTCTTTTTTTTTTTTCTAGTCTTAGGTCTCAAGAGCACTAAGGTTTTGAGAGTGTTCTTTAATTTTCCTCTTAGACCTCTCATTTTACATATGCCACATCTAATCAACTTCTCTGAGTACATTCAGTAGATAAAGACAATGAAAGGCAACAGGATTATCTATAAATTCTCATATTCTCATTTTGCCCTGTTGCCTTTCTACCTAGGTACTGACTTCCTCACTCCTAAAAAGAGAAGGAAGATGGACATTTGAGGGAAAGACAGAAAAAAATACAAAGTAGCAGTAATGACTTTGTCATCCTTGATTAACAAGCAAATGAGAATTATCTATTAGAACAGGCATTGCTTTGAGGTATCCTCAGACAGATTTTCAGTTCCTCCCTCTCCCATGATTAGGTTGGTAGGCAACATCTTACCTGCCCACACATAACCACCAGCATGTCCTCCAGACCCACTCCTGGTAAGCAGATATCCTGCTAAAGAGAAATGGCCTCCCACATTCTTGTTGGTCTATCCACAATCCTGAAAAGTAGATGATTTTGATGGACAAAGTTTTATGCAGTCTAAAAGTTTTTGAAGGCCATTGGTTTTGTGTCAATCTTCAGCATTTCATTATTTTTTCATCAAAACAATAAATAAATAGGCATTAACCAGGAATGTGTAACATCAGCATGGATTTATGAAGGGGAAGTGATGCTTAACCAATCTGATACACTTCTACAGTGAGGTGACTAACTTGCAGGATGAGGGGAGAGCAGTTGATGCTGTTTACCTCGACTTTAGTGCAGCTCACCCTGTAAGATCCTCATAGACGAGATGACAAAGTAAAGATTACATAATTACACAGTGAGATGGACTGAAAATTGATGGAATGGCCAGGCGTGGAGGGTTGTGATCAGCAGTACTAAGTCCAATTGGAGGCAAGTCACTAGTGGTGTAACCCACGGGTTGATACCGGGGCTAATTCTGTTTAACATCTTCATTAATGACCTAGATGATGTGATAGAGTGCAGCCCAGCAAGCTCACAGATAAATCAAACTGGAAGGAGTGGCTGATACACTTCGTGGTTGTGCTGCCCTTCAGAGGGACCTTAACAAGGGGAAATGCAAAGCCCTGAACCTGGAGAGGAATAACCCCATACACCAGTATACACTGGGGGCCAACCAGGTGGAAAGTGGTTCTGCAGAGAAGACCCCTGGGGTCCAAGTGGTCAAGAAGCTGACCATCAACCAGCAATGCACTCTTGTGGCAAAGAAGGTCAGCTTCATACTGGGCTGCATTATGAGGAGCATTGTCCACAGGTCAAGAGAAGCAATCCTTCCCCTCCTCTCATCACTAGTGAGGTCACACCTGCAGTACTGTATCCAGTTCTGGGCTCCCCAGTACAAGGCAGACATCAATGTAATGCAGTGAGCCCAGCACAGGGCAACAAGGGTGATTAGGGGACTGGAGCATCTCTCGTATGAGGAGAGGCTGGGAGAGCTGGGACTGTTCAGCCTGGAGAAGATTCACGGGGATCTCATCAATGGATTTACAAATACCTGATGAGAGGGAACAAATATGAAGGATATCTTGATATCCATTAAGACTAGGAATAGATTTTGCAAGTGAAAGGCAGTACAATCCCTAGTACAAGGGAGATCAGTTGCCAGAACAGACACTTTTCAACCTGCATATTTGACGTACAAATGTAAATGAAAAAGTGAGCTTGATGAGTCAAAGAATGTTTATTCTTCAGATGTATTCAGATAAACCCTAGAGCTATTGTCCCTGCTTATATGAAAAAGAGATCAGTAAGGACACACTTTGTAGAGCTGTATTACAGTCCTCACAGTGGATGATTATATAAGTTGTATACTGCACTACTGCATTTTTAATAGGGAACAGACTGTCACCACCATCTTTTTAGGCAGCAGATTACAATCCCCAGGCAAGATACAATCTGCTGTTCCCACCAAGTTTCTGCAGGCATTGTGGAGCAATCCGACTTGGAAACTGCTGCCTAGTGCCTAGAGGAAGGTAATTCTTTCAGCTTGCTTTACAGGTCTGATAGGAACGGTGCTGAAACTTGGGAGGAGCCAGAACCCACTAATTTGCAGATGTGTTATCTTGCCAATTTGCTTTATGCTTATGCCTTGTCAGCAAGGCAGCAGGGTTTAAAATCATATCCAGCTTCTTTTCCAAGCCTTCCAGAACTGTGACTTTGATACTCTGGGTTTTGGCAAGACTGAAAAACAGACAAAATGCTTGACAAATGCTTGATATCTTAACTCCAAAATGTTATCTCTGCATAATCTAGAGTATGACTTTATAAAAGGCTAGCTGTTATATGTTATGCAACTCTCACCCAATACTTAACAGAATTTAAGGAAGTTGCAGGCAGTAAGGAGGTACAAACTAACCGAGGCTTACCTGTACAAGTAGGCTTTACAGCTAAGCAGCTGATGTACTACAAGCCCATACCCTAGATTCTCACTTAATAATTAAACAAATAATTGCTACCAGAATATTGCAATACCTGTCTGATCATTTGTCATCTGCTGTTTTACCAATGATGATGACAAAGTTATCCAACAACCATCATTAATTGAGGGTGTTTAGGAGTAGGTCAATTTCAAACAGTCAGAAGGGATTTCACAATTAATGTATTTAGAGATGTAAATGAATCCTGACACTTCAAAAATTCTAAATGATGCACATAGGAAAAGTTGCGTGCATGCACATTGTATGCACAGGCGATGAGGTGCTCTTTTTTTACATAAAAATAGAGCTGAAAAACTGAAGATTACATAAACGGATTAGAGAAACTGTAGATTCTTCTCCCATCTGCTTTGTTAGCAGATTCTACAGTGCCTTTATGTTACAGTAATAAATCAGAATGATTCTGTTTAGCCTAATTACCTTCTCTTGCAAGGACAAATCTTTGTTAACTTTCCCTACACAGGGCAGAACAGAGCAAAGCACCACTACAGCAAAGTATCAAGATAAGGGATGGATGATTTAATACAAGCTGTATAGTCTGGCAGGAACTTCCAGTGTCTGGAGCTCCATTTTTCACTTTCAGCGTGACACAGAACACACTGCCCTGGTTCTGAAACACCCATTTAACTTGTGTTATGGAGCGCCAATATCAGAACAAGCTGTCAACCACAGTTGTAAAACCACTGTATTTAAAAAGTCATGTAACATGAATTCCACTTTGACTTCAGAATTGCAAAATACAAGAAGTCTTATTTCCTCCTTACAAGGCAACAGAATAGTTTAGGTCATGACATTTCTCTACATACACAGCACATGCTAGAAGGAACTGTATGGAACCTAACTTAGGCACAAAGTGCTCTACAACAACATGCTATGCCACAATCCATAATATCGCCTGTTAAGAAATCTGTTATCATGGCAAAACACATGTTGTAAAATAGTGACCAAGAAGGTGACAAGAAACACGGAGAGACAGATTTTTTTTCATAATTACTTTCGCTTGAAAAGGTGCAAAGATATCATCAGAGAAATACTGATTACAGTACCAGTCATTCCCCCACGTTTTTTACTCTGAGTTCATTCATGTTTTAGTCCCGACCCAAAGGAAGAGGTAGTAAAGAAATCATGAAAAGGAAATCAACAGCTGCAACAGCCCCTAAGCCCACACAGCTGGGTGGTACGGAAGGGGCATAGTGGCACAAGCTAGACAGTGACAGCAAGATTTTAAATATGATATTTGGAAATATAATATCATTTTACTTTCTGATTTTTTTTTTACACTTAGCTTTTCTTCCAAACCAATTTCTGTAGATTCATTATTAAGAAACTCTGTGCGACACAGAATTTAAATCATAAGCCCTCTGGCCTTCCAAATACAGGTAAGATAAGATGCTGTCATGGAGTAATTCTTCACTGTATGTAACTGTCATTACATTTAGTGCTACATATGTAATGTGCAAAGGAATGTTTATGAGTTGAACAGAAACAGTTCATCAAAGGTAGAATTTAATTAGAAGTCGAGTTTTGAAGAGAATACAAATTCTCCTTGCCGTTACTAGATCACCAACTAAAAGGCATGTCTACTATGCAGGGAAGTGGTGGGATCTGGGGGCATTATAGCCCACTTAGCCACTCTAGTTTATCTGTAAACAGATCAAGAAAGTTAAATTATAACGCACAATGATCTCTCTACATATACTAAAGTTTATTTCTGACGGGGTGAATTAAACCTCTTGAGCATCTCTGCTGCCACAGCTGGAGCACTCCAGATCATGAACTGTTTTATTTCAAGCTAATTTAGGTACTATACACTACATTGCCTTCTGGCATAATTTATAAAGCAGATAATAATAACAGTCATACACCCTCAGCCTATGCACAGCACTTAGTGAAAATGTCAGCAGTTAGTTACTATAGAAACAGAAAGCAAACTCTTTCACATGTGAAAAATGTTCAAGTCACAGCCCACAGCAGTAAGGTTGTAATGTGGCTTACCTACAGGATACTTCAGTGGCGTGATTAAAATGGTGCAAATCACGCTCAGCATTAGCACAGGTTCATCTAACATAGAATCATACTCATGTCCAGGGTTGCCCCGACCCAGGTGCAGCACCTTGCACTTAGACTTGTTGAACCTCATTAGGTTCACATGGGCCCACTTCTCAAGCTTGGCCAGGTCCCTTTGGATGGCTTCCCTTCCTTGTGCACCATTCAGCTTGGTGTCACCTGCAAACTTGCTGACCAAAACATATCCTCACAGCAGAACCACTGCATTGCATTCCTTCAAAGTATCTGATGGATGTCAGTGTCACATGAACACTAATAATTTATCACAACTAAATATATGCCCAACATCCCTTCCTTTCCCTCGGTTGGTGACTGATTCAAACTAAGACCATATACTGGAGCTGAATGCCCTATGACAACACAGCACTTTAGGTCAGTTCTTTGCAAAAGGCAGCTACATCCTTGGCCGCTACACAAGGGAATGCCCGGAAAGGACTCCTGTTATGGTTCTATAGGACCTTTGCCGCTTTTTAATGTCTTCTTACATCATGTCCACTCTGTATCACCTGAGAAAGGATTTCACAGGCACTATCATAAAATATAGAGCTGTATTTACAGCTCTTTATAACATCTTGTGGTTTTGTACCTAATTTCCCTCAGCTGTTCTACTAATAAGGGAAGCGTGTATCTTGGAAACTCTGCCAAAGCATATTTCTTTAGAAAGAGCCCAAAGTAATTTATAGTGTATGCAAAATGTGTTGAATGTTTCTTATGCCAAGGCAAGATAGTTGTACTTAAAGGATGTGACAATTACTTAACTTCACAAGCATCAGTACAGGCCAACTGGATAGCAAAGACATTTTAAGTTTGTAGTATTTAACTCTCCAGGTATGAATGTAGTCAGCAGACCCAGATTTGAACATTTAAACTTAAACATAGCTAAATTTTACTACTAATAATTCCGCACATACCAAACAGGTCATCCAAATGAAAACTGTTATTACTCTTTGCTAATTATTAAGTTTCCAAGTGACCACAGTATTTCACCATAAAAAACAGTAATAATGAATTCTCTCAGGTTAAAATATGCTTTATATGTGGAAGTATATCAGAGTTTATTGTCATTTAGATTTTTTCTAAATTACACAGTAACTCCTTATATTTCATACACCGTTCTCTCTTTAGAGCTTTACAGAGCCTCTTCAGAAATAGTTTTGTGATTGTATTTGTTCTGTCTGTTGAAGACATTGTCCAGTTTTTAACAGATGGACTGAGATAATGTTGACAACATGACATCTGAAATTAGCAAAGAATTGTAAATCTGAACCACAAGATGAAAGAAATGGGAGTTGCAGATATAGGAAGTATGGATAAGCTGGGCAAATAATTAATAATTAAATAGAATAATAATGAAATTGTCCTCAGAGACCCAGACCATTTAGCTGTCAGTGGAACTTATGGTACTAACAGAGACATCACTACCAATTAAATTATCTGATCATTTTTGATTAATCAGACAGAGCATCACTGATCTACTGAAATAAAAAGTGAATAGTTCTTAAAATTGATATTAAAAAGTTATGCCTGCTATGCGGTATGCCTCCCACAGCAGTCTAAGTGTTTTCTGTAATAAGCAGGGAAATTCAGTTTAATTTAGTAGGGTAGCATGCCCTGAGGGGAGCGAAAGTATTTTCAACAAAGAGAAAACATCTGGAAAGACACTTATTTATAGAGGCATGTGAGAAACAGGCTCGTGCTCATGAAGTTAAAAAAGAATAACATTCTTTCCTGATGAATTAACAAAGTTACCATGTATCACGATTTAATTAATCTGAGTTTCAGGATTTCTTATTTATGTATTTGTTCTGTTTTCTTTTACTTCTGTATATCAATTTTGTCAGTGTTGTAACACAATTCAGGCTTGAGAAGCAGTCAGCTGCTTTTTAAATTTCCAGTACAAGTAAACTAAGCTTCATTAACAAGTAGACTTTCTTCGGTGTAGCACTTTTCAATAAAAGGTTACAAAGGTTATCGTTAGAATAATCTAGGCTGTCAGAGGAATGAAAATCAACAAATTTCTTTTTTTTTTTTTTATTTTCTTACGTAAGTATGATGGCTGAGATCCAGTTCTCCAATTCTGAAAGCTACTCTGAGTCAACAAAGCAGTAGACAGGAGAAGTTACAAACTACAAATATAAATTCTTATTGATGCTTTTGATGCCTCACAAGAAGGTTCTGGTTTGAAATTTTTTTCACCAAAATTACTTCAGAAAATGACTTGTGAAACCAGAATACTAATGAAATATGCTTTTTCCTTTGACCTTTTTGGACATCAAATATGCTGTCAGAATGCAACTGTCTGAGCAACTAGCAGGGTCATAAATGTTTGCAGAGAAAACATTTAGAATTGTAGGCAGGAAAATAAGAATTCAGTAAAAATAAGATTAATAATTCTTAGTCTGAAAAAACATTTATTTTCATATGTTTTTGGACTTTGGCTAAGGGATGTTTCTCAAGGAAACTGCAACCCTCATCCTGGTACATTTAAAACTCAAAAGCTGAACTCCAACTCAGTGCCTTGCACTGGTAGAGATGCTGGGCCTGAAAAGGGACATCTGTCCCCCATGACTGTATAGCAGAGAGTTACTAGATACTAACTCCCACTCATCTTCCAAGTTTAACAGAGAATTCTAACCGGCTCTTATGCAACCACTAGCTCTTTTAGTCACGTTTTTTCAGCCATATTTTAGTTATGCCACAGCATTGGTGAACACAAATCACTTGACAGGTAAATAAGGTACGGTTTGTTGGACAAGTACTATTTCTGCAAGACCACCTGATGTAGCTGGAAGAAAAGAGCACACAATTATTTGTTCAGCTTTGGAATGGAAACAGAAACTTCAGGATTTGAACAAATTGTTCCCAGTTTATCTTACTTTTTTATTCTATTTTATTTCATTTTATTATTTTTTAATTAGGCAATTTGAAAGAAAAAGGTAGTTCCCCTTTGGCAAGGCAGAGCCATTGTCATTAACAGGGCAAAGAATGACACAGACAGTACTGCTACTGACAATATAGCTGTTCCTGTGAAAGACTGTGATGATGTCAAAATGATTAAAGATCTTAAATAAATAAATAAATAAAGCATTTATATAACCAGGATGGAATTCAAATGTCATCAGGAAAAGAAAAAGACAGAAAGAGAAAAAGAAAGAGAAAAAGACAGAGAAAAAGAAAGAAAAAGAAAGAAAGAAAAGAAAAGAAAAATAAAAAGATTACTGATTCCAAAAAAAAATACCAAGAGAAATAATTTTCTTGGTAATTCCAGCTGAAAAAGTGACATAATAATACTAAATAACTGTACAAAAGTCAAGCCCTGAAACCACTCAGTAAATCATTCAACAGTTTGACAGATAGTATCAGGAAATATTTGTAAAAAGTTCCTCCACCCCAAGACACAAATCACTGCATTATGAGTCTGAAATAATAAAAGTCTGCTAGCTTTATTTGTTGTAAATGTGATTAAATTTCAAATTGTTCAAACTTTTTATACATTTTAACTTTACAACTTGTAATCTCCTTATTTTCTTACTTATTTTTCCCAGACTTCATTAGTTGACTGTGTACCCAACTAAAGGAACAAGCATGTGAAGAAAGGTGTGGCAGGAAGGGACATAAGTAATTCATGAGGTAATCTCTGATCCTCTACTCAATTAGCGTCAGAGTGATATTTCTATTAGAATACTATTTCAGAAAGCAGCATTCTTCATATGAAAAAATCTTGCTCTAACAATTTCCGTAAGTTTTAATGAGTTTTTGGAAGAGATGTCCATTGCAATGCGAAGAATTGAATCTCATGTAAAGATTTATTTTTTGCCTCTCAAGGCATTGCACTGGAATATCAATTAGACATTGCTCTTCCTGTCCTAACAAGTCACACTGTGGCCATAGAGCAGGTTTTCCACCCAAGAGCGGGGGCAAAAAACCTCCTGTGCTTCAAAAATTATTTACTAAGTATATTTTGAGATGAAAGGTACATACAAAATGCAAGATGAATATGAAGTGTAAAATTTAGTCAAGAATTTCCAGTATGTACTGATATGATACAAGCATAACCAAAGTCCTAGCTATGTCTTCAAAGACTGAGGTCACACCAACACAATTCCAGAAAGTCCTTTTGCACTATTGCTGAAAGCTGTACGATGGGAGTCTTCACAGCAAATAATGTATGAGTTGAACAGGGAGATTTCTTATTTGAAGGAATGTGCCTCAGATATTTTGAGATAGGGAGATTTATGATCCAAAAATTATTAAAGCCAGAAATAACTCTGGTACTCATCGGTCTTTTTATCAGGACCATTCTATGTAATATGTGATATAATTTAAATACATTTTGAAACACAGGTATTCTTCATGGTAAATCTTACTTTTATTACTTTGTAAAGGCAGAATTGTTTAATGTTGCTCTTACCAGTGTTATGAAGAGGGAATATGCTAATGCCATTTGATATCTTCTGGTTTTGAAAGCATTTAGTACGTGCTAAAGCAGCAAGAAACAGCTAAACAGCACAAAAATCAGGAAGGACTCTTTCCAAACATCTCACTTTGTTTCCACCATGTACTCATCTTATAATGCGAACTGTGACTGTATATATATTTTGTTGCCATAAACAGCTTTCATTTATTTGACATGAAAAACTGAAGTTTTTCTGTGATTATTCTCTTCCCACAGAGCTTCTCTGACAGCCATTGGTCTAGTACTAAAATTATTCCACTGAAACCACATTATCAAGGCATAAGCAAGAATGGCCAGAAAGTGTACCTTTGCACAGAGGCTTTGGACTTCTGGATAATGCATTCTAGCTTTCTACGGCCCTTAGGGAAATTTGTGAATAGGCTTTTTTATATGGGAAGCCATTGCACAAAGGAGCTCACTCAGTGAGCCAAAACTTACAAGCTGCTACATCTGAGGTAGCAAATGCTTTTTGAGAATACCTAGCTCTAGGCTTTACCCATATGAGCAAAGCTAATATTAAATTAGATAAAATAGCTTTGCTAATTTACTTTGCCTTCTTTGAGGGATAGCTTAACTATGATAACTATTTTATTATGATAAAGTATGTTTATGTTTTATAGATTATATAAGATTTCTTACAAGTATAGAATACATATTCATATTATTTAAACACAACACAAATAAGGTTATTTCCCTTACTGAAAGCAGGTTAGATGTACTGTAAGGTTTTCATAAAACACTAGGGATATACCTCAACATCTTAATTCTTCTCTTTATTCTCTTCAAATTCTTCTCTGAAATGCTCCTGCATAACATTCTTCTACTTGCCATCATTCTTTTTTTTTTTTCTTAATTATACATTTTCAGCTTGTACATCTCCGTGTAATTGATATACTGGTTGCTAATACATACTTACTAATTTGGCAGGGATGGACAGAGTTGCATTTTATAAGCTCCTGGAAAGCTGTGGGGTTTTGATGACCCAGACTTTCATCAAAGACCTATACTTCTTTCGGCATCAGCTCTCTAATCATAACTTGCTGGATAGGTTTCCAACAGGCAGAATGAATTAACATTGCAGAGATCACCCTGAAATTTGTGCTTAGTAGTTTCCATATAATATGTGCTGGAGTAGACATGAGTAGACATGTGGTGAAAATAGCTTACTCATTTGGCATAAAAAAAATATGATAACACCATTCATCAGAAAAATGTACAGATGGCTTTGGATTGTCTCGGCAAGGGTTCATATTCTGTATTCTTTCCTTCAAGAAGAGCTGTCTTGCTTGTTTTTCATGGTGATTCACCTGATGCTGCCTAGTGGGCAACTACAGTGCTAAAAGCCTAGTGAGGACAGTGAATGAAGCTTAGCAGGCATTCCAGTACTTCTCTGTTGTCCAAATTTTTACTTTGAGTTAAGGCTAACACATTTCCAAATATATTCTCACCTACTCTGACTTCCTTTCCTGAGACCTCTGTGACATCTTTCAATCTACTGTCATCTGGAAACATCTTATGCTTCTGTTTGAACATCAGTTCACAAATCTCTTTTGAAACAAGGATCATTCTGAAAGCAATTCTTGAATTCACTATATCCAGTCTCTTATTTTGTGTATGTTCAGTATGTGATCAGAAGAATCTGTAAGACTGACAGACTGAAAAATTCCACCTAATTAGTACTCACCACATTTAGCCAAGTTTCTTCAGCACTTCAAGCAATGTTCTACTAACGTATTATCTTGCTTTTCTAATTCTAAATACCTGAAGATTTGCATGAGTCAAAGAGATTAATTCAATAGTGTTATGTATCTCACCAAGTTTAAAGTTTCAAACCTGAAATGAAAAAGAAATGTGATATAAACTGGAAAAAACCAACAACAAGCAGGAGGTAAGAAAGAATGGATGAGCAAGAATAATATTATGGAATGTAGTTTTCATTTCAGATACTACCTTGGAAGAAAAACAGTCTTTGAGAGATTATTACTCATTAAAAAAAAAATCTACCACACCATACAAATAAATGTCCTATTTAAGATAAATTCACTTAAAAAGTGGCACTGGAGAAATTAAAAAAAAAAAAAAAAAAGAAACATTTACAGAGACTTTTTCCCAGTTAGTTCCACCAAGAGATTTTCTCCATAAAACAGAGATACTTGCAAACAAAATTATTTTAATACACTACATCTCCAAGCTGTGCAGCAAATACAAGATGTACCTACTAACCACCCTTCCAATGCTGTATTGTATATCAAACATACATAACCACAATATACTTGTTATGGTTAAGACAAACTGAGCCACAAAACCGGCTTGTCCCTTACGATATAAAAGGCCTACAGGAAAGGCAGGAATAAAACTCATTTCTCGCAAGCCCCTGTTTTAACCATATCATCCCACATAAGAATTCCCTGCAGTAAATAAATTTATTTTGATACAGATCTTTTTTCTTTTCCAAAAGAAGCTCTAAAGTGAGACCAACACTGCTCTCTGATTTTTTGAAGTGCTTTCAATATTTATGCTGGCCTGAATGTGAACAGAAGTTCCCTATAAGTTTTAGAAATATTTGGCTAGACACCAAACACTGCACTTACATAAGGCCATACAATCACCTGACACTTGTAGCTGCCTTGCCGATTTTCCAAGAATTTTAATCTTCTTTTCTTGAAACTATCCCTTTAGTGAGCGAATATATTTAGTCTATTATTTGAATGGTTGTTTTGGAAACAGAGTTTGATTTATCAAACAAGAAATTATTTTCCACTCCCAAACATCAGAAATCAAAAGAAATTTATTTGTACAGCAAAGTACAAAGTGCAGCTTGTCATATAAGAGGGCCCATTCCTCAACTGAGCACTCCCAGGCTGCTTCTACGCATTTAAAAGCCTTTCTACAGAATAATAATGAAGCTTCACAGTTCTTCCTTCCTGCCAAACAGATGGATCATCATGCCAGCGAGTAATGCACATAGTTGGTGCACAGCAATTACTACACCATGCAAAAAGCAGATCAGAGATAGATACTTGATGTTTGGAGGCAGCGGTAACATGAACTTCCCACTATCATAGATTTTGCTTTTATAACATGCTTTAATATACAACTAGCCTATTCAATTTGCTTTAGTTCATATTTTGTAGCAGATATAAAATTAAATGGTTCAAATCCCTACCCTCCTGAAGTCAATGGAAGTTTTAACTACAGACTTCAAAGAAATCAAAATCTGTCTCATCGGTACTCAAAATTGTTCTATTTACTGACGACACAACTAGAGCTATTTATTAGTAATGATTTTTGGTGTCTGTTTTTTTGCATGTGTAGTTTACACTTACAACCCTTGTAATAATTAACGGTCACTAATGTGACAACAGATTATATTAAGAAGGCTCTGAACCACAAACTGCAGGAGGCCAGAACAATACACTACAGAATTACTACTTTGTGTGCAGTCTTCCACTTTAAAAAGGATTACTGCATGCTCCTCTTAAAACAACAGAATTGTTGAGATTGGAAGGTACCACTGGAGGTATTTGGTCCTCCCCCTGCTCAAAGGAGTGTCAACTACATCAGGTTGCTCAAGGCCATGCCCTCTCAGGTTTTTATTATTTTCAAGGATGGAGACTACACAACCACTCTGGGCAACCTGTCCCAGGGTATGACCACCCTTGCAAGTGAAAGATTTTTCTTATGTTTAAGTATTTCAGTTTGTGCCTCTTGTCCTGTCACTTTTTTTGCAGTGATGTTACATACATTGTGGGAATATCTGGAGATCTCCACTGCTGCAAACCCACCAGTGTAACTCTACTTCAGCTGTACAGAAGATCATTCAAAACATCATTCACTATCAATCACTAGCATGTCAAAGCAAATTTAAATTCCTACTATACTCCTACATAAGCACTTCCTACTACTAATCCTGCAAGCAGTTTTTTTTTCCTCTCAAAAACACCATCATTGTCTCTATATCTTTTGAGGTTCCAGAAAGGGCTTGTCATACAGAAGGGATGGAGGCTGGGTGAGGAAGTGAGCTATGCACAGAAAGCAAGAGCAAATTTTTTAGAAAAAGTTTTATTTGTGTAGCAGCATGATCCATTAAGTAGGATGAAAACAGAGGAGGGCATGAAATTAGTGGCTGGGAAGTCACTGACGAATCTTCTAGCAACTATTGTTTTGTGCTCTCCAACACTTTCCTGTCTTATCATTAGCAAAGCAGCAAGAGGAGGGGGCAGCACGGTGCACACAGTCATGCAACTCCAACACAGATCACAGAATCGTCTGGGTTGGAAAAGTCCTTCAAGATCACCAAGTCCAACCTCACCTACCAAGTCCCATCACTAAACCGTGTCCTTTAGTGCAATGTCCACAGCTCTCTTAAATACCTGCAGGGATGGGGACTCCATCACTGCCCTGGGCAGCCCGTTTCAATGCTTGATGACCCTCTCCATGAAGAAATTCTTCCTAATGTCCAATCTAAACCTCCGCTGGCACAACTTGGGGTTGTTTCCTTGTGTCCTATCACTTGTCACCTGAGGAAAGAAACTGACACTCACTTTGCTGCAACCTCCTTTCAGGTACCTGCAGAGAGCAAGGTCGCCTCCTCTTCTCCAGACTGAACAACCCCAGTTCCCTCAGTCACTCCTCATAATTCATCCTCTATTCCCTTCACCAGCTTCATTGCTCTTCTCTGCACACAATCGAGCAACTCAGTATCTTTCTTGTAGTGATGGGCCCCAAACTGAACACAGTAGTCAAGGTGCGGTCTCACCAGTGCATGAACAAGGGGACAATCCCTTCCCCAGTCCTGCTGGCCACACGACTGCTGATGCAGGCCAGGATGCTGTCAGCCTTCCTGACCACCTGGGCCACTGCTGGCTCATGTTCAGCCACCTGCTGACCAGAGCCCCAAGGTCCTTTTCTGCTGGGCAGCTTTCCAGCCACTTTTCCCCAAGCCTATACTGCTGCATGGGGTTGTTATGACCCAAGTGACAGCAACTGCTCCTAGCAGGCTCACACATATCCTTGGCATCTGCTTACTTTGCCTATGCCCAAAGACAGTCTTCAGTGGCAATTTCTCTAGTCTAAAACCTACTGGAAGTTTGTGGCTATACCAGGCATTGCATTGTTCTAGCACTGGTGCAGATATACCAGCTGAGGTAAGAGGAGAGCAAAAAGATCTAAACAAAGCAAAAATTGCTACCTCATTCCATTTGATCCCGACACAACACTACTGTAGGCTCCCAAAGGATGGAACATGTAAGGACAAAAGTCAAACACTTAAAAGCAAGTACAACCACAGGTACACTCCTCTGCATGATTATAGAAGTTTCTATACTCGTGCCTAACAGCTGACATGTCCACACCAACAAAGCTTTGGTGACACAGAGCTCAGCTGCCTTCCAAGGGGATTATGCAACTTAAGGGGAACGATCCTGTGGTACACATGAAATTCAAACTCTGACAACAGACCAAAAGGAATGAAATGTATAGCTGCAGTTACTTATTAAAATTCATGATGGAATGAAAGGTCTAAAATGATTTTCCCTGTTATTAAGGTATTTTTTGTAATTTTCAATAATGACACTATTCCACTGAAAACCAAATCCATCAATAAAAAAATGCAGTTTTTAAAAACATTACTATCGAACTTACAGTAAATTATTTGAATCATTGGCAGTAGTCTCCGTATTTGTCTTTATCTTCATTTTCCTAAAAGTGCAGTTCTTTTACATCCAAACATATATTGCTTATGGGATGCATTAAGTATGATAGGAAGTAATTAGAAAACTGCTTAAAATCTTAGACCATCAGTTTCATGAAAATAGAGCTGACTTCAGTTCCTTGCTTGAAAGAGTTTTTGACATACAATGCAGTTTGTTAAATGTCAATTTCCTAATGGGAAAACTAAACAATTTTAAACTATAATTTGTTTTCTTCATCTCAACTGAAACGTTGTTTCAAACTAATTTATTAAACACTGAATGTATCTCCATGTCAGCACATTTACCAATTTAAATTGGAATTCAAACCTCCATTCCTTCTAAGAGCCAAGTCTGCAGGAAAACATCTGCCTGGAGATCTGTGAATTTTTCTCAGCATCGTGGGAAGTAATTTCTGGCCAGAGAATGCAGCCTGTATAGCAGAATGGGCACATCGAGCCCCTGTAAAATTCCCATGTGGTACTGACCCAAAATGGAAAATGCTGAGAGATGAATTTACATGAAAACAAACTATGATTGTTTAAAAAAAAAAAAAAGAAAATAAATCTAATTTTACGGATACATGTGTGTGTCCATTTGTATCCATCTCCACTGAGTGGGGAAAAATTAAACTTCAAAAGTAAAAAAAACCCTTTTATTCTATTTGGGATGAAAGCACAACAACAAAAAAAATCAAGACTTTGAATATTGCTTTAAGAAAAAAAAAGCCTCCTATTTTCATTTAGCACTACCTGCCACCTTCCATCATTTTACTTCTATCACAAACTTGCTTCACAATTTTTAACTGCTTTTGAACATCTTCAGAGACTTTTTCATAAGGCCTGCTCCTAACTCCAAGGTGTAAGCAGAATTTTGTATTTCCACTACAGCATAGTGTCTCTACTATAGAAGAAATAACAGCAGCTTCTCAAAGTAATACATATGATTTGATAGAGCGGTGCTGGCAGTTTGCAATATGGAGTAAAGCAGAAATGCAGGCATGCACAGTAAGGCTTACAAATGAAACTAATGCTGATTTCTTTGGAGGGAAGCTCAAACATGTTATAAACAGTTTTAAACATCTATTTATTTCCTTTAACATGTATTAAGCTGCAGTGATCCTGACCAGACGTCCATTGTGCAGTGAGGAGTTGGCGATTCACAGAGCAGTTACCCTGTGCTGCAGCCTGGCCTTTAGGCCTGTGCTGTGCTGCACGTATGCCTTGGCTGCGGGACAAGCTTAGCCAGCTCACTGCAACAGGCAGCTCCCACTGGTACCAGCGATTACACCACCTGTGTGGCCTTGCCTTTATCTAAAAGTGCAGCAAGGCACTCTCATGCGAACATCCTTCCTGCTTGACAGTAGAAATGATTAATTGAGCTGTTTACATGTAAGAAAAGCCCATAATAGCTCAAATGACCAAAATGAGCTAACTTTTTCTGAGACAGGACCCGCGCAGCACGTTGATCACAGGGAAGATAAACTATTGAAATTTTTTGGAATGCGGAAAAGCACACTACCACTTTTACAGACAATTAGGAACACGGACAAAAGTAGTATTTTTTTTTTTTTCATTCAGTAATATGCATTACTCTTCATTTAAAACTATCTCTACTTGTTTCAGAAAACACCAAGCCTTACAAAAGCTAATGCAAAACTGTTTTTAGAAGGGCTGTAAATACTTTGTTCACAGGTGTGTATATACATATTCACAATTCACAATTTTTTAATTTTAGTAGTTATTATAATTATATAGGAATTGTAGGAACGAAGCATGCAGTAGAAACAACAGTGGAACCTAAGGTAAAACCCAGTGTTCAGAAAAACAAAATTTTCAAACAAATCAACTGACTAAATCTAGACAATGACATTGTACAAATGCTTATTAAAAACAATGACCAATCATTCTGTAGTCATTATTTATTACATGAAGCAAGATTTTTTAAAATAGTCATTCTGGGTAGAAACTGTGATTTGCAGTAAGAACTGATGAAAGCATTGTGACTTTCTACTGAGATCTGTGGAAATCTATCATCAGCTTAAAATGAAGCATTATAAAGACTGGAGACTTATTTCAGATTTACTACAGCACGTTATCATTCATATTCCTCTGAGGCAAGAGAGGAAGGATCAGAAATTCCTTCCACGTACCACTGTGCTCCCAAAACTCTGTGGACACAGGGAAATCTGAGCTTTGGTACAATCTGAATACAGCTTGTATTTTGCTTCAGGTGACACCAGCAAGCAGAAAAGTAGCCATGTCTGTGACTTGCCAGCTTTCTGTCATCTGGAAAGAGGTGATTTCAGTGAGAAGAGGGACGCCTCAGGCCCACTAGTATATTTAGGAATCCCTTTTATCATGTAATATAAAACACAGCTATCCTTCCCTTTTGTTTCCACCCTCTTCCCAATAAGATTTATTCTACCTAAACTTCACTCTTAAAATGTCTGATATTTCTCTCACAACATAAGCTTTTTCTCAGTGAGAAAGCCATCCAGATAAAAGACAGCAGGCTGCCTTCTTCTTTGCTCACATTTTACTATCCTTGACATGCCAACTCTGATATACTGTTATACATCAGCATACAGCTTCTTCAGAAACCTTTCATTCTGATGTGTTATGGTTTACATAACCAGAATGGTCTACTTAATTTAGGTATATTGCCTAAGATAATAATCAGCCCTAGAATCAGTGTAAGCTGCTTTTGCGCCTGGAATCAATTAGTGACCTGACTATTAATTTTGTTAATACTGCAGAACTTACAAATTCTGAAAGTCTGTTAGGCCCTAGGCATCAGTACTGTATGTGTGTATCAGAGTATTCTGCTCACAATTTTTATGAAGGTAATAAGGGCATCACCTCAGAAAATATTTTAAAATAAATATTTAAATAAAGAAAATGTTGCACTTTTTATTTATACAATTAAGAATTAGTACTTACATCTAGTCTACATAGTTGACTTTTGGCTTAGATTTGTGACAGGGAATCGGTGTGTTAAAGCAGTACCAGTGGCAAGAAGAAATACTACAAGAATGATGAAAGTTGACAGTGAATGAACCCTACATCAAATCTTCACAACTGAGAGCTGCAAAACACAACCCAGTACTTCATAATGAGATGACACTGCAATGTGTCACAAATGAAAATGATGACAACAGCCTGTCAGGTTTTCACCTCTTCAGTGAAGAACAGGAACGAACTGGACGTGAGGTAGTGCACTCAGGCGATCTAACAACACCCGCCCCAGCTGGCTTACTTTCTCCCTCAGCTGAGGAATCAGAGCATGCAGTAAGGTCCTGTGTCAGCACAGTTCCACTGCCAGACATGAGATTCTACCTTTTAATGCATATGCCAGCAGTTCGAATCAAGTGTTATTGCTAAATTTGCTGCGTAGCATCAAAAATAAAAATCAGCTGATCTCTACAAGCTTCAGTTTATCCATTTATGAAACACACAACAATGATAATTTACCTAAGTGCTCAGACAACTATTTTAACATGCTTTTTGATACGCTAATAAAGAATCTAATGTAGAACAGGGAACAAATACAATGATCAAATGCGAGAACTTGGCTGTATTTAGCTGCTTTAACTGAAAACAGTTTTTACAGGAGGATTGAAACCTCAATCCTGTTCCTACATTCATCGCTACGGTACTATATTTATGTATTGTCGATTCCTTGTTGTCTAGGCATCAGCCATAGTACATTTTAAATGAGATGGAAAATTCTTTTATTCTCTGTGTATCCTGGTCCTCTGAAGGAATAGAGAGAACACCAGTGTGCTACGATTAAGTCTTATGAAGACTGACTTGTTTAAACCATCACTATCTGAGATATATCTATGCCACTTGGCCAACTAAGCCCTTGCTCTTTCCAGATAATTTCCTTGCTATTTTTAGATAACTGAAACCTGAATATATTTGCTATTAAACATGTAGTTAATTTAATGAAACCAGAATGACAATATTTACGTGGGTTAGAGACATTAAATACTATTAGCCAGATATTACCCTTCTTATGACCCACAGCAAAGATAACCTGTTTGCATGCCATATTAGGAGAGGTACATTAGAAATACTGAGTGATGGAAGAGCTGCATAGAGATAACGTACTATTTGGTTTTAAATTGCTTCAAGAGGAAAAACAAGTGTGTATCTCATCACTCATTCAAAATTACAGAGCTATCCACATCTTGGGGATACTGTTTTAATTCAGTTACTTTAACACACAATTAATTCCATGAAATATTAAGCCAAGTAACTAACTGGCATTCAAACATTTTCAAAAGGATTTGAGGATCCTTCTTAATTACCATTTGCATAGACACATTACTGCTAATTACTGTTGCCTGGATAGAGTGTGGGACCTCCTCTGAAATCTGTATACACAAGGATGAAAAATTTATGATTCTGAAAATCATTTTTCATTCAGGCAGTACTTATCTGTGTAAACTGATCTGAACTTCCCACGTGTCAACTAGAAGTACTTAAATGATCCAAGTTTTCATGACTGGACTCTCAAAACTTTAGAAGAATAAGAATATAACTTTTAAAATTCCTATTAAAAAAAAAAACTTGCTTGCTTTCTCTCATTTTCTCCATTCATATATGGGAAATAAAATCAACCATCCAAAAGAAACATTGCAAAAGTGCACAGTCAAAGAAAACAGAAATTTACTTCTGCAGGGGAGCAGGGAAAAAAATCCCAGTCCTGTTCAATTTTAGGCATTTGAAAACCTGTAATATACCTCTTCATTCTTTTTACTGCTGCACTTCTCTCCTTTATGATCTAGTACTCTGCTGAAAAAAAACTAATGATCTCTGAATTCAAACCTGCCACCAGCTGTCTTTGGCAGAAGTGATATAAAAGTGCACTTTCCCTGCATTGTGCTTGTAGGAAAAGGCTGAAAAGATGTGGGTGTGATAACCCAGCTTACAGTGCACAATGTGCTGTGTGATGCTACTCATCTTCGAGAAGCAAGGAGGACATAAGTAATAGCAAAGGGCTACAAGCCAAAGTAGAAAGGGGACATTAAACAGCCAAAAACTACAAAATTCGTCTTGCTGTTAAGAGGTAAATTGCTGCCAATTAGGCCATTTAATTGAATAAATGTTTTCTGCCACCATAATAAAGGTCAAAGTAATCCCTTTTCATCCAGTTCATTTTCTTCACATAACACTACATTTAGTAACAAGCACTGCTCATAGACTTTGAAGAGGATTCACATATTGTCTGTTCTCATTGACTGGAAATAGTTGCCCAGTGTTACAAAACCTCTGAAGTAGGGGCACTCATTAGATAAAGGAAAAGCAGATATACATGCAAATTCTATAAATCTCTATGCTTGACAAATATCTCGTAAGGAGCAGTTGCTCCTCTGATCCTAAAGAGTTAATCTAAGAAGAATAAGTAAATCCAAGTTTTGTAACTGTGTCAACTCCTTTTCAATTTTCAGACCAGTAGCTTTATCATTAAACACCTGGAAACTCAATAACTTATGCAGTACTAGCAGCACCGATGTACACTGTCCGGTTGTAGGCAAAGGTATTGACAGTCCAAGTCGATAGTATTACACCTCATTCCAGCCTGAGTACAGTAGTAACAAATCAAAAATGTGTTTTTTCACCACTTACAACTGTGAGTAGATTGCAAAGTATTTTCTGATTTATATAGTAGTATACAATAATCTAAAAATTTCCTAGAAGCAGTTTTAACTGACAAACTCTGAGTTTAATTCCATATTTATTAATGACTACTCAAAAATGAAAGATTATTTTCTAGAGGCTGGATATCAAGTATGTCAAGCTTTCTTCTGTCCTTTTCCTTTGTTTTAAGATTTTTTTACCATATTAGCTTATTTTTAATGCAAATATGATATAATGAATAAGTTGTTTTTCTTTAATTGTGTAAGAATGAACAGCAATAATCATTAGAAATTAAAACAGTACTCTCCTATTTGACAAAATATATTCAAAAATAAATATATGCAATATAATTTATCTCAGACGATGATCATAAGTGGATGCAAAACATCCATCTTGATACCAAAGGATATTAGAGAGAAAGAACAAGGAACATATTAGAGAGTATTTAAACAGATACCAGAATAAACTGTTGTTTAAGTATCAAATTGTAGCACAGAACACAAACCCTAATCATTATCTACAGCTTTGCTCTACATTCTTTTTGCAAATAACCTTCTGGTCCTTTTTCTTTGATGTGAACTCCTCACATCCAGAAAACAAAAAATCTTTAGTATATGCAATACAATCATTAGCCAGCAACTTTCACCTAAAAGGAAGCACCCTGATAAACTGAAAATAAATGCTGTCTGACTTGCTTTTCTTGAACTCTTAGTGAGCAATTTTTATTAAATGCATTCCTTTGTTAATGTAAAACCATTTTTAGTACTACTTTAACTACTCTGCCTTTTGTTCATTCTTTAGTTACAGTCCTTCGTTAGAGCACTTTAACTTCAGGAATCAATATAACTGATTATTCAATGCTCTGCATCTCTCTAAATTTAGTATTTAAAGTTATAAGTGCATTGATATTTGAATCGTTGCAACGTATATTAATAGGAACAAAAATAAGCTTTTCCACTGAATATTTAGCTATTTTGTAAATCTGTTGATTTTGTGCGACTCTCCTACCGGGCAACAATGGCAGAAGGAAGAAGTCCCATCAGTCCAAGGATTCTCTTCCTAAAGAGAAGACAAACATGACTCATATCACATCTGGAGCTAAATTAGTTCTTTAAACTGGAGAAGCTTAAAATAAAAACCTTATTGATCACATTTAGAAGTGTCTTGTCCTGCACATTCAGCTATCTTTTGGAATGCGCAACCTTACATAATCAAACATGGGAAAAAACAACAAATGGGAGAACAGGGCAGTGAGTGACTCAAATTGGTGTCTTCAGGACAATGTATTTTCACAATTCCAAAGTATATTCATCAGATTACTGAACCCCACTCATTAACAGCAGTTGATATCAATATTTATATAAGCGTATCTATATATAGCTGAACACATCAGTATTAAGTGTGACAACTGCGTATCATTTTCAAAGGGGATACATTAAATGCTGGTACAAGCAAAGGAATGAGTTACCTTGGCACACAAAAAGTATGTGACTGCAAACTGTTTTTCCGTTTCCCCTTCCCAACAAAGGATCTAGAACGCCACATGAAACACCCAGCTATGCTACACGGTTATGTATGATGAGGTTTCGTACCACCCTGAGGCATCACAGCATCTAATGCTAGTCTGCAGGAAATGCAGCAGTATTGTTACAAATCCTTAGAAACTTAGGCCAAGACACTGATGCCTCAGAGTGCTTGTAATTCACAGCCCAGAGTCCTCTCTCAACAGTACGATCCAACTACCAGCCTAAGAAATGTTTTGCTGTATCCTGTTAAATCATAGCCAGGGTAACAGAAGGAAGCGAGAAAACAAACACCTCATAGAGCAACCTATTGTTGCTCTGTGCCCCCCATTAAACCAAAAAGATTCAGATCAGTATGTGGCAGAAAAGCGATCCTACCCAACAAGAGACAGGGCTACTGCAAACAAAGATGACTGTTCCATTCCTGTTAAAGCTGTTGCTATTGTGTAGGAAAGAACTCAGTATATGTAGGGACAGAAATGATGTGCACGATTTATCCCAAGGAATATGGCATTCAGCAAGGACTGACATCCTCATCTCTAATTCATGCTCCCAAGACAATTTAAACTCATGCAGTCACCGTTTAAGAGAAATTACTTGGAGAGATGGTTTTTAATATTCTTAGGCAGAATCAAACTGAATCTTCCAATTCATGTCAGTAATCTAAAAGGTTGCTAACGTAAAGGTTATTCGACCTCCTCATCATTCAGGTACACCAAACTAAGGATCTCTGCGTACGATTGTGTGCTCGGCATGGCCTGAAAATACTGACAGAGCAGAGCCACTTGGACACAACTGGAAGCCTGTAATGGGCTGGATGGTAAATAGGTGCTACACTACTCAAGCTGCCACACACTGTGCACAGAAGTAAAATCCTTACACTGCAGGGATGTAAATTCGAGTCTTCTGATTTTAAGCATCTTCTGAATTAGGCAGGAGCTGTGGGAGAGTTCTTATATCACCTTTTTGGACTTTGGCACCTGAATTCTTCCTACATCTCGCTTTGGGTATGCAAGTATTTTCTTGGCTTTTGCCAAGAAACAAGCTTTCTCTCTTTGTCTTTATCTGTTAAGTATTTTAGATCCTTTAATGTTTTAACTCCCTTTTATTTTGAATAAAATAAAATAGAGATCCTTATCTCTCTAACATGTAGTTAACCACTCATCCTACGTGTAGTTGCTTTTCTATATTCACAATCGCATATGTGATTAAATAATTTAGTAAGGGACCTATTGCAGCTGTACTGAGAGCCCCCAGCTCCTTTCCTCAGAGGGAGTTAAGGTTCCTTGACAAACCCACACTGCAGTACTGTACAAAAATGCCAGAGACAGCGGCAGCAGCCGAGCCCCGTGCAGCTCACCTTAGCTAACTTTTGAGACCAAGCTGCGAGTCTTTGTGTCACCTCATACCTAAAAAAGTGTTCGAAACCAACTTCTGCCCAACGCTATCACCCAAACAAAGGCTTGTGTATTTGTTTTCCTGCAGTGATGCTGAACATTTTTCCAATGGAAGTCTGCCTGCTGGAGCTACCTCACTAAAGCCCACAAAAGTCTACCAAGCACAAAGAATAAACTGAAACAAAACAAAACCAAGTGGATTCTGAGGCTTCATTACCCCTTAGCCACAGTGAAGTGACTCAAACATCACTGGCTAAGGTCTTCAAAAGCCATGCCATTCAAGATTTTTGTTTTTATAAAGATAGTTTGAGATACCCTTTACCTTTTTTTTTCTTTTTCTTAAGAAAAGGCATTAATAGTTTCTTAGAACATTTAGTTCTTAGGAACAGTAAGTTTTAAAAATAAAGTACGAATATTATTTGCCTAATCTAATATTTCTCCAACGTATTTTATTTTCCCTTTGCTGCATGTATCTTGGCAAAAAAGCAACAACAGCTGGACAGCTTGCTAGCTACCTTTAAAGAAAGAGAGGGGAAAACAGCCAGAAAGCCATTACGCATTTCTCAAAGAATATAACTGCTTTCTTTGGGTTAGCTGCTTTTCCTTGGGATGTGTGCCAAGAGAGGCTATAAAAATGGGGCTTAGCTCCAGATTTCCAGTATGCAGGTATTAGTTTTTAGGTTCACTGCCTGCCACTCCCTGTTCCCTCAGCCTGGATTGCTTTTGCTTCGTTTTGTTTACACTGCTGTTTATTTCTGAAGATCCTGAATCAGGATAATTTTGTATAATTTATCTGAAGCATGGTCAAATACAATTTGAAACACTATTTCCTTGTCAATTTGTGTTTAATTGGGTTGCGCACACTGTTTGTACAAGGAATTGCTTACAGAAACATCAGATCACCAACTTAAAAAGCATGAGGAACTTATACCTCACCGTACAGAGGTCACAATGCTTTGTCTGAATGAGGACCCCCAAGACTTGCCCAAGCAGTTGTAAAATACTGCTCTAAAGACAGAAGGGGAAGGACGATCCCTGGAGTCTTACTTAGAAAGGCCCAGGCAAACTGTGCAACTGCAGGGATTGGTGGTGGTGGTGTTTTAATGTAGTGTTTATCTGACCCTACAACAGTAAAAAACTTTTCTGTGTGTGTTATTTATAATCAAGCAGTGGTGGAGCTGTGTGTGTTATCTAATCTCTTACATAACTATCATATCCCGATGGTAACACAGTGAAATATTAGAAAATTGATTTTTTTCTTGTTTAGTTAAATATGCTGGGGTCAAGTGCTGCACCAAAACCCATGATTGATGAAACAACTATAGCTTAAAGATGAAAGAATGACCACACTGGGCAATACCAAGGTCCAACTAGGCCCAGTATCCTGCTTCCAACCGTGATCAAAAATGAATGTCTGAAAAATTAGGACAAGGTGAACATACAGTCAAATTTGTCCTCAATCTGTCAGGTTCCAGAGCCTCGTGTCTCAAGGATTTCCTGCTACAAAAGTGATTAATTTTACATACGGGATTCTTTCTTATGAACTTCTCCTAGCACATCTTGAGCCCAGCCCTAGCATGCCATGCTCTGAAATTACTCGATACCCAGAGGTTTCCCTACCTGCATATGCCTGCAGCACACCACTGACATATTTAAGAACATATTTGAAGTCTTCATCTTTAATCTAATGAAATGCTTCAGTGTCTTTCTACAACAACACAGAACATACATAAGCAAAAAAAACACATTGTCTAAACCTACAGTATTTTGGATGCTTGAAGTCCTGAGTTTCTAAGAGAAACAAGGACAGCTATGAATGTGGAGAACAGCACGTGTCACAAGCATTAGCAGACAGTAGGTGCTTACATTGACAGTAAGCACTGCTCACACAAAGAGCAAGCTCTGAAGAAAGGTACTAATTAAAGATAGATGTCTAGAACTGGTGGGAACAGTATAAAATGTCAGACTCCCTATCGAACCAGTCATCCACCCTATCAAAGTTCTCTTCTTTCACTGTTTTTGTTTTGAAATGAAGGATGATGGGAAAATACTCAACTCTTCTGCTCCAAGACACCCCAGCTGGCAAAGCCATGAGTACTTTATTCCTGTACACTTGGAATTCTGAAAGAAATAGCTGGTTGCATCTGACAATATTGTTTGAATCATCAGTATGAATGTTAACTTCAGCATGAGCTTTTAAGAGATTCATTGGACATGGCAATGGTGGAAAGAAAAGGAGTTTCATTTCTACTTTTTAATTGTTCCTGCAGAGGACAATCTCATCATCCTAACTCCAGTTTTTCAAGGAAGTTCCACAACCCCCCTGAACATTACCCTGCTTTTATTTCCTTTTCTGTGGGTAATCTAATCTGAAAGGAAAAACAAACTACTGCTCTTTTTGGTGATGGCTCACAATAATTTGAGTTTTACTTCTGTCCAAAATCTCTGCTTGTCTCCCTGGTACTTTGTCAGCTCATACTTGTCATGCCTAAAATAGAATCTATAACCTACTGAAACCATTCATAACAAATCAAACCATTTTACCGTATTCCACCACTGTTCAAGCTCATGCTACAAGCCTCTTTTACTTTGCTCTTTCCTTAGCTGTCACTTCCTAACTGATGTTGTTTTTAATGAATAATTACTCAGACTCATCTCTTCACATTTAACATGTCTGCATACTCCCCCCGATAGTTCAAATACCATCTTTTTCATTTGGCTTTAGGAAGTTGAAAGGCACTATAAATGCAAAGGATGGGTTTTAGAGGGGATGAGTTCAGACAAAAGCCTGGCTGTAATTCCAGATGCATTTGGTTGTTTGTGGTCGTGGCATCTTTGCCACTAGACTTAACAGCCCTCAGTGTCCTCCTCCAGCCTGTAACACATGAAATACAGCTGAAGACAAACATAGCTTTGTTCCTTTCGTAATTCCTTCTCCTGATATGGAAGTCTTGCCTGGGAGGTTTTAGAGGAACTGTTATATCTGTCTGAGATTTTTTTTTTAATTACAGGATTGTCATAAATTGAGGAGAGAAAGAAGAAACCATCATAGCTACTGCAAATGCATAGCAGTTATGCAACGGACTTCAAGCTTTCTTTAGAGAAAGATGTATAATTGAAAAAGCTAATCATTTCCCCACGAAAGTGCAGTGATGACTTAGTTTAGGCCAAGAAGATGCCCAAAAGCCCCGGACTTACTATTTTCTGCTCCTGGCAAGCCTGGCATTTGCTGCCCCGCCAGGCTGTTACAGCACGGCGGTGCAAACGAGAGCATCAGCGCCCATCCCGCCGGGGCGTTACACGATAAGGCAGCGACACTCAATTAAAGACGGAAACACACAATCCCCAAGCGCAAATAACTTTTTCTTAACCCTGCGGCTTTTACGCTGACAACAAGACCTAACACCCGTGCCCAGAAGGGACCACCGCGAGCAGCAGCCGCCGGGGGGCTGCGGGCAGAGCCCCCAGGACCCCCCAACCCCCTGTCCCCGGTCCCCACGGGTCCTTCCTGCCCGGCTCAGCTCCCTCCGTGCCCCTCCAGCACCGCCGCAGGAGCCCAGCCCGCGGCGCTCCCGCTCCCTCCCTCAGCCCGGGGCTCCCCTCAGGGCAGGCGGGGGGGGGGGGCGGGGCGCTGAGGGGCGCTAACGGCCGCGCGCGCGCTCCCCAACCGCCGGCCGGGCCCTTCCCGCGCGAGCCCGCCCCCGCGTGACTCACGCCCTGGCCGCGCGGCACCAGCCCCGCCCTCACAGCAAGCACAAAGCGGGCGGGCGCGCGCGGGGCGCTTTTAACCCCTCCCTCCCCCTTTTCCACCAATAGGGACGCGCCGGTAGGGTCACATGACGGCGGCGCTTTATGTAAAGGAAGGTGGGGCACGTGAGCGCCCCGCCCCGCCCCGCCGGGCGCCGTGCGCAGAGCCCGGCCGGGCGCCGCCACAGTCACACCCCCCTCGGCGCAGCCGGGCAGCCCATGGCGACCTCCGCTCCCGCGGGCTCCTCCGGGGCGCTGCCGCCGGAGCCGGGAGGCAGCGGGCGGCCGGCTGGGGAGGACGAGGCGGTGCCGACCCGGCCGAAGGAGGCGGCGGGCGCCTCTTTGGCGTCGCTGTGCTTCGGCCCGCCGGGCGGCCGCCTGCTGGAGTGCCTGCTGCTCAACTACCACCTGCGCCTGGGGCTCGCCCGCGGCCGCGCCGCCGCCGCTCCGGAGGGCTCGGGGGCAGCCGAGGGGCCGCTGCGGTGCTGCGGCTGCCGCCGCTTCCTGGGCGAGCCGGTGACGGTGCCGTGCGGGCACACCTACTGCCGCCGCTGCCTGCGCAGGGAGCTGCGGGCGCGCTGCCGCCGCTGCCGGGCTCGGCTGGCGCCGGGGGGCGGCGGTGCCCCGCCGCGGCCCAGCGTGGTGCTGAGCCAGTTGGCCGAGAAGTGGTTCCCGGCCGAGTGCGAGAGGGCCAGGGCCGGCAGCCGCCTGGAGGAGCTGCTGGCGCAGGGCCGCTTCCGAGAGGCGCTGGGCGCCGCCGGGCAGGCGCTGCGGGCAGGTAAGGCCGGGGCCCGCCTCGGCGAACGGAGCCCCCCGGGGCTCGGCGAGGCGTGCCGGGGGCCGGTTGCATAACGGGCGGGCGCGGAGGGGCCGCGTTGTGTAACGGGCTGACATCACGCGGGCGCGGCTCGGCACCACCTGCGGGAGCGGAGATCGGCGGCACCGGCCCCCCCCCCGCCGCCCGCCCCGGTGCCCGCAGCGGGACGCGGGGTGGTGGTGGTGGTGCCCCGGTCGGCTGCCGGGTGGGGGGACGGGGCGGGAAAGCTTGTGTAAGTCTAATCCTTCCGATCCGGCTCTCGGGTCTAGCTCCTGAGTAAGCTGTTTGCGCGCGGTAGGGTGACATCTCCGGGCCGTTCTGCCTTTTGGGAGCCTCCTCTCTTCACTTGGGTGCGCTCAGCTATGATCTTCAGTCTCGCGTTAGTGGCCAGAGTGCTGGCAAAGCATAGGGTGTGGGGATAGATGTGACCAAACAGAGTCCCATCTGTTTTAAATATCAGAACTGTCAGAGGAGGACTTGTGTTTCCTCTGTGTATTCTGAAGAACAGCACTGACTCGTGCAGGGCATAAAGAAATAGAGCTCAGAATACAAACCAAGGACTCCAGTATTAGTCACAAATGCTTACAGCGATCCCTCATTAATGGTTCGAGACCCGTTTTTGAAAAAATAAAAGATAACATTAATAACTAACACTGATTCTCTAGGCTCTAGTTAATCTTTTGTGCATTTAGCAACACCATAGGACTTTGTATAGCTATGATAAAAGAATTTTGATTACTTTTTTATTGTGAAGATACATCTTAAAGTCTGGTTTTCAGAATGGCTCTAAGATCTGAGGATAGTTACGAGCTGTGATGCTTATCCATAACTATTACTTAAATCCAGTGCGTGTGCTAGAAGCTCCATTTAAGCTCTTTTATGTAACTATTTCCTGTCCTTCCAGTCCTGAGAACGAGCGACATTCCAACTATATCCAAAGCATTCTGGTAACGTTAGTAAAGAGCTTCATGAATCAGAGGGCAGAGACACATGAAATGTGAATTTAGAGGGCTGACTCGCAGCTACAGATTGGAGGTGGTTTCAGGCCGGTAGGGAAGTGGTTAATAGCTGCTGGTACAGTTTCTGCTTTCCTCCAGAATGAGAGATTTTGCAAGCACTCAAGAGGTGAAGAAGACACAGCGTAAGAAATGTACTCTTATTCAAAATCGTTATCGCTCTGTTTCAGCTTCCTCACTGCTAGTTCATCTCTTTCTTTTCTTACTAGTGCAGATACAGAATTAAAAATTGTGATAAACATAGACCTAATGCCCTGAATAAAGCATTTGATGCTAAACCTTTACTCAAACAGCATTCCTTTATAACTTTCTCACACTTCTTGAGAAATGTGAAAGAAATTACTGCTGTTTGTCATGGTGTAGAAGTTAATTTTGAAAGACGCGAGGAATGTTAACATTCACATGGACAATACGTACCTCACAGGGGTTGGAATGAAATAGCTTATTTAAAGGAAGTCTGTTGAATTAAAATCCAAGTACAGCATGTCTTTAATCCGGAAACACGCGGCTGATAGATGGTTGATAGATGGTTGGGTGCAATCAGACCCCCTCCCCCCCCCCCCCCTTGCTGGAGGGGGCCTGAGGAAGTCTGCTGACCAGTCTTCTGTTCAAAGCAGAATAAACAATGAGCTCAGAGCAGTTTGCTTAAGGTTTTTGTCCAGCTGGGTAATAAAAACCTACAAGGATGAAGATTCTGCTGCTTTTCAGGGCAACCTGTTCAAAGGTTAATTGCCCTCATAGTGATTAATCTTCTACTTATTTAAAGGCAGAACTGCGCTTGTTTCAGTTTATAACCACTGTCTCTTGGTTCCCTGAGCACTTCAGGAAGGAGTCTGTGTCTGTCTTCTGGGTAGCTTCTTCTTGGATTCTGGAAGGCCGTAAGGTTCTCCTGATGCTCTTGGTGTTTTCTCGTTAAATGAGAGCAGTTATCTCAGCCTCTTCTCTTATGTTCCAACCCCTGATGATCGGAATGACCCTGTATTACTGCCTTCATAAATATTGTGCCATACAGTTTTTCTGCACACTGGTACAGAAGAGATGTGCGGACTACATGGGTGTTTTTTATAAAACTTTGTATTTTTAAGCACCAGGTAAAAAGCATGCAGGACCATACCAGGGATGCTTCATTTGTTGGTATGCTCATGCTGACAGTAGCCAGGAGCAGATGCTTTGAAAGTACATTAAAAAAAATAAAAGCATACTAAGTGCTTTTTGTATAAATCTTTGTACAGTTTCCAGTTAATGATATCTGGTACACACGGTTCTGCACTGAAAGTATTCAGTATCTTTTTTTATTAAAATCATTTCTCTTTGAATGTGCTAGAAGTGAGTGATTTCAGTATTTATAATGTAACAGGTTGTTAAAATTGAAAATTCAAGCACAAATTACTTCTGCTTTGTTTAGCCTCGGGTCTAAGGAATTGAAACAGTTTTACATCCTCCTGCTAGGTGGCAAACATCAAAATGTGTTCTGAAACATTGCAAAACAGAGTTAGCATAATTACAAAACCCAGGAATTAAATTCATGCTACTAAATTAAATATGTAAATTTAGGTCTTCCTGTCTTGAAAATAGAGACAGTTTGTAATCTGTATTGATCATTCAGGCACTGGGTCAGGCTCCCCAGAGCAGTGGTCAGAGCACCGAGCCTGCCAGAATTCAAGAAGTGTTTGGACAATGCTCTCAGACACATGGTCTGATTTTTGGGTGGTCCTGTGTGGAGCCAGGAGTTGGACTCGATGGTCCTTGAGTCCTCCTTCCTGCTCGGGATATTCAATGATTTTGTGATTCATTGGCAGTTTTGGTGTAGCAGCACAATGCAGTCAGAAGTTGGGGTCCTAATTAAGCTGCTTGGTTTAGCTCTTTGTTTTGTACCAGTTCCATTGAAACCATACTTTCCTCTTTGAAAAACAAACAAACTGACCACCTGCTCTAGACTTGAACACACATCTTTGTCTCCAAACTACCTGTCACCACCAACCCTAGAAAAGAAGCTTGGAGTTCCTCAGGTCATTGTTTTACATTTGAAAGTCTGAAAAAGATGAGCTCCCTCTGATCATGTGCATACAGGTGGCTTATTAGAGGACAAAGACCCACACTCGCTGCTGCCCACAAGGAAAAGAATTTGGATTGATATTGATTCTGCTGGACACCGAAGAGTCAAATACAGCAAAGAACTGTCTGAAGTGATCTGAGCTCCTGCCTTACTGGGCTGTAGTAGTGACAAAACTCAAAGCCCCAGGAAAGCAGATGTTAGAGGTCTTACGCTTGCAGAATTCCACATTTAAGTTAGATAAAGACAGTTTCACAGACTTCTGTTAAATGTCTAAAATAGAAAAGGAGATGTGGGAATATTTGCTTTTGAAGGGAAACTGTCAACTCAAAATGTAACCAAATCAGAAAGAGCTTCAGTTACAGCCATGAAAGCCCTTGTCAGTTTTGATTTCCCTAACCTTTTATTTTCTGTTAAGGTCTTCTACCTGTATTGCCTAAACACAAAGCAGTTGGTACTTTGAGAGGTCTGGCTTTCTGCTGAAGCAGATTTGAATGTAAAACAAGCTAATGCTGGAAATTATGCAAATGTAAACAAGGCATTTAGAATAGACCGAGGTAGAATATTGAATTGAAATGATTCCTCCACATCCCTCCAAGGAGATCTTGTTGAAGCAAGCTTAGAGAACTTAATTTGAGAGTTGTTTACAATAGACCAATGTTTAACTTGTTTATTTCTTTCAGTGAAAAGCACAGGTGTATTTAAAAAAGTCAACAACAAAGTGATGTACTGGCACTTTTCCAAGTAATGACTGCAATTAGTTGCATTATGAAAATCACAGGTTAAATGGCACTGAGATGGGTGTGCTTCTGATTCAGAGGTTGCTCTACTGGGAGTCCAAAGTGCTGTATTTTGGAGACAAGAACTTGTTTTTACTGAATGCGCTAATGTTTTCCCTTTGTAGAGGTTTTTCTAGTACAGCTTCTTACAACAGGGCTGCCAGCTGGTGCTACTGGCTTTCTGGTAGCAGCCATCTCTGCATTCCACGAGGGGATAAAGAGTACTTCTGGTACTAGATGGTACCATCGTGGATGTGCTAGGACTCTCTCTAGCTGTAGCTGGTAGTGGGTGGATGCTACAAAAACAAAGGACAGGCTAAATAAACACTTGAACATTTGAAAGCAAACTTCATATTACTTAGACTTTTTAATCCTTGGAATTTACTGCACTTGTAAAAATCTGAGATTTGGTGTTTTTGAATGGGTGTACTGTGAAACTAAAATCTACGTAGTCCTCTACTTCTGTTGTCACAGCAGTACTGAGCAATATTTTGTTTTCAGTATCAGTGGTAGGTCTCTTTAAAACGTATTTTCTTGTTGCTGCATGATGCATTAGAGGGTTCAAAAGTTAATCTTTATCTTGAAAGGTGTAAGCTTGGAATTATTGCTGCTTTTATCTTTTTTAACCGAATACTGGGAGGAAGGTGGGAGGAAATCTACTCCAGGTATTTTAAAATTTACAGAAGTGTATTATTTTCAAGTAGTGTGGTTTAGACATACCGCTATAAGAACATCTAATTAAAAAAATACAAATTAATAAAAATGCTACTTAATTTTGTTTTCAGATTCCAGTAACCTGATGCTAAGAATTTATAGAGCTGAGTCATATGCTGGCCTCCAAGAGTATAAAACAGCCATAGAAGATCTAAATTTTGTTATTTCTAAAATGCCAAGTTGGCCAGAGGTATGTTGATATAAACTTATTTTTCAAAATCTGTTTATCTATAAAATCAATGTGTTCTGCATTATACTTGCATCAAATTAAGAACTGAGATCAGATGCCTTAAACACTTGATTTCCTTGTCTTACCTCATTGGACATGCAAAGTGCTAAAAGGTATCTTTAAGAAGTTATTTATATGAGACTGGCTATGGGTGAGCACTGCAGGTTAGAGTAGGCTGAAGAATCCAATTAGAACAGTTAATTTAGCCTTCATCAAAATCTTTGGGTATTTTTATTTCCTCTCACAACATGAGATAGTGATTCTGGATGCAGGGTTAAACGGAGCGGAACTGACTTCTTGGCATGTATTGTGAAGAACTTCTGTGCTGTTTACAGTTACTTGTTAGAACAACACTTCTGTGTGTTCTCTTAAGAAAATTTTTAAAATTTTTTACAAACTTTAGCTGAATATCATGTGACTGCGTGGCTGGCTGAAATTGTGCTGTCAGATTTAATTGCTTAAAACCAGAACTAATGCCTATACATTTGGTTCACTGATGTAATTGGCATTTGAAATTTCTTATACTATGTGAAGGCTAGTCCTCTTAAAGCTCCCCCGAAGTGTTTATACTTTGACCATTGTCCAAATTGAGAGCATTTTAAGCGTTATCTGTTACTTGAACATCATGTGAGTGAGCTGAGTGAGCATTGTTGCCAGTCAGGACTAGGATCTTTGGCTCTGTTAAGTCGACTTTTTTTTTGAGTTTCATTGGTAAAACATTTTGCTGTGTGAATAGGGCAGCACAGCTTTCTTTCCCAAATGCTGCCAAAGAATCAAAAAAAAAAAGTGTGAGCAATAAATCCTTTTGCAATAGTATTTGTAATAGTAAAAAAAATAAATAAGCATTTGAGGCCATTTTTTACTGGCTCCAGTACTTGGAATTGGAATGGTTTGTGGTGATGTAACCTTTAACGGCTGCCTTTTTTTTTTTTTAGAAGAATAATTTGCTCTTTTAGCTGGGAAAGTTTTTTTGGAAAAGCTCAGAGAAACTCAGTGGAAACTGAGCTTTGCAAACACTGCAGGCAGCTGAGGGGTCACTGGCTTTCAGAACTGTTACAGCTTATTGCAGTAACATTACTGCAACACCGTCTGAACTTTGAGCACAGCAGGGCAGCAAGATCTTCCTGCACCTGGGAGGACAGATAACTGCTTCTGTCTTGATCTCTCCTATGTTCAGCAATGGTGTGGCTGCTGCAAATTCAGAGAGCACTTTTGTCTTTGTTTCTCAATGTTGCTGGTAGTTCTCTTTATATATGTTTGGAAAGAAACTTTGCTTAACTGAGCTTGTTTTGATAGCTGTTCCAACAACTCTCATCTCTGTAGGATGATGAATTTATCTGTAAGAGGAGGATTAGCATACTTTCTGTCTTCAGGATCTATTTTAATGAATCTGACCAAATCTATCAAAAAAGATGCACACCCCATCTGACAGCCTTGTTTAACAGACTACTCCTTAATACTGGCAATCAATACACAGAAAATGTATTCAGTGTTTTTTGTGGTGGTGGTGTATTTTTCCAGTTCAATCTTCTGGTCCATTATTTAAAATCTAGCGTATAAACTAGATTTTGCTGTTTTACTGAACTTGTGTTTATATTACTGCAAACACAGCTTCTTTAAATTGAGATGTGTTGTATAAGGGACTTCTAAGTTCCAACACCATATTGTTATAGATTCATCAAAATTCTGTAGTCTTTCTTTTTTTCCTCCTCCCACCCCAGTTAAAAAAAAAAATATATTTTTCCTGGCTGCTATCTAGTGTTCAAGAATAAATTAAAGTTGGAGGAAACAATTCCAAAAGTGCATTGTTTTCAATCAAGAATATATTAAAATGCGTGTAAGGGATGCATGGTTGTGTGGATTGTTTTGTTTGTAGTTTTTTCCCACGGGCTAGAACCATAAGACTTTTAATGAAACTGAGGGCGAAAAGGGTGTCCTCTGAAAACTGCTTTACCATGATACGTGTGCCCCTCTTCACCCTCACAGAAGGGTGAAATTAAGGCATTGTGTAATTTCAGTACTGGTCTGGATTTTAACCTTTCGTGTAAGCCAAAAGAAAATAACTGGAAGGAGACTAACACCAACTTACCTCATGGTTATTTTCAGCATAGGGAATTAGGTTAAACAAGGTGTATAGATCATACATGCTGTGCACAGCTCAAGTTTGCTGAAGAGGTGCATTCTTTTATCATGGAGGGCTCTAACTCTAACTTGGTTGTAATGTCTGTAAGATGAATACTACGGTTCTACATACTCACTAGAGGTGTTTTCATGTTATCTGTTTCTCAGGTCTACTTCCGGAAAGGAAAAGTGCTGCATGACTCTGGCTTTGTAGGTGATGCCTTACAACTGTTTCTACAGTGCTTAGCCCTTGATGAGGATTTTCTTCCAGCCAAGCTCGAAGTAGAAAGGGTAACTTGATCTATCAAACTGGATTACTACCTCTGTCTTGATTACTTCATAAAGTTCCCATTATGTTAGACATTGACCACCTAAAAATCTTTAACGCATACAGAGATGGTTCAAGTGACAGACACTTTGATTGCTTCCTGTCAAGATGTATCATGCTGTCTCAGAGAGTGCTAATCTACAGGTTTTAAAAAGAACATGTCTCAAAGTATTTATGCTTCTGAAGTAGATGCTAAATGAAAACCTAGATGACTGGAAAGCAAACAGCAACATGAATATTGTAAATTGAACTCTTTCACATCCCTATCACAACAGTTTTTCTTCAATAATAAAAAAAACACATTGAAAAAGCTATGTGATGCTGAATTGATAACGGCTAACTCTGAAGAAGTCACTTCTAGTGGAAAAAATTCTAGGTAAATTTTCAATAATAAAAAATTATCTTCATCATACAGCTTTTTCAGTGTAATGTCTAACTGTTTGAAGAGATCACTTCTAGCAGAAATGATTTCTAGATAAATTCTGCTCAGTTATACAGATTTGTAGGTTTCTGCTTATTCTCAATTGTTCTTTCTCAATTATTGCTTAAATAAAGCCCTATTTGTGGGGATAACTTCATATAGATTGAATTCTTGGTTTTGGTATTTAGGCTTATAATAAAACTATACCCAGATTCTTTTTACAGTGTTATGAACACTCGGCTGTTTGTTTTCTAGACACTGTGTGATGTGCTGTCACCTGAGAAGTTAGGGGAGAGTCTGAAGGAGTCTGCTTGGAATTCACCACATATTCGAAATAAACCTTTTATACTTGGTTCTGAGGTGGCTGAGTCTCACTGCAATTTGCAACTTTGTCCTGAGCAGGTAACAAAAACTGTGGGATAGTTTTTCTTCTTTGGCTAATACACAAACATCTGACATTCTCATATCCTATTTGGCATACTTATCCTCCAGTCTAAATGCTGCCTTTCTGTAACTGGCTAAATTTGAAGAATTGTGATTTGGGACTAATGTGTTTTCATTTTGAATGTTAGACATCTCATTACGGTGAACTACCAATTAGAAAGTACTGAGAATTGATATTAGTAACTTAAATAATAAAATAAATTTAAAAACATAAAAAATACAATTGTTCTCTTTGAAGCAAATCAAGACTAAGTTGTTCATGCTAAGCAAATTTGTGTACTCTCTTGGCTTACCAAATTCCTCTAGCTAACTGATGAACTAACTGTGGGAACCTTTGCATGTTCACATCTTGTGTACCTGGATTTGTGTTTTGCTTTAAGTACAGTTCATTTGTCTTTTGTAGAGTTTAGGAGGGTCAGAAGTACTGGAGCCTGTCAGTGGAAGCCTAAATCGGGCACAATCTGCCCATGCTCTTAACTCACCAAAAGACCTCACCAAGGAAGATGTCTTAAAGAGAGTATCTTCTGAACCCCTTCTCTCTGGCCAAGAAAAAGGTGCTTTGTTGAAAAGGAAGCTTTCCTTTTCAGAACAGGATACGGTTGTATGTGAAGATGGAAGAAACAAGCACAAAAAGCAAGGAGGTAAACAATCATTTAGTTTTAAACTTTTTAAGTATTTGCTCTCCTGTGCCTTTCTTTGAAAGGAGTATTTTTGTCTTGCTGTTCCTTAGAAAGTACAAAAAGGGATACGACACTGGCTTATGGAACAATTCCAGGGAATTTGATTGATGTATCGGATTTTGAGTGTTCTCTATGTATGAGGTAAGATTTATCTCTCTGGTTCATTATTTCTATTATAGGTGTTTGGCCACGTAACTTTTGCACATGTGTAAAACTGAGGTATTTATAGGTTGTAATGAGTTCTAATGCTAGTTAAAAGTAATTTTCAGCCTTCCTATATCCCAGCAGTTAAATACTTATTTTAATCTGTTACTTGCTGTAGCATTGTATAGTACATCATCAATTTATCAGATTGTCTTTTAAATTAGATTTGGTGGTGTTAACTGGTAACTCAAACAGGAGAGGATCTTTTGTAGCTAAATATTAGGGTGTTGTTTTTTTGTTGTTTTTTTTTTTTAAACAATAAAGCTAGTTTGTTTTGCTGTGGGAAAACTAAGGCTTAGGAATATTGCCTGTGTGTCTCAGATTTGTCTAGGAAATGACTGTAGAATGTAGATGTAGTTGTAGTTGATGTATTTGAGAGTTCTTATTGAGTTGTCCTGGTTTTCAGAATAAGAATCTTAAAGCATGTTGTATGTAGTAAATTGTCCATGGCTATGTTAATAGAATGGAAATAGAATAGAAACTGCTTTTAAAGCAACTTAGCTCTTTAAAGTATCACTTAATTTGTGTATTCTGAACCTCAGTAGTAAGATCAAAATCTTTGTATTAGAATAAATGTTTAAATATTTAGAGCTGAAATCTGCTCAGATTGATCAGAATGTACAAAGACACTGGGGGTGTGGTGGTAGAGGTAAACAAACTGCATTATAGGGGAAAAAAATGTAAGGAGCCGTAGGATTAATTTTCTCTGCTTTAGTATTAGTTTTAAAAATTAGAAGTTGATCACTGACTCTTTTTTGTAGCAAGACAAAAACTTGGCATGGTATCTAACTTTTAATAACTTTTTTTCAGGCTGTTCTTTGAGCCAGTGACAACCCCTTGTGGGCACACTTTTTGCAAAGGTTGCTTGCAACGGTGCTTGGACCATGCTCCTCAGTGTCCGCTCTGTAAGGAGAGTTTGAAAGAGGTACTGTTTCTCAGTAGAGTTCCTATAGACAAACACTTGATCATTTTAAAGGCTGCTTAAATACAACAACTTGGATTCATTTGGGTTATGACTTGCTGCTGCAAAGAAAAAAACTTCATGCAAACATAATACAAGTTGACTAGGTTTGTCTCAGGACCTAAAAGGTTTTATGTTTCTATGATCACCTACTTTATTGGTATAATTACATCCTGAGTGTTTGTAAACTTGGGTAACTATTCAGTAAGGCTTGCCTGTGATTTCTGTACACTTTCCTTATTTATACGGCAGTATAATCTAGACAGTCAATTCTGTATGTGTTAAGTATAGAAGTATAAACAGAATCAGATACTAAAGTTGTGAGAACTAAAAGAGAATTTTCAAATAGAGTAATTTTAGATGCTAAGAAATAAGAATTTGAGCTCTAAGATGTCATTTGTGACACATCTCTTGTATCTTGGTGTTAAATAAAAGCTGAATTTTCTCAAGTCTTCTCCTAATACATGTGATTATTTCTTTCCTTACAGTACCTGGCAAGCAGAAAATACTGCATCACAGAACTGCTTGAGGAATTAATAATGAAATATTTGTCTGATGAATTATATGAGAGAAAAAGAATTCATGCTGAAGAAACTGCTGAACACTCAAAGTAAGCTTTCTGTCTCCTATCTAGAAAACTTGAGAGATTAGTATTGAAATCCATTTTAGAAACATCTTATTTGTGGATATTAATAATGGCACGTTATGGATATATGAAGGAATATAAAGACATCTTAAGTATTTCAGCAAATAAGCATTGTTTTAATACTGTGGAAATAAATTCATGCTTTGAGAGTAGCAATGTATAAATTCACTCTTACTACTAACTTGAGGCTCTTAAGCCCTCTACAAAACGTTTGCCTGTTTCTGAGTGCACTTTTGTGGAACTTCAGTTTTAGCTTTGCTGCTGTTAATGGAACTGTCCTCTTGAGTTGCCTCCAGAGTCTCAGATACTTGAATTTCTTTCAAAGCAGTTCACGATAGAGATTAATAGTATAAAGAAAGGTATGATGAAAATAAGTCTTTTTTATCTTGCTGTTTATCTGTAGTAGAGTTCTTTAGATATATAAAGAATCATGTATTGTAGATATGTGTGTTGGAAAACCAAAACTGGTTTATACAAATTACAGAATTACATTTTTATAGTCTGAAAGGTAGTGAAATTGAAAACCTGCTAATGTTACCTTATTTGTATCAACTGTGTATACTTCACAAAACAGCTTGAAGAAAATGGATTTTTTTCAGCCAGGCCTTGCTGAGACATTGCAAGGGTAAAAATCATATGCCAGGTTGTATCATCGAACATGGTCTAAATGGTGATCTAGTTACTATGTAGATACTGCCGCATCTTTTTAGCGTAAGGAAAACAGTGCATCTAAGGGCATAATGGCTTTCTGTCATGGTTTATAGGGCTCAAACTAAACCAAAAAGGGAAACAAAAAAAAACCAACCCCACCCTGTCCTCAAAGAGAAGCCCTATATTCACTGACTTAAATAACTTAGCTCACTAACTAGACTACTGTGAGGCTTACTGTCCATTATGTATTCAAATCAGTGTGTAGATGTTCAGTCACTGTTCTTACTGTTTATGAAAATTGTTATGTGGTTATTATTAAAGTTTGTAATAAGTGCTTTATGACCTCAAATACATACTGCAAAAAAAAAGTATTGTAATGGAACAGTTCATTGATTAGATTTTAAGCCACATATTTCTTTTGTTATTCTTTTGAAGCTTGACCAAGAATGTTCCAATGTTTGTTTGCACTATGGCATATCCTACTGTGCCTTGCCCTCTACATGTGTTTGAGCCAAGATATCGACTAATGATTCGCAGAAGTATGGAAACTGGGACTAAACAGTTTGGGATGTGTATAAGTGATTCTCAAAATGGGTAGGTCTGCGTTCTGATACCAAGCTTCTTCTGTCTTTTTCTAATCAAGTGTCCTCGTAAAAGTGTGTAGTTAACTTACTGACAAGGTCTGTTTTCTAGTTTTGCAGATTATGGATGCATGCTGCAAATTAGGAATGTTCACTTTCTACCTGATGGACGGTCTGTTGTCGATACTGTTGGTGGAAAGAGATTTCGAGTTTTACGGAGAGGGATGAAAGATGGTTATTGTACTGCAGACATTGAGTATTTGGAAGATGTTAAGGTATCCAGAACGCTGTCCAAATATTTCTACTATTAGCTAGTATCTTAATTTTACTTCATTTGTTTTGAGGGCTCTGTCAATTTTTTAGGTCCATAGATTGCCTGGAGGATACAGTGCCAGCATGTAGAAGAAATGGAAGCCAGCTTAGTCCTTCATTATTATGAAATAACAAATACTGTGCTTTCTATTAGAACAACAGTTCATGAAGCTGTAACTCTTTTTAAATATCACAGGACTTTTTTTTTTTTTTTTTTTACTATTCAGCCATTAGGAATCAAGGCTTAGGAGAATGCAAGAAATGTAACTAATGACTTAAATAGAGTTGAAATCAAATAAGTTTGTTTATGCTAGTTTAAGAACTGTAGTGATTCTTTATATGTAATAATGTTAATGTTCCTCCACTAGGTTGTTGATGAAAAGGAACTAAAGAAACTGAGGGAACTTCATAATTTTGTTTACAATCAGGCCTGTAATTGGTTCCAAAACTTAAGAAACAAATTCCGCACTCAAATTCTTCAGCACTTTGGGCCAATGCCTGACCGGGAGGAAAATATACAGGTGAGACATTTAATATCAATTAAGTCTTTACTATAGCAGGGGGTAGGGGAACAACATTAAAATTATCAACTGCTAAATATGAAAAGGAAAAGACTTTTTTTTCTCAATTTGAAAGGAAGTTGGGCTACGTCTTGTTTCTCTTACGAAGAGCAACAGAAGACAATTCTGTCACTAATAAACCGTTTTTTTCAAGAAAGGATGATATGCTGCTCTGTAGATAAAACTACTAACCTGAGAACACTAAGTTCCAGTAACACTTTAAACTGTTGGTTTGTATAAAGCAGTTAGAATTCAAATGAAAAAAACTGGTAAAACTTTCAGTATTTCCTTTCCTGTGATGTGTGTAGGCAGTAATCTGTGATAAAAAGGTAATCATAAATAACACTTTCTTCCTTTCTGAACTAGTGCTGTACACTGCTGCAGCTCTGACTTGACAAATGCTTACTTTAAGTCTAAGAAACTAGCTGCAGCCATCTGGTTGGTTATTGTAAGCAATTGGTGAAGGGCAGAGAGATCCGGAAAGAGTGGAGGCTGGAGAAAGCCATCACCTATCTGCTACGTATCTTTGAGACCATACTGACTGATCTGGGAGGACTGTAGATGCTTCGGAGGCCAGTGTATTAATTCAAAAGTTACTTTAGAACACCTTTTTTTCAGAAAAAGGTTTAAAACAATGTGTAAGAAAGAAGACTAAGTGCACTAGGATAACTATCTGGACAGCAAGGCTGAGGGTACGTACTTGAGACTTAAGTGTCAACTGTGTGATAGAGAAGAAAGGGAGGAATGTCGTATGTCATTCTGGAGTGTACCACTACAAAGACTGTTTTTGCAAGTCTATTGAGATAAATCTGCTATGCAGTGTGACATGGCCTCTATTGAGAGGAGTGTTGTGTCCTGGGCATGACAGCTCAGGTTTGATGTAGGAAATTGAATGAAGTACAGGGAAAAGTTACAAAATATGTTTTATAAACTTAGAAGAAACAGATGAAGTTGTCCTGCTCTGTTTAGGAGGTAATGAGATGAGAGTGGAATGGGGCAGTGATAGAAGAGTCCTTTAAATACAGTAAAGATGAGTACAATGAATGTGCTAGGCATCAAGAATACTCAATCTTCAAGAATAGCACGGCAAGTAATGGATTTAGTTTGCGTTACAGAGGTTTGTTATTATGTGACTGTCCTATATTTAGCCATCTTTTCCTGAGGAATCTCTGAGCTTCCTTTGTCTTAAAAATAACCCATTGCTTTATGAACCTTAGCTTAAGTGTACTTTGTTTGACTTCCAAGTTGAGGATAGATCAGAAGAGATCCATTCAGAACCCTCCTGATCTTACGCATTTGTAATTCTCTAGTTGGTATCGAACTTTAAACAAGACTGACAACTTTCTTTTATGTCTCCTTGTCATATTAGTCATCTATACTACATTGTTCCTCAGTAACTAATTTTTTATTTTATAGGCAATGCCCAATGGCCCTGCTTGGTGTTGGTGGCTTCTAGCTGTTCTCCCAGTAGACCCCAGATATCAGCTGTCAGTTCTCTCTATGATGTCTTTGAAAGACCGTCTGATAAAAATCCAGCATATACTCACCTATTTTTCTAGAGACCAGTCCAAGTGACTAACCGCCTGGGTCTTCCTGAAAAGATACTCCATTCTGGTTGTAGTTGCAGCTGGAATTTTTGCTGCCTTTGCACATCTAGCACTGGTTTGAGAAGTGTAACGGAACTGCTTTTTCTCTCTCCTTCCTGCCCTCCCAGCTTCCTGAACCCATGTGGTTCTTTGAATGCACACTTTCTTCAACTATGAGAGAAGACCACTCATGATTGCACAAAGTCAATCCAGCTAGATATGTTTTTCACATTATCTATGTTACAATTTGCACTATGTAGAGGAGAACATTTTTGAGACTTGATAATTTTAGCCACTGACTTTTTAAAGCTGTGGTAAGTGCAGGACTTAAGGCTGACAGTCCAAGTTTACAACATTGAAGAGGTATTAAAGGTTTTGCAAATAAGTTTGCCTCATACAACTGTTCTTTTGCTGTTTGCACAAATATTTGAAATATAGTATTGAATGTCACTGTTGGATATTACTACTCTTGATGATTTATCTTGACTATGAACATGGCACAGACTTTTAAGTTATCTTGTAAATGTAAGCATCACAAAACAAGTGACATTATGAACTGTATGCTGAACTGAGAGCCAATTTTAAGGAACAAATGCAAAAAAAAAAGGTACTTCTGTCTAAAAATACTTAAACTGTGAATATGGTTTACATACCTAGGCCTGTACATGTTAAAGAAGAACTGAAAATTAAATGCTAGTACCAGTTACATTTCTACTGGGCTTTTCAGGCTGGCTGTTCTTCCAGAGCACACACTTAGTTTATAGAGCTTACAAGAAGAAATCTTAGAGTGTGCGCGTGTGTGTATTGGGGATTGTGCATCCAGGATTTAAAAGCTTAAAGTTTTATTTGAACTTTTTTAGTTGGTGCAAATGTGAGTTCTATGCCTTATATCAACAGTAGAGCACACTGCAGTGGCAAGGTAAGCATCATGCTGCCAATAGGTACTTTTTGTAATTAAAGGTTTGCATATTTGTGAATATGTCTGATACTGGCTTTCTTGTATGTAAATGATTTGTAAAATATTTCTTAAATCTTGCTTTTGCTAATATATTTAATTTTCAATAAAAGCTAAAAGTTTGTAATATTTTAACTTTATCAGAAACTAAAAATCACTTTAATTTTCCATGTGCTTCTATTCTGGGAAGCTTCTATCGGGGCAGTTGTTTAACCTAGATCAAGGTTGTAGGCACTTTGTGATGTTAAGTGGTACGTACGTAATCTCTTTCTGCTTGTAGTACCTCTTGCAGACTGATTATCAGTCAGAAAAGTTTGTTGCTGGTGTCCTGCTTTTGTAGCTACTGTGCTTAATTAAGGTGGCTTGAAATAGGAATTCTTCATTTCACGAAATTTGAAAGCTAAAATTACAGTGAAACAGATGGGTATTTCACAAGCTTGCTAGTCAGGTCCTCTGACTCTGTCTCTTCTGACACATAAGGCTTGAGATATTACAGGCAAACCAGAATCTGCTGGATCAGTTTTAATGTGGGCTTCTATCCAGGATAAATTTTGTCTTTATTGTGTGAGTAAAGTTCTGGGTTGGTATTTGGGAATACTACTTCATTTGTGTAATAGAAGAAAGAGGATCCTCCCTTTCTCTGCTGCAGTATGTTAACAACCTTAAAAGCTTAATCTTTGTATTACTGTGATCTTAGGAATGCAGATGACAGGATTTTTTTTTTTTTACAGGAAAATGACCAATCTAGTGGAAGATTTTTTTCCCTTGCAGGGACCTTTAATTTTGAAATGAGTATTCCGTAGTATGCTGGAAGATGTGGCTTCTAGCTGTTCTATATTCCCATGAATTTTTAACAAAATAAAAAATGTGATGAGAACAGATGAGGAAGTGTCAGATGGCTGGCACTGTCCTGTGCTCGTGTAAGCTCTACCTCTGGAATTGGGGAAAAAATGTAAGAACTTCAAAGAACAGCAACAAAAAAGCAAAATTACTGTGATTAATACATGCTGCATTAAGAGTAAGTACTACTGACTAATAGCTATTCCACAAACCTGATGATAGAAGGTGCCATTGGGAACGATATAAAATTGAGAATGAGGAGGAAAAATTTTTAAGAGGCCTCATAAGTTGGGATTTTCTCAGGTGTTAGGTTGTGGATCAGACTTTGTCACTTCATGCAGTTGGGATGGGACGAGATACTGGAGAGCAGCCCCGCAGAGAGGGATTTGGGGGTTGTAGTTGACAGCAAGTTGAATCTGAGCCAGCAGTGTGCCCTGGCAGCCAGGAGGGGCAACCGTATCCTGGGGTGCATCAAGCAGAGCATTGCTAGTCGGTCGAGGGAAGTGACTGTCCCGCTCTGCTCTGCGCTGGTGCGGCCTCACCTCGAGTACTGTGTGCAGTTCTGGGCACCACAGTACAACAAGGACATTAAGCTGTTGGAGAGTGTCCAGAGGAGGGCGACAAAGATGGTGAAGGGCCTAGAGGGGAAGACACAGGAGGAGCGGCTGAGGTCACTGGGCCTGTTCAGCCTGGAGAAGAGGAGGCTGAGGGGGGACCTCATTGCAGTCTACAACTTCCTTGTAAGGGGGAGTGGAGGGGCAGGTGGCCTATTCTCTGTTATCACCAGTGTCAGGACCCGTGGGAACGGTGTTAAGCTGAGGCAGGGGAAGTTTAGGCTGGACATCAGGAAGAGGTTCTTCACCGAGAGGGTGGTTGCACACTGGAGCAGGCTCCCCAGTGAAGTAGTCACTGCACCAAGCCTGTCTGAATTTAAGAAGAGGTTGGACTGTGCACTTAGTCACATGGTCTAAACTTTTGGGCAGACCTGTGTGGTGCCAGGAGTTGGACTTGATGATCCTTATGGGTCCCTTCCAACTCGGGATATTCTATGAATGTTGGCACAGGTCTTTTAGTCTATATCTTGAAGACATATACCATGCTATACTTGGTACATAATGTTTTGAATTCTGGAAGTCCTTCTTTATTCTTCTGGTATTGTTTGCCACTCTGCACTGGAAGCATGGGAAAAAGGTTGTTCCAGTTAGTGAGTAGATATGAGGTATCTTTTAAAGGATAATTGTAAGGATAACTGTACCCATACCACTTGATTATGTTACTGAAATCTCTCCATAACCTTGTCATTTAGTGCTTTTCTACAGTTAAAAAAGCTGCAAAATGTTTAACGCTAACACTTTTTGAAGGCCTTTACCAAAAAGAAAGTAAAATAAAATGTCCCGTGAGATTTGAGCCTTGATTCTTATTGAAGATACACTTTTGTGGCCGCTATTCATGAAAGCGGTTGCAGTCAATAAAGGTCTATAAAAAGTATTTCACCATGAATTTGAAAGTATAATTGCATTAGTGATACTATGAGTGTAGTTCAAGTGTAGTCAGACACGCCTGTGAGGTTGTGGCAAGCTCACCAGGCAGGAGAAAGACAGGAAGAAGTAGGTGAAGCCTTTATACTTCCAGTTGAAGACTTATGTTTTGGTAAAGAATGGTTTGGTGAAAGAATGTCTTGTATTGGAAACAGTTTTTAAAACAGGCTGAGTATGAACTTGTAGCTAGGAAGCAATCATGTACTAGATGTTTAGATAATTAGAAATTGATATAATGGGAAATCAGGGCCGTGGAGCTGTGCTGTATTAAGACAAATATAGTCACTGTCCAATCAAAATAGAACTTCTCTGGAACTTGGCATCTTGAAAAATTTCTTAATTAAATCTGTTTGTGTGAGTGTTGGTTCCATGTATCAAGAGCTTCCTAATTTGTCAGCTAGGAAAACTTCTTTTTATCAGCATGGAGCTATACAATGTGCTTGGCAAAGTGGGCTAGCTTTTCCCTGACACCACTAAGTTTTATTTTGTTTCATTATCCCCTTCCCCCCCCCTCTTTTTCATCCTCCTCCTCCTTGCATCAGACCATACTTCATTATGACTACTTGTTGGGGCTACCAGTCCATCTTCTTCCATATGTTGGTCAACATCTGTTCAGCAGATGCTTCAACCTACTGTCCTCTGCTGGGTGGAATTCTGGCATTTTGTAGAAGCTCTGAGTTCCCGTAAGTGACAACTTAATCCTTTCCATGAAAAACTCAGTCCTTGAAAAGACTCAGACTTGATATTCTCAAGTATCTGTTGTGGTTTGGCAACATGTTTGCTGTTTTTCTATGAAGATATCATCCTACTTGTGATGACATCTGTCATCAGAAAGAGGGAGGGGGAGAGAGAAGCTGTTATTGTTGGTTCTTCTACTGAGTTCCATGCAAATGTATCTTAATTCCTTCTTCAGGAACTTCTGAATTTTACCTTCCATAGGGAATGAGAAGTCTTCTGTCTTCAAGTTTTAAGATCTTTACACTCGGGGCATACTCTTCCAGAGTTAAATCCTTGAGAATTCACACTACAATTGAACTGATATTTCGAAGTCATAATCAGCTGCAGCCTTGTGATGACCTAACCCCTGTTGCAGTCATTTAAGGAAACAAATTGAAATAGCCCTAAAAGGGAAGGATTTTCCCCTCCTATAGACCTTCTAAATGCCCATGGTAGTTAAAGCACCCTTCTAAGGGAAAACTTGAGTTTTGTCCCTTTTTCCCAGTAGAGAAGGGATTAATTTGCTTATAACCTGGGTGACTGTTCTAACTTGGAAGGCGTCTCATGTTTTGTTTGAGGGGGTAAGCTTTGTGATTCTGGCTGTAATACTGATTTTGTGTATCCTGATGAGATTTAGATGAGTAAGAGGCTTAGCTGTTGTGTCCTGTCAAGACCTAAGATGCTTCTGCAAAAGGACAACAGCAGATGCTTAAGGGGTAGGGAAATGTAATTACAGAAAATTAAACTAGAGGCATCAGGTCTCTCTGATCCTGCAGCGAGCAGTTGCACAGTTCTGAAGATTGTTTCAAATGCACATACTTAGATCTGAAATAGGGATTGGGACTGCAACCCAACTGTAGAAGTACTTAAGCTCGGTGGGAACTTCAGGTGTGGGGTTTCTGCTGTTTTGTGTTTTTTTAATCAACTCTCTATGCTTTCTCTTGTGAGCATACAGATATGCTTTTTCTTTGGGTATGAATTATTTCAGCAGCTTTTAAAAAAAGCATCAGAAACAGTACCTTTATGCTATCATCCCCATAAAAGTAAGATCATTGCTCCTAGGACTTCAATTCACTTTTTACAACTCTGCATGCTGAGGATACTGTTACCTTCAGAGTCTTGGGGAATGTTTTTTAAAATCTTGAGTTAAAGATGGAGGATATCAATGGAAGCAGTGACTTGAGTTTTCACAGAATGGGGTTTGGGTTTTTTCTTGACTGAAGAGAACTTATTAAAGGCTGAACATCAGCTTCCATTTACCCATACTTGAAGCAGTCTAGGATGTAAAATGAGTCCTGCCCTGAGTACTTCCTTGTGTTAATTCCAAATAGCTGCTTGCCAATATCTTCTAAGAACTTCCGCAGTTCAGCAGGTAACTGCTAATTAGGACATGATCTAATCTAGGGTCCTTAAGCAGCTGCTTAAAAATATATTTTTATTACAGGTATTCCCACTCTATTTAAAAAATACAATGTATTTGTAATTTTGGGGAAGATAAATGCACTTAATTTCTTGGGATAGTTTTTTTTTAAACTGGACAAAAACACAAGTGCTACAGCAGCAAGTGCTGGCTGAAGAAATGCTCAAGTTATTGCATCAGTGGAATGCTGAAAAAAAGGGGGCGCAAACTTTGGGAAGAACTTCCTGGTAACACTTCTGCCTCTAGGACAACTACAAGTCTAACATCCTTGCAGTATTAAGCCACTACAAGTCTCACCACTGTACCACACATGCTAACTGCCCTGTCTTAGTACTTTTGTCTCTTCTTTGCAAGACAATGGCATAAACTTTTGCTTGTGAGGAATTAGTACAGACTACAACAAAGAAAAACACCCAAAAGCTTAAGCATGACCTTCCCCATGGCAACTGAAGCACTTGGCAGGCTCATGCCTAACATAAGGTGGCAGATTTCTAACAAATGAAGTTAGTATCATCGGGGTGCAAGCAATTTGAGAAACTACAGCTAGTACAGAATATGCCAGGCTTGAACAGTCAAAACTGAGTATTACTAGTTTTTATTGCACAGGTAGAAGACTATGCAGACAGCACTATACCACTGCCATGCGGGTGAGGGGGATGCAAAGGTCTGTTTGCAGTTGTATCATGATGGTACTATCTGGGATGGCTGGGTGACTGACAAGCTCATCAGGTTGATTAACCATCACAGCTAGTACCCAGTCTAGGTGTGTTGGGTAGGGAGAACAGTAAGAAATGCCACATTCAGCTTATAAATAACTTCATTCTTCTGCTGGTACTAGGGTGAAGTGCTACACTCCCCGTTGCTTGCTCTGGTGCTGGTCTGATCACAAGATAAGAGGATTTGATCAGTTTAAAAAGATTGCACTTCAGAAGACAGCACTACTTAGAGTTATGCCACACAGAGAGAAGCTGTGATCCCTTCCTGTGAACAAGAAGGCCAGCAGAAAGTAATCTGCTTCCCCTCACTAAGGGGTGTGCCCCATTACACAGTAATAGAAGGGTATATTTTATGAGCAAAGCAATACAGCTTTTTGTAACAGGAGCAATGTTGTCTACTACTAGACCTTGCAGAAACCCCCTTTGTGCAAAGTTAGTGCATAAACAAGTTTTACCTATTTAAGATCCTGAAGTTATATACCACAGGTGATGACTAATTCATATGTGCTTATCAAGTCTCCACAAACAGCTTTGAACTCAACAGTTTATTTAATTATAAAAGCATGAATGTTACATACATTGAATAATTGCATATTTCTTAGAATCAGTACCTATTTAGAAGAATGGTATGTGCAAAGACGAGACAATCATGCTTAGATTTCCCCCAGTAGTTTGGTGCTTTACCATTTGTTCCCACCTTCAGTTCAGTACAATTCCCATAGAAACAATGAGTGAGGAAATATACATACATAAAGCAAGAGTTACTGAAGTGTGAGGATAGTTTGACAACACCACGTAGGTCCTTTAGAGATTGGCCTAGTATTTAAAAGGGCAAAGACTTGACTAGTCAAGGGTTACAGCAAGTAGGCAACAAGCCTAGTTACAGTTCTATTCAGAGCTATAGCTTGTGAACAACAGAACTGCTGTTAACTTCATCACAGCGTTCGAGATGATAGTGATAGGATGTATATGTGCATACATACACACATGAAAAATAATGGATGTTTGTGGTTTTTAAATAAGGCAGGTATTTCTTTCAGGCTCTTATATTTTTCCAGATTATTTTCTTATTAATACAGCATATGTTGCCATTTTATTGCTAAAGGAAAGCATACCATCATTGCAAGCAGAACAGTATCAGTACTCGTTTTAGTTAGTCCTGGTGAGTTAATAAGGTTCAGGACATACATTATTACTATGGAAGAATATTACTGTTACAGAAACAGAAAAAAAGGGGATTTCTATTTGAATCACCAAATCATTATCTTGACATGAACATCAGCTGTAGTTAACAGTCTACACTGAAAAGCAGAACAGCATTATTTTGGAGCAGCAGAAAGGTAACTAAAATACTATTTTCCCCATCTTTTACTAAGTTATATTAAAAAACCTAAAACCAAAAAAATACAGAAGAGAGGGATGAAGACACAGCAGACTTCATCTACTGCTCTAAAGATGCTTTCTTCTGTCAGAAAAGATGCATAATTTCTCAGCTCATCCAACTGAGAACCCTAATACAAATGAATGTACACGCCATTAGTTTTGTGTAGCTATAAAAAGTTACTCATTAGTTTGACTTACAAGGTGCACTCTCGAAGCTTTTTGTCAGCCTGCTTCAAGGAGATCCATGTATTTAACATGCTTGATCGCAGTTTGGCCCACACCAAGTGGTTGTTTAACCCAAATATCTGGGCAGCAAACTGAGCAGCTCCTTCAGGTGACAGAGTAGTAGGACAGCCAAGACCTGCAAAGAAAGGAGAATGTCACCTACCAAAACATGTTTTCTAGGCACAAGCAAAACACTGCCTCTAAATAACAGCTTAAGACAACGCTTGTTTCAGTAGTCAGGAGCTGCATGATCTAGTTGTAAAGCTACTGAAGTGTCATATGTTCATTACTTCTCTCTTCATGGCATTTGAAACCAAAAGCCAGCATAGCAAATGACTCTCCTCATTCAGAGGTAACAGACTTCTGGGCCTTTGTGCTGTCAAATATCCATTCTAGTCACTAACAAAAATTAAAATCCATGCAGGTAGTAATGCGCTGTTATCAGAGGATCAAGCTGATTGTAGAAGGGTTTTTCCGTTTTGATCTTTGATCATAGTAAAATGCAGCTCTTTAAGTAGAACAAAAAGAAAGTTCCCATTCATACCAATTCCAGCTTTAAATTCAGATGTTCAGTAAGGATAAGCAAAGGATTGTATCTTTCAAAGGGTATTTGTATGTAATCTTTGCTCTACTGATTTGATTGCAAAAAGCCCAGGGGAAAAAAAGAAAGAAAATGTGTGCAAGAGATTTCTAAAGACTTTGTTCGGTACTGATCCAGCTACCAGTGTGTGCACGCACATGTGTATGCTAGAACAAGTAGTGCTGTCAGTACAACAGCACTGGCTGAAGATTGTCTTACCACTGGGTAGTCTGAGAGAAGACCACACATCCTGAGCACCCCAGTCAGCTGAGAGTGGAGGACAGTTGACAACTGGGTAAGCAGTGTTACCCGACATTACTGGCCCCAAACCATTGCTTCTGCCAGCCACTGCAACGAACACTGTTGGGATTCCATCTCCTTGGGAGGGGGGAAAAAAGCAAACAAATCAGATAAGCAATCTACCTTGTTTCCTCCCACTTGCTTTTGTGGGTGCTTTATCTGAGTATACAGCTCTTCTGTTTGCAGTTAATTTTGTTGATTCTGCTACATAGCGCTTAAGTTTTATCTTGAATTTCTCCCCTGCAAAAATAAGTCAAATCTTGGAGCCTTAAAATCCAGATATTGCTTACTGTAACTGAAGATAGCATGCCTTACTCTGCATCTGAAGAAAAGCATCATTATCAGATGAGTAAGTGCTGCTTAGCTTTTGAAAAGAGCAGTATTTAAAGATACTGAAGACTTAGTTGGCTATATTCTTGCTCAAATGTTAAGCTATGTTTCTATTCTGTAAGGTCTTAATTCACCTCAAAACAAGTGCCTTTTAACTGTAGTTACCACATCTGTACTGTCATTGAGTCTTAAACTGCTTCCCCTCATACCCCATCTGTCAGTTTTTCCTCTGGAGGAAGTACACTACTCCTATAAGGATAAGTAGTTAATTCGTCTCTCTCCTCCGGCAACCTACACACCCTTTCAAAGAGATACCTAGTTTTCTTGGTAGAAATATGAATTTAAATTACATTTTTTTCATGGCATCTAAAATTATTAAGTGTGTTTTCAATAAACAGGTAGGATGACGGCAGCAACATCTGCCTTGTAAGTAACATATAAAAACATTTACGGTCCGCTAGAGAAGTCACCACTCTTCCCCATTTCAGAAATACATTTCCTGCAGCATCTTGCCACTGATGCTGGTATTAATATCATCAAGGCCTGGGCAAAGCAGTTCAGGTACTGGATTAAAAGCAGAATTCAGGCTTTTGAGTAATGGAAGCTGTGTCTGGGCTGTGGGACAATACATTACTCCATAATTGCTTAGTGCAGCCTATAACCTATCATTATGTAATTAGCAAATGAAGTACATTGTAACAGCTTAGTCATGTTCAAACAAAATTTGGAAGAGACACCCACACAAATCCTTAAAATTGACAAATAATTTTTGTACATGATATTGTTTCAATCTAACTCAGTAGTTCTTTGGCACTTACCTTCGTATTCTGCTTTGATCCTCAGAGTTTCATCTGGCCCTTTGTGGGCAGAGGTTACTCTTAACTCACAAGGAATTCCAAAGGTTGCGCATGCCTTCTTTATTTTTTCACAGTGACTGAGGTCAGAAGGAGATCCCATCAATACCACAACTCTACCTTGGCTCTTTGTTTTCAGAAGCAGCTAGGGAGAAGGGGGTGGGGGCAGGAGAAGGAAAAACAGTCAGGATTCTAGATACATTTTTCATTAGAAGAGAAAACCAACCGACCAACCCAAAACCAAACAAGAAAACTGCACACAGATACCTCTACTCTTTCTGCAACCCATTCAAAGTTTCTCTTAACCATTTGCAGTGCTTCGGGAGTCACTTCTTTCAGGTCCCGGTAGGACTGAAAAAGAAAAAAAAGAACAAAAACAAATGTTAAAATTGATGTTGTGCTTTGGGTACACAAAGCACTCATTTTGCTACCGTAATTAAGAATATCCCAATTTAAATATTTATGCCATTTCTAACACGGAAGAGAGCTTCTAAAGTGAGTCCTTTTCTTTGCATAGAATATGAAGTGGAAAGAGCCAAGTTTTTTTTATCATATCAGATTAAGGGCTGAAATGGATGTGATTATTTCTTTTATACATGGATATGGAAGCAAGGAAGAACTAATGAACAACTACCTCAGTAAACAACCATCTATGTTATAATTCATAACCATTTGTTAACATGGAAGGCTTCTAGCCATGGGAGTATCGAGGTTTTGCTAACTTCACAACAGGTAAGCTTAAGAAAACACAACTAGTTTATTTTAATTGGAATTAATTAAATTAATTACTTTAAAGTTGGAATTTGTAGTGACATGATGGCCTGCAGCAGCATTGCACTAGGCAGCCTAGGTTCTGCACGACATTACGGTGTACCTCACTTTAAACAGATGAACAAAAAGCACAGAGCAATTCACTCAAACATGCTACTACATGATTCAGGTAAACAACTGAGTAGTTCTGTTTCCTGATTTAAGTTCAACTACAGAGTAATAGCCCTGCTTCCTGCTATCCGGGAAAAAAGGCTCTCCGAAAGCACGTACTTAACTGTAGGGTTTACTTTTTTCCTTTCTCCTTTCCAAAAGGCTTGGAAGATAAAAAGAACAGAATGTTACCTGTTTATCCTTCTGCTGGCTTCTGTCTCCTGATGGCCACAGTCTCCATGAATCATTATCAATAACATCAGCAAGAACAATTTCTTTTGTCAAAATATTAACACCAAATTCAATCTAAAAAGACAACAAGAATCCTATCTTAGGAACCACACAACGATATATTTCCTGTCAGAACTAGGATCACGAGAAGTCAGACTTTCATACCTTCAGGTCTACCAGAGTGCAGTTTTGGGGCTGCCATGATTTTTCCAGGATCTCAAAAATAGCTTGAGTAGAACGAGCCATAATATCTACTTCTGTCTGACCAATAGTGAGTCCAGCAAAACAGAATTTTGCTTCAATTAGCTGCTCTTCAGACCACTGTGGATCATTATTAGCATCATCCTATTAAGAAAACCAAAACAGGAAAGAGCATGTAAGTTAAGTTCGCTATGATGGAAAAATAACCATTAGGAGACAGTATGCTAGGGCTTAAAATAATAAAAAATATATATATACACACACACACAGTCTTGTAACTAGAATTTTATAATTTGTACTTAAAAAAAGAGAAGAGCAGCATTAAACACACTTGTAACACTAACATTTTTCAGAACACTTGAAGTTTGGACAGCACCCCAAGAGCAACAGAGTATGCAAAAACAAAACAAACAAACCACAAAACATTAAATACATGCACTTTAGGTGATAGTTCACATGACACTTTCTAATATATCCAGGATGAGTTGTATCTCCTTTACATCCCATTTGGCTTGTTACTCTTTCATGCCCCCGTGAGCCACTATTGCATTGTATGTGCTTTGGACAAAACAGCTCTTGGATGAGAATACAAGAAAGCTTCAAGATAGCGATACTACCAACCCTAAAAGAAGGTCAATTGCTAGTGCAACCTGTTATTCATCAGCATTTTTAGGAAGATGTTATAGAGTTCTAGCTCTAAGTTTGATTCATACCACAGGAGAGGAAACTTACCTTGAAAAACATCTCAATTTTGGGTGGGTAAAACTTATAGCCTTCTTTGACACCAGGGTTTCTTTTGAGGAAGGAGCCAGTAGCAATTCTTCTGCACACCCATTCAATCGGGATCATTTCACAGTGAGCTGCTATGAATGCTGTGTCACTGTGTTTTCTGACAAAAGCCGTTTTGATTCCTAAATATAAAGATTAGTTCCATTACTAGGCAAACTCCACAACTGAAACAAGACTCAAAAGCATCTTTAAGTTTAAGCACAACCCAACCTTATTCTTCTCTGGACTTCAGGGATGCACTGAATTTCCTCAAGGTATTTTAAGCGTAACAAGAGGGTTTCATTTTTGCCTTGTAAAAGGCCTTCGCTGCCATTATTTTCCTACAGGTCAGTAGTTTGCCAGTTTTATCATACTATGTTCACCTGTTGCTCAGAACCTTCTGCTGTGGTCAGAAATCCAATTGTCGCAAATCCTTCCCTCATGATGTTTTTTTAAAACAAAAGTTAGCAGCAACAGTATCCAAATATACCCTCTGGTGGAAGATCTATGGACTGTAACACCATACATTGAAGGGCAACTGGAGTTAGCAAAAGACAGCAAAATATAAGGTAGCTTTTGCTACTTCATTCACAAAGGAAGATGGAGCAAGGGCAAGAATGACTTGTTTTTTTAATGAAAGGGAGGTCTAGTATTTATTTAGGGCACTAGATCATTGTGATTTGTTGGATAACAGACATTAAGACACGGCAATACATATGCATATGAATCTCCTCCAGCATATCTTACATAATTTTAAGATGCAAGAACATATTAAACATTGACAGCCAATAGCTGCCGATAGCCATTTTAAGTGCAATATGGCTCTTTTCTCATCTCGCTCCTAGGGAAAGTTCCACATTTCCTCCCTAGAGCAGGACAAATGTCAAACCCAACTAGCATCTGCCAGAAACAAGAGGACAAAGGAGCTGCAATCAATCAGTTCAAGAAGTAGCTCTATTCCATTCCACCTTCAGCAACAGTGGAAGAAGAACCTAAAAATACAGTACTGAAATCACAACTTCATAGTTTATTGCAAGGCCCTCAAGAACAATGATTAAAAGAAACTGTGCACCAAGTGACTTCTAAATCCAGGCATTAAATCCCCCTCATAGCTTTTTTTTTTTTTACTACAGTTTTCAATCAGGGCAGATGTGTGCTTTTGAAAGGTTGACATTGGCTCTACTTTAAGTGGGAGAGAAACTTTAACAGAATTCTTTGTATATCACCACCTTTGATAAAGTAGGTTAAGAAGAGTTGCGAAAAAGCAAACAAACTACTTCTACAATAAGGCACTCGTGTTATCTGCAATTTATGCCTGTCAAATAATCAAACCAGAGCAGAACCCTGAAACTTCTTTTGTTGCTTTAAACTGCAGCTGCAATTTACTCTGCATATTGTTCCTGGGCACCTGAAGCTACTAAGTGAAAGCCATTTAAGGGTCTTTAAGGCAGCTCCTTAGCTTTTTGAATTCATACACTGCATCTGTAGGGTATTAAAATTAGTAGCTTAATTATTGGCCATATAGAATTAGGCAAAAACATGTAATTCATTGCTTCTAAATTAGAACCAATATTTTTAATCAACTGCAAAAATAAATGGAAAGACCCCAGAGACTTCTTTGTACCATATCAAGAACAGGCTTCCTAGGAAAGCCAGTGATTGAGGATCATACTTAACAGCTTGATTAACTCTTCTTTCTCCACCAATCCATTAACAAAAGGCCTTAACCTCCACCTGTACTTGAAGAACTACTTGCACAGAAGTAGAGGTTGATATAACTACACAGAAAACTCCTTTCTCTCCTTCACATACGAAACACGCTGACTTTACTGTTTGATTGAGATCTATCAATTTATAACACATAATACAACTTTTAGAGCAACTGGTACTCAGCTGGGACTTTGTAGCAGAGGGGAGGGTTAGGGGTATGTCCAGACAAATGGGAGAAACTATAGTGGTGGATTAGATTACTACACATACTCTCATGGTCCAAATGACTAAGTCACCCACCCAGATCTGTAGTACCAGAAGGAAAAAAGCAGACCCATAAATTAATGAAAAAGAAAGACAAAACCAAAAAGCATCAGAGCCTCAGGGCAGGATAAATCAGTAGAGAAACAGTGTTTTGCAACACCATCTGCAATATGCAGGCATTTATTCTGCCTTCAAAACACTTACCAGCTTCTTGGAGCAGCTGAAACACACAGCTCGTCGTTGTGTTGGAAATGGCAGCCTTCCCCTCCATTCGGTCCTTCCTGGCCGCATTTCCCGCTGTTATTTGGTCTTTCGACTGCATCAGAACGCATCCCGGGATATCTGGCAGCTCGTAAACTTCTTTTGTTTTACCTTCGTTCACTTTTTTACCAAGTTTCAGCTCTGCAGAACAACAAAAAGAAGAATTTGAGATCGAAAGAGGTTTCCTACTCCCCCAGACCAGCGCACCGAGCCTGCCTACCCGAGCAGCTCCGTGCCCAGCAGCATCCCCGCTCCCACTCCAGGAGGAGCGGGCTAACTTTCCTCAGCCAGCTTCCACACGCAGCCGCTGCCTCAGGGGGTGCGAGTATAACCGTGGTGGGCTACTTTTACTACTTTTTATTTAGTTATTTCTTTTTAAAACTACTTTTTAACCGCCTGAGCGGTTTAACCGCTGCACTTGGGCTCTGAGGGGGAGCTCCCGCGCCTCGCCTCGGGGGCGCGGAGATCATCGTGTCCCCCCACCCCCCCATATCGAAATAACAAAATAAAATAAAATAAAAATAAAAAAAAAAAAGTTTTGTGACGAAAAGCTTTACTTCAAGCCGCCAGAGCCCACAGGTGGCGGCGCGGCTCCCGCTCCCCCCCCAACACCCTCCCCGGCCGTTACCGGCCCCCTCAGCGCCCCAACGGTTACCTGAGCCGGCGGGGGCCATGGCGATGGCAGCGGGAGCGGTGGCGGCAGGCACCTAGGGCACAGGACACGGGCTTCAGCGCACACCGCCGGGCCCCGGCGCCGCGGTAAGAAGGGGCCGGCGGAAGGGGCGGGCAGGCGGGGCGGCGGGCAGCGCCAATCGCGGCCACCCCGCGCCCCTCCGGGTGTCCCCCCCCCCCCTCCGCCCCCGTTCGCCAGCCACCCCCAGCCCTCCGCCCCCCCATCCACCGGACGCCCCCGAGCCCCCCGGTGGGGCAGCGGGGCAGGGGGCGGCGTGCGGGGCCGGAGCCCCCCCGTATGTAAATGAGGGAGGCCGCCGCGGCAGGCTACCGGCGGCCCCGCGCGGCGCGGCGCTGTTGGCTGCGTGAGGCGGCGGCAGGAGGGAGAGCGGGAGGGGAGCCGCCACGCGCCGCTGCCCGGTGCCCGCTGCCCGGTGCCCCCTGCCCCGCCGCCACCACCACGTGCCGGCGGCGCCATGGAGCTGGAGGAGCTGGGCATCCGGGAGGAGTGCGGCGTGTTCGGCTGCATCGCCTCCGGCGTGTGGCCCACCGAGCTGGACGTGCCCCATGTCATCACGCTGGGGCTGGTGGGGCTGCAGCACAGGTAAGGGGGGCACCCGGAGGCCGCTTGGGCACGCGGAGGAGGGGAGAAGGGGGGGGGGACCCTTCCTCGCCGGCGGCCGGGGAAGGAGCGGCGTGGCCGGGGCCCTGCCCGCACCCAGCCGTCCCGTCCCCGCTCCGAGCGCCGCAGCATCCCGCGGGGGCTGCCCGCAGGAGCAGCAGCCTGGGGGCACGCTCCGGACCTCGGCTGCGGCCAGCTAAGTCGCGTGTCCCCCGCCTCGTGTCCCCGTTGCCGTCCCCCTCTGGCGGCGGCTCGTCCCGGTGCAGCGAGGCCCTGCCCGAGATGCTGCTGTTCAAACGCAGCCCCGCCGAGGGGAGGCTGCGGAAACGGAAAAGGGTTCTCAAAGGTCTCTGGGGCTCCTCGCAGCCACAAGCGGTAAGGTCTAGCATCGTGGGGCAGTGAAACTCGCCTGCTACCTGAGAGGTTTGTGGCCACGTAAAACAAAACTATTCACCATGATCGACTGTGGATGAGGAACTGTAAAATGAAGTTTTGATTCTGCTCTCGTTTGGTATTTCAAAGTTAGGCTGTTACACGCAAACATACATTAATCGTTATTTCATCGGTGCCAGCGAGGTTTGTCTGCCTCGTGGGAGCACATGCACAGGCATACACGCACGTGCTAGCTTTGGCTCTGCACTGCAAACGCCTATGTGGTAAGTCTGGCTTCACGTTGATGAAAAGTGGGTGAAACAATCACATGCATGACAGTCCGGGGAGGTGGGCTTCTCTAGGCACACATGCACTGAAGAAGGAAAAAAAAGGGGGGGTTGGTCACTGTATTTTTGAGGTCACAGACATGTAAGGGTTGCTCCAAAGCTGTTTTGGACCAACAGTATAAAATAGTTTACATCCAGCTTTTCTATTTATTACAGCCAAGTTTCATATACTTTTACTGGTTAAATGGTGCATCCCTACATCAGCTCAGGTACTACTGTTTGTTTGGATTGCAGGTGTATCATTCATAAGCTACGTATATTTGCCAGTGTCCATCAAAATCACTTTTATTGGGAATGATAAAGCTACAGAATCCAAGGAATGAAGCCGGGTAATTAATCAATGGCCTTATTTTAGGTTGAGACACTTCTCTGTAAAGAGGCTGGAAAAAAATCTGATCTCATTTATGCCTGCACAGTTACACTAGTGGACCTGGATGGAGTTTCTTAGTTGGAAATAAAATGACTGCTGTATTTTTCATCATTTTGCAGCTTACTAGCTCAATTTCCACTGCAACCTTATTTCATGATTTTCAATACACAGTGTGTTTTTTTCTCTCTTTTCTGATGGGCACTTGACAAGTATATTTGATTTCCATGAGTTCTTTAATATCAAATGACCCCTGTGGAGCCTTATGTGAGACAACTGTAGCCAGTAATGCTAATGTTGTGACTAAAAGTGGAAGCAACTTGCAAGTTCTAAAAAATCACAGAATACGTACCTAATGGCATACATACATTACCTCTGATTCTGATTTCCTTACTCAGTAACTAAATAAAAATCTAAGGGATGCTTTCTTAGAGACATAAACCTTATTGCATCTGTAAAATCAAACTTGTTTACTTTCACTGTGAAGTTAAACAGTCCATTCAATTAGGTATAGCTTTCAAACAGGCAATAAAATTCTATTAAATAGCTGAGATTTAAATGTTCCCATTTCCTTCTTTAATGTTTCTCTCTAACCTCTTTGAATTTTTCCTTAGTATTCTACTATAAGGTGTAGTAAAAGGCAGCGGCATCCCTATCAGGAGGTGATAAGGTAGCACCTGTTCCTGTTGGAACATCTCTTGAAAACCAGGATTGTTTTAGCATTAACTGTATCAGTAAATTACACTAAGCACGTCCTTTTAAACTGAAAAGGTAAGAAGCATCTCTTTAACCATATTCCTTTCAAGGTATGTAAATATGGGAGAGAAGTATGGTAAGTAACAATGGATAGTCCCAAGCAGGCCCTGAGTGACCATCAGAAGTTTGATTGTCCATTGGGAAATAAGTCCTTAGAGCTCCCATTGAAATTAATAAGGATGTGTAGGTAATGACTACTGGCCTTAGATAGTCATAGTCACGATTCTTCTATTGCTAATTAGTCCTGTGCAATAAGTCAAATGTCAGAATTTGGCCCTTAATTCATCTCAGATTTTAAAAATTAGAATATTCAAGCGTGGCAGTGCATTGAGCTGCATTCTTGAGATGACTGATCTACAAAGTAGAGAAAGCTGTTGAGAACACATTATAATTTCTAATCCTTGAAATCATATCTGTATGCATAAACATAGAGTGCTTGTTACAACCCACAAAAACATATGGCATGAATTCTTTGTGCTCTCTGTTCTGATACAGGCATTTGCAGCAGTGTGAAAAGGCTTTGCTTTTTGTGATAAATGGCCTGAAGAGCTGATAGTTGTTGGTTTTTTTTTCAGTGTTAGAAAGATATTCAGGCACTTTGGAGAGCTTTACTTCAGTGAGGATATTTGCAGCTGAAAGCTTGAAACTCAGTACACTGCATCAATCAAACAGAATATTTTAGCATGTATTTGAGTGGTTTTCTTTGTATCACTGAAACTATTCTGCATGAAGTCAGGAGTATGTGTAAGCTGGGTTCTGCAGTGGGCCCACAAGCAGACACACCAGGAAAGGGTGACTTGGAATCTCACTTTATTGTCATATAAGTAACAATTTCTAAAAGCTTTTTCCCTTTTTCTTTTTTTAATTGAAACACAGCTGCTCAAATGTCAAGGCCTAAATTCACACTCCTTTGTAGCAGAAGGCAGAATATGGCTTTTTATTGGCTTTTACTTAATACTGGTGAATTGTGAATTAAAACAAAAAATGCGTGTATTCCTACTAACAGCGCTTCCATGCGCTAAGAACATTGTACCAATTTAACTTAAGGCCGTTTGTTAGTGATTTTCATCTGGTTTTGATGCATTTTATAGCTATGTTAGCAGTGAATTTCATTATGTTTGAAACTTTAAAGATAAAACTGTTACTTTGGGTTTAACATTTATAAAGTGGGTATTCTAAGTCATCTTTACAAACTGTAAGCCAGGGAACAAAATCACTATAAAATCCACTGACAGCCTGCCAAAGTAAAGTCAAGGGATATTGGTAAGAAGAGGACTTTCTTGGGGGCAGTGAGGGAGGGAGGAGGAGTACTGCGAGTTACAAATCTATTAAACGTCATTTGAGTCCTTGACCAGTACAAATTTGCAACCTTAATCTTGGAACAAGTGTGACTTCTGTTAACTTTTTGCAAAGTTCTTTCGAAAATATTTTTGGCAGTAATGCCATGTACTGAAACCTGGGATTCAGCTTTGTACTGATTTTTTAATAGGATCTTTAAAAGGCCTTTTCTGTGCAGGTGGAAATCCGGTTAAAACAGGGATTATTGCTCAGCTCAGCTGGGTCTATGTATGGGATTGGTTATGAGAATTGAAGTACATGGAGAGGACGCTTGGCAGGCATGCTTTTCTGATACCTTCCCTGTTACTGTCCACTACTAAAACTCGCACAACCATGCCAAAATAATCACCAGTGTAAGCTAGGATTTTAACTTTGCTTTCTATCCAGTATAATTGCTAGTTGTTTCCAATTAGCCCCTTTTCTGAATGTCTACAGTCAGTATAGCATATTGAATAGGATTATCTACCTTTTATATACAATCTCTTGGCTGCAAGATAGATTTTTATAACACTTTTTAGTAAGCTATTGGTATCCTGTCTTACCCTGTCAGTCTTACCTGAGCAAATTGGACCAAATGGATGGAAATGTTCTGCGGAACATGGATATGCTGCAGGTAATGATCCTTACAATTTGGTGTAACCTTTTCTTTTCATCTTAAGAACCCAGTATGGGCTTAGCAAATCCTCCATCCCCAGATGCAAAAGCAGCAGTTAATGTTTTAACTGTCTAAATGCCAAATGTTTTAATTAATCATACTTGTATATACATTCCCTATGGAACATACTGGATAAAATGTTTGTCAAGCTAATAATTTGAGCCTGTATGGTGTTTTACCAGCACATTTATGCTGTACATGCTGGTAAAAGATTCTTGAGTACTTTCAGAGACTCTTACTGCATGTAGACAATAGTAATGCTTTATCCTTAGTTAGGTGCTGGTTTAAGTTTATAGGTTATTCTGTGCTGCTAGGTGCTGACAGTTTAATTAGACACCACACCGCTCACTACTGCAGGAAGAGAAATGAGGAGGGAGGCCTTTTGGCTCACTTTTGGCTGTGCTGAGCTGTTACATCCGCTCAGCTTTCACGTAATTTCCTGCATGGTGATTTCCTGAAAGCGAAGACAAGCCAGATTTACATTCTAACCAAGTTCAAATCCCTGAAGTATAATGTATATTCCACAAACTGCAGTCCAGCCTTAGCTCTTCTCTCTGGATGTGGAATTATGAATTGGAATAAGATAACATAAGAAGGAGGGGGAAAACCAGCAGAGAAGTGGTACTAAAAGGTGTATTAAAAGAGGATGTTTCAGAGATAGCTATTACATTTATTGTGGCCAACAGAGTTTAATTCCATCACATTAACCTAGCTGTGGAGTGGGGATGAGACTTAATTTTTCTTCAAATTGACTTTAGTCATCCATGTAGACGTGATACAGCTCTCGAGTTATTTTCAGAGGATTGCTTTTTGTTGCCTTGTCTGCCCATCCCTTAAATTTGAGCCTGATGCATGGAGTGAGGGTTGTACGCAGCACAGGAGGTTGGTTCATGATGGGTGGTGTAGGTCAAATAAACTGTCCTGGCTGCTCTTTTTGCCATGTCTCTAACGCCCTTTCTTGAACTTTAAAATAAACAAAAAAACAGGGGTGTTTGGAGGGGCTTGTTATTAAGTCAGAACTTCAATAAGTTCTGGTGGGTGGATAACCATTTGAGCACATGAGTGCTGGTGCCAGTGCAACAGAGACTATCTGCAGAAGAGTGGGAGTCTGGAGGGAGTGCTTTTAAGCCAACAGCGATGACTGGATTCCTGGACTCCAGGAATGCAAGTACCTCTCTGCTCAGTGAAGCCCATTCTCCAGGCATTTGGCCCAAATACAGTTTGGGCTACCAGGAAATAAACTAAATGAGGCATTCAGAGGACTTTCCAGGGTAACAGCCCTATCAAAGACATGTAAAGTGACCCATTCATCTCCATGAATAAGTGTGCTTTAGAGGTGAATGGAATATAGATCGGAGTGGTGATTTTTTCCATTTATCTGCTACATCTCAGAAATTTCAGTACCCTCCTTGGCAAACTGGGGAGGAGAATGCTAACCTGAATGGCCCCCTGCTAATAGTGCAGATATTTGAGGAGGAGGGAGAAAAACAAAGACTTTTTTATAGGATTGCTGCTGTTCCCATCATTACTTGATGCTGGTGTGGATTTTTAAGCTGGATCATTTCTGTGATGTAATTTATACTAGATTCTCAGGAGCAGTTGTATGGAAACAACCTGGTCTGGCCTTACTGCTTAAAAGGAACCATATTGTGGTTCTTTTCAGATTCTTTGAGTCTTACTGTAGTGTTCTCACACATAACAGATAGTTAGTGTCAGATATGTCCCAGGTTGCATTTAACTTGCCTATGTGTGTGCCTAGGCTAAATATTGTGTGACTGTAACACGTTTAGAGCAGAGCCTCAGCACAAGTTCAAGCGTGTGTAGAAATACTCTGGAAGGATGAGTTGGCTTAACTAAATGCTGTATTTGAAGGGACTTTTTGGAGAAATCCTCTATTTTAGTGACACTCGATTTAGCCCACTGTCACCACCCCAGGAGATACTGTCAAAGGCGGCAGACCATAGCTCTAGACAACTGGAATTCTGAATGCAGCCTTCATGGTATTTTGTCCCTAAGCAATAAGTGATGTTGTATCACAGCCACAACTGCAGTGAAGAAGGGTTGTCCTGATGCCACTTCGATTTATCTATCTAAGCTTCGTACACATTCAAGTAAATATTTGTTACAAAGAAGTGTGAGTAGTATATAAGTATTAGATGGTGCCAAATGCTCCCCTACACTTGACTTCTCTTATCGCTATTGGCCAAAAATAAATATGAATGGTAGAAAAGAAGGGGATAGCTTTCTGTCAAAATAATTTTTAAAAGCATGCTATACTTTCTAGCCACAAAGCAGAATAGAAGTGGAATCTCACACAAAGGGAAGTCCACCTTCTTTGCACATTGTTTGTTAGGTAAATCCTGCTCTCTGGTAAGTGCAGGCATGTTTTCTGAGGAAAACAAACGAACAAACAAGTAGAAAGCCACACCTGCTTTTTTTTTTTTTGGCCTGTCAGTTCTTGCTTCATGCCTACCCTCTAGTGTCGATATGAACAGTTTCCAAATAGAGATTGCGTGTGTGCTCTGCAATTGCGTGTGTGCTCTGACCTTCTAAGAATTTAGACAGTCCTTTGCCTGAGTACTGCTGTACAGTTCTCACCTGAACAACAGCATTTAATACAGATGCGTATTTCTTGAGCTTGTTTTAATGAATAAAATAAGTTTTTTTTGTATTCTGGGAGAAGAGAAAATTTTTTGGGGGGGGAGCAGGCAGGGGCATTGTACTGAATAACAGCAAAGCTTTGGAGAGACTGCAGTCCTCATGCATCACTCAGAATTTTAAGTGAAGTTTGTCTTCTTTGAGATGCTAACTGCCTTCCTCAAGTTAGCCTTTCTTCCCTGAGGGCAATCACACTGCAACAAAGACAACCTTTGAGCTGCTCCAAGTTAGGGCTAGCACACCTGAGGATTTGCTGGGCTGCTTCAACTCACTAACTGCACAGAAATATATATATATATTTTTTTCAGCTGGGCTAGTCTGGTGTCAGACTATCAAAATGAGCTGGTTTATGGGTGATCCAGCAGGAATAAAGAAGAGATCTTCATGTTGCAATGAGTTATCAAACTGCAGCTAGTTTATGCAACTTCAGCCTTGCACTCACAGAATACAGTTATCTTAAAAACTTCATCTACATCTGAATTGATCTCAACTGTTTACATAAACTGGAGTGAATTAGAGTGGGAACACGTTTTTTTTCTGGCCCATATGTGGAAGGACTAACCTGTGATTTTAGTGCTGCTAGGAATGGGAAGCTCTTCAGCTAGCTCAGCATATTCTAGAAGGACACCTGACCATGAAGCAGGGATAGGGACAGATTCCTTGTCCTACCAAAGGTTGCAGTTCTGTAATATAATAGATGTAAGTTCAAGGATGTGTACTGAAACCAAAGCAATTTTAAAGGAGAGAAGAAAGGAAAGTTTTTTGTTGTTGTTTTTTAGCTAACGATGATTAGTATTACAATTGTCTCATTATAAGCTAAAGATTTTCAAATTTACATTGGTTTACACTAAGAAACCAATGTAAATGTGAAAAATGGTCACTACACTGGCACGACTACATGTCTGTCACTGTATAAATGAATGTAATCAAAAAATGATGATTTTCTAGGGATATTTCTCTGACTTCTCAGAATTGTTTTTAAAGTGTTAGTCAAATAACAGATCAAGTCTACCATTGTGGAAAGGTAATGAGTATAATTTGAAGATAAATAATACCTTCATATAATCTCTCATAAAAGGATTAACAAGAAAAGAAGTAACCAGAGTGGGAAACAAAGCACTAGATCCACTAAGATCTTTGTGTAAAATTTAGCGAAGAGGGATTGGGTGGAATTTAGGCCCCTGGGTATTTAAAAATAAAACAAAACTCGCTGCTGCTGCTGCTTCTGCAATGAGTACTTGACTGTTTGACTTCACTTGAGTCTTTGTGTGTGCCCAGAACTAACCTAGCTTTGGCAGGGCTGTGCAGGTCTGTGCACAAACATGACAGATCCACAAATGAGTTGTTATTCTGCTTGAATACACTCAAAGGAAAACCTTGCAAATGCATGCCTTGCAGGCAGGATAGGCTGTAAAGTACTTGCTTACGCAATCACAAAGTATTGGCTAGTAGGTTTCTGCACAGTTACTTACTTACTTATGGTGTTTGTCATTTATCATCTCATTGTCCCCTGCACACTGTCTATGTTTTCTCTGCTTCATTTGGTTACTGGACAGGGCAGATCCCTTAAAACAAGGACCGGAACCCATTTTTTCCCCTTCTAGGTGGGCACCAACTTTCTGGTTCACTGAATTCTCCAGTTCATTACTGCACAGCACCATACCTTCTGCAGTCAGATAGGGATGGTTCCCTACCTTAGCAGGTGACAAGACTAGCAGGGTAAAAGGAATTAAGTGTTGTTTTTTCCCCACCTAGCCTTGTCTAACCAAAAAGAAAATATCTGTTCACTTAACTGTTCACTTAATTGCAGAAGACTAATTTGCTAGGATGGTTATAGATATAGTAATTGAACATGATAGGTTGAAATTTTTAAGTGTAGATGTTTTCTTTGATCAAAGTATTTTTTTCTTTCAATTAACGCTGTCATTTGTGTCATGTAGGTGACCCAAGGCACGTAGGAAGAAGTTTTATCATTTATTAGACTAACTGATGCCACTTCTAAAAGTTCATTGTTAAAGATTATGATGGAAATTCATACCTTCTTTTTTTTAGTTCAGATGACTGAAGGTGAATAAATTAAAGGGGAGCAACCATGTACTCATGTGGGTGACCTACTCTCACAAATAAGTCTGTTTAATTTCTTACCATCTGAAAGAATCATTTTGCATGCTAATTTGGTAGAAAGTTCATTAAACCAACCTGTTGTATGGCTGATGGATCAGCATACAGCTGAGTTCTGTTGAGGTCTTGCATTTCTTCCTGCTTACAAAGCTTTTCTAACAGTAACTTTTTGCCTTCTGTTACTGTGTGCACTCTCTCTGTTAACAGTTTTTGAAACTGGAGTATGGTGTTTTCAGAAGCACTTTTCTTAAGTGGAACAGGTGACATCTCTGTGAATAAAGCAAAGTATGTACTTAGAGTGTACAAGTCAATGAACTGCTGACTGAAGTCTAGCACATGCCACAAAATTTTCCTAAGGCCGTCCTTCTATTACCCTCTTTTGGCAGGCATTGTCTGGTGTTGTGTAAGGGGTCATTGTATAATGACCAGTAGGAATGAAGTAGACCTTGTAAAAATCATTCGGGCTGCTCTCTCATATTTGAACTCTCAGGCTTTGCCTGACTACTGCTTTCTGCAAGACAGTTATCTAATTGGAAATAAAAGAAATAATATTTAATTACATAGAGTTAGTCCTGTTAATGCAATTTCTAACAATGTACTGAACAGAAATGGTGTGGTGTTTGGATGTGTTTGTGTTCATCTGTCTACAGACACGACATAATTTTAGTATTAAAAGTAAGGGGGAGTCTCCTAAAAACTAATGTTGTTATCCCTCATTTTTGGACTTTTTGATTATTTAGGTCCTGCCAATTTTGATAGGAACAAGAATAGCTCCTGACCTTTCCTCTCAGATTGCATTCCACATATTTCTGTCCATTCCTTCATTTTTCTCTCAGTGCTTCTTTAACATATCATCGCTTTGATAATAGATCTTAACTTGTTTTTCTCTTGTGCAGTTTTAAGCACATAACTTCTCATTTACTGATGCGTGGTATAATATGAAGAAATCACAACCATGACTGTGATACTGTCCATATTTTCCTCTGAGCAAGACAGGATATTAAACAGCTTCTTCCTTTAAAAATGTTAATGTTTTCCTTACATTTGACTCTCATAAATTAAATAATTATTTCTTTAATATATATCCATATATAATGGATATGTAATATATATCCGGATTGGATGGGGCCTTGGCCAACCTGATCTAGTGGGTAGCATCCCTGTCTATGGCAGGGGGATTGGAACTAGATGATCTTTGAGGTTCCTTCCAACCCGAGGCATTCTATGATTTCCTGATGCCTCCCTCATTTTTACTTATTTATTTTTTGTCAGAGATGAAGATTCAAATAAAGAAATTGCACATTTTCCCTTAGGCCCACATTTTAATCTGGAGGCTTCTTTTGCAGATTGTTAATAGTGCAAGAACAATGTTAGTTTGGAGGTTGGTGTTAAATTATAGGATTTTTTTAAACTGTAAACTAGTATATGGCATCCAATTTAACAGTAATGTGTAGATGCTTTAAAAAGTCAGAGGCTCTTACCATCATTCCATGTTTTCCTTTTGATACCCAAGGATCCTGTGTTTGCTGTAACATCTCCCACTGAAACTTAAAAGAGAGAAGCAAGGTGACTAAGTATTTTGCAGAGATTCTAAAAGCATAGTCAGTCACAAACCAAAATGCTTTATCCTACAAAAGCAAATGCATTGTGACAACTGACTTGGAGCAGTAGGAATCTTCTAGAGAAGTTAGGTGCTGGACTGGCACACGGAGTCAGGGTGGAGACAAACGTTTGCTTGACAGATGCCTCAGGCAAGCTAATAATTAAAGCCTCTTTTATGAAAGGTTATTGTTTTCCTGTATCCTGCCTGCATCAGCATTCACAACACAGATAACACGGCCCTTTTCTGGCATGCTAAAATGTAAAGCTGCCATGTCAGCTCAAATATTCTTGGTGTTGAAAAATTCCATTTACAGAGAGCAGAAGTGAGCAGTAATATCTTCAGTTTCTGGATTTGGAAGAAAATGGATGTCTTAAGAATGTCATCTAGCATAAGAATGAGGTAGGTGGGAAGCAGCACTGTCATCTCATGGCCACCAGCCTCACCCAATGGCACTACCGCAGGGTGCTGCTGGACACTGCGTTATGGCTCTGATTCACGAGTAAGGACAGCTGCCTTAAGGATTGCTCCAGCAGCTTCTGCTCAAGCTGTCCATCTGACCTCTGCTGCCAAACTGGTTCAAGTCCTCAACTGTTTGTGGCATTGGTAATTATTATCTAGTGTTTAGAAAAAACAGAATTAGACCTGGTTTACCATAATTCACTGAGCTGTAAGCTGCAGTGGTGAAGTTGCTTCTACATGAGTGTCTGATCCACCTGACTGCTCTGCCTCTCAGGAGCAGCTGCCTCTGCTCCAGGCAGATTATAATTACAAGTGCTCAAATACACATTGCAGCCCTGGATTTTTTTTTTCTCTATTGACTGTGATATGAATTTAATTAATAAACTTTGCTTTTTTGGAGTCTTTGCACTTTTCTTGACTGTTACACAGTTCTAATTGGTATGAGCTTGCAGCTCTGTATCCATAATGCTTTACATGCCTGTTGGATCACCTCTAAGGCCTTTCCTCTTTCTCTAGCACCATTTCACTGTATCTCACTTAGGCTTCCAAAAGTACAAAGACTTTCTAATAACATTGAGCACGTTGGGTGCTTTTCTTTTTGTTGTTTTTCTCACTTCTAAACTCCTCCAAAGACCACTGCTGTTCTCTGAGCATTGCCTGTCTGACCATGCAGATAGAGGTTCTGCAGTTATTCCTCCCTCCTCATTTCAGCCTTGTATTTCACCCCAGGAGCATGGGTCAACAGGCAACTTTAACTTTTGTTTTAATCGCTGTATCTCATTACTGAAATTTTAGGGTACCTGATAGGAGGCTTGAACTTTCATATCGCCAGCTTGATGGAACTAGAGGCTGTCTTTTTAAGATATCATCAATTTCTTCATAAAATCTCATTTTTCTCCTGGGATTACCAAGGTGTTCATTTTCTTTCTGTAGTGCACGGTACTCATATTTTAGGTTCTTGTACTTTGTGCGACATTGTTTCCAGTCTCTGTCTATTCCATGTTTCATTAACCTTCTGGCAATTTCCTCAAATATTTCTTTATTTCTCGTGGCCCCTTCAAGCATTTGCTGTATCTTTTCATCTGACCATATGTTTATCAGAGCTCTGACTTCATTATCGCTCCAGTGTCTTCCTGCTCCAGTATCATTAATTGTAATAACTTTAAAGTGATTTCGTGCTTCTTCCAAGGGAATATGATTATCTGAAAATATAATGAAAAAACTGAGTATTGCTGAGTATACGTATATTAAAGTGTAATTGTAGCTAATGATTAAGTAACAAGCTGAAGGATTAATTAATGTTTATAATAATCTCTGGTTACAAAAATCTTTTAATTTTACAATGTTAACACCCATTTGTGATTGCATTTCTCTTAAGTATGCAAAATACGTAATCTCTTGTCTCTGGAAGCCATCTAAAATTCCACATTTCATCAGTGTATCTTTCTTGCTGTTGTCAAATTAAAGACATGTCAGGGTGCTACATACAGGAGAGCAATGGGATTTAAGCATTAGAAGCAACGTTGTATCAGCAGTAATAAGAAAATGGCGTTCCAGGGTCAAATTAGAATGACAAGAAGAAATATCATGCAAGTGAAAATGCTTCCATGGGTTTGATACAAGAAAAAAATCTTACAATCTAGATATTTAGAAGGCTGATGCTGCTCTTAGTCAGTCTGAAACTAATTTTTAGGTTTAGTGATAACACCATACTGGAGTCAAAAGCAGATAAAGTTAGAGCCATGTTTACAGTAGAGATTTGGTTGCTCCAGCTTTGTACAGAAATTCCAATGCAACTTTCTTTCAGAATAAATGCATGGAAATTAATACTCACCTGCCCCAACTATCCGTTTTGCTACTGGCGTACAAGATCTGTCTTCTGAGGTAGTACTTATAGAATCATCATCTATAGAAACATGCAAGTTTAAATAAAACGGATTTAGGAAAATAAATTGCTAATATTATTCCCCTCTTCTGCAGGTAACACCTATCTTCAATTAAAAATGTCATAACCCACTACTAAGAGGGTTACAACAAGTTTTCTGCCACTTGCTTCTTAATTTATTTATTAGCTTATCTCATAAGCTTTATCTTTCTTCCTGCCCCCACATTCCCCAGAGGTAGCTGTGGATGCTGCACAGAAGTTTAAAATACCTGACTGAGCATGTAGGCGTACGTGGCAGGTTTGTGTCTCACATGTAAGTAGATTTGCATAACACGTTTGTGCACATTGACTGGCATGGGTGTGCCATCCATTGTTTGGGTGCCATTTGTAAGGGCACACTCCTGTGGATTCACTCACAGCCAGTAGGGCTCGAACTGCAGCGCTTTCCCTGGCAGAGTCATTCATGTTCACTGGCTGTTGCCACGAAATGAGCAGGGACTGCTCCAGAAGTCCCGCTGTCAAGTTTGGGAACTGCACGTGATTCAGCTGTGATTAGGAGGTGCATCAGGCACAGGCACCTGTACACAGACCTGCACGCAGTGGCATTGCTAAAGCTTCATTTCATACCGCTGAGTGTGGGTTTTCTGAGATCCTTGAGTACGAGAAAGCAGTTGAAAACAGGCCTTTGCTCCTTATTACTAGTTCTCCTCTACTTGGGTTTTCTTTTTGCCACAGAAAAGTGGTTTCGAGTCCATTTTACTAAGCTACTGTGGTGGGTTGCAAGTCTGGGCTTTCAGGTGTACCTGTCCCCCATTCCAGAAAGGAGACAAGGAACAGATGCTCCATTTTGTGGGGCAGGTTGCAAGCTTTTGCTCCCAGTTAGGAGGTAACCATGTTTGTTTACTTTGGGGTGAAAGGCTAGCCTCTGTTACAGAGCTGATGTGATGGAGATAGCATAAGCAGTAGAAAAATTGGAAAGTAAACAATTTGTTAAAGCTTTTGTGGAAATCTTATTGCCTAAATTGCACTTTCTACATGCAGGGATGGCTCAATCTGAAACTATTCTATGCAGCTTAAATGACAAAACAGGGAAGACATGAGAAGTATTTTTTATTCTACTCGCATCAGAGCTCTCTTCAAAATTCCATTGCTAACAGGATAGAGACATCGTTCTTTTTCTACACATCTACATGCCATTTTTTTTCTTCCTTGGCAAAGCTGAGGCTACAAGAGCTTTGCACTCTTTCACAGCATAAAAACTACAGTTTCAAAAATAAAACTCTGGTTGGACAGGAGCCCTCAGAGTTCTTGAAGCCATCTATGGACGTCAAAACCCAGCTCTGCTGACTCTGGGCTTGCTTTCTCATGCTTAGACTTCTTTGAGGCTGAAAGTTCAATTTGTGAGGTATTACTTGTTGGGTTGGGAGGGGGAGAAAGATTAGTTCTTATAGTTTTAGAGGGGGATGTCACAGACCTAGTATGTTCAAAGAAGTTTTCAGGAAATGGTGGAAGTAAATATTCCTTATATGTTTGAAAAACTGAGTGAATGGTTTAGATACTTAGACATAAGAGATAGTTGGTAAATTAGTGTTCGTTTGATACTTTCTATAATGGTGCTTGCTAATTTATGCAGAGTAGTATTTGGAATTCATATTTTCTTTGCAACGTGCTTTATCTTAAATATTTGGTAAATATTTTTCACAAGCCATATGCAGGAATTAACGTCACACCTATGGAAAACTTAGAATCAGAAATTACATTCTTACAATCGTGTGTGTGATTTACTTGAGGTGCTAACAGAAAAAAAAAATTCATAAACATCTATTTCATAATTAGGTTTCCCCATAACTCTTAACAAAATTCTTGCATCTGCAGCTATTGGAAATGCAGCCTTGAACCAGGAAGGAGCAATAGTTCTGATCCTGGGCTCTCGAGTGATTTTTTTTGTTTTGTTTTGTTTTTTATTTTTTGAACTATGATCCAAAAACCATGGCTTTCCCTTCATCAGGCGCTCATTCTTTCAACCATGCTTGTTCTCTGATCTTTCTGCCTTTGGCAGTGGCATTTGTGTACTGCTGACCAGGGTGACTGCTATCCTAAGATGGACATTATATGACAGGAACAGGGAAATTTTTTATGTATAAAGCAGTCAGTTGATTTGCATAACATTTATTCTGTCATTATGTATGAACCCTTCTTTGCATTGGTGTGACCTTGCTATGTCTCTGAACTTTCAGGGACACAGTCTTACTTTATCCTTAATGGAATTTGTGTTTTATGTGTCATTGCTGTGATTACTCTGATGTTGTCCTCAGTGTCATACTCCTTACAGTTATCTTCCATAATCAAGAACAACCTATGTAAACACTTTTAAAAGCTGTGCTGGATAGAGAGTCTGAACACCCAACTTCAAATAACACAATTGCCAAGAAGACAGCACCTTGCCTGCATCACAGAAATACTGATGCAAACAATACTTGCTGTAGAAACTTTCAGGGTACAAGGGCAAAGAATTTGTCATTCACAGAATCATAATAGAATTTTTTATTCTTTCCATTAACTTCTGAGTATAAACAGTAATACCATAAGAGTATAATTTGATCCAGGATGTCAGGCCAATAGATTTCAATGTCATTGTTATTTCCTCTAATGTCTTTTTTTCATGACCATCCATGGTTTCTATGTTCAGTTATTCCAGAAGATTATTATCCCTAGTGTATTCTAATGTCAATTTTAAACGATTTTAGTAAAACAAATTTCCTGAATACTTGTCATTGTTGTCAACTTACAACTTCTGCATATTGCTGAGGCCTCTGATTTCAGTTTTACATGTAAAATAATGCAGAATATTTATGGTAATTGTTGGATAGTGATAGTCTGAAATTGAATGGACTGTCATGGAATAGTTTGGAAAGACAGACAAGGCATAAAATGTTCAGTGTTTACAAGACAGCTATTTAGTCTTCCAGTTCATCCTCTGTAGTAGATTTGTATGAAAAAGAACAGTATTTTTGTCACAATTAAATGCATATTTATCACATCTAGCAAAATAGGAAGTATGTTGTCAGGAGAAATAAGATCTTTTTATCAATAAGGGGAAGGACAAGCTTATGCATTTTTTGCACTATGAAATCAAACAAAACCAGATTTTATAACCCAGAAGTAGCTTGAGTATGATGTGTAAGAGTAAGATACAAATCTTAGGAATCTGCAGTTCCCAGTAAAGTAGAGTGTGCTGTTATAACCATCAGGCTACAATCTTCACCTACCTATGTCAATTGTCTCCTTCTTTATTTGTGTAGCTTCCAGAGCTGCCAAGGAGGAATTGTTGAAGTCCTCATCTTCAAGGATTTCTGCACCAAAAAAAATTAGAACTCTTATTAAGTAAACAGGCCTTAAGTTCATAGTATCATAGAATGGTTTGTATTGGAAGGGACCTAAGGGATTATCTAATTCCAGCCCCACTGCCATGGGCAGGGATGCCACCCATTAGATCAGGTTGCTCAAAGCCCCATCCAGTCTGGCCTTAAACATTTTCAGGGATGGGGCATCTACAACATTCACAAATTACATCTGTAGGATCACCAACTTGAGAATGTCTGTAACAATAACAATTGTTAGAGATTTCATCTCTAAATAAATTAAACTGTCACTTTCTGGAACAGTGGGCTTTATGAGCCTTGTGTAAGCAATTATAAAATAAATACAGAAGACCATGTAACAACTGCTCAGTGTAAGTTTATGGATGAAATGTGCGAACTCCTATGGTATTAAAACCTGAATTAGAATTAGTTGAATCGTTCTGTGATCATGGTTGTAAGTCATGTAGTACAAGGCAAACCTGTATGCAGCAGAACAAGCAAGATGGTGACTTTCATAAGGGCTTCCATACACACTGAAATTATTGCAAGGCTCTCAGGTGACTGATGTTAGGAGTCACTGAATTAGACCCAGCTGGAGCAAGGGGCCTTTCACTGACATCATGGTGCTCTGCCTGGATGACTGATCTGCAGGACTGCTTGCTTGCTTGATGGAGACAAAATACTAAATTCTTGTCATCAGAGTGTCACCCCTGGTGCAGGATACGGGAGGGTTTACATCAACGCTGCCCGGGCTCTGGGCACCCTGACAGCTGTGACAGCATGAGAGTCGCGGGGAGGAGAGCTCAGCACCTCTGTCATTGGTCCTCTCTTGTTTAACGGAGAACGCCACCCCTGTGCCCTGGGACAGGCTGGCAGATGATGCAAGTGGTCTCTCCAACCCTCATTTCCAGGTGAGGAAACTGGTGTACAGAGGTTACAGGCTGAAGGCCACGCTGGATCAATGGCAGCAGTTTCTGGCTCCCAGCCTGTTCTCAGTCCATTCAAGAATATTGCCCCCAAACATTGGGCAATAACGCATGATCTATAGCCATTTTATTAAAAATTACCACTGAATCGATAAGGACTTGTTTGCATCAGGCGTTCTTTATGATGTGACCAGCATCATGTGCTTTTTTTCCCTTTTTTCTGGTGAGCCAAGAATGCGGGTAGATAGCCTGGCTTTTTTTCTGAGCTGCTTGTCTGAGTGTTTTGGGGGAGGGCATGAGGAGAGCAAGAGGGAGCCAAACAGAACAAACCATTGACAGTTTCTGGCATGGATAAAAGAAATTGGCTCCAGCCACATTGTTTAGTCAAGCTATAGACAGTTGCCAGCAAATATGCTTAATCTCTACTTTGTATTTGAAGCATTGTTCACAAGGCCACCAGACCAATGCTGTAGCAATCTTTTCCTTTTACTCCTTTGGAATGATAGAGCTATGTTCTCTTTTGGCACCGTGCTCACTATTGCTATTAATCTTGTGTTCTGGCTCACAAGGCAAGATCAGTAATTTGTCTCCTAATCCTTACCCTCATGTGTGTCATGTATAGTATAAAAGGGGAAGGGGGAGGAGGATTTTTCAATGTGTGGCCGATGTTAACTCTCCAACAGGCTGCAAAGTTGCTGCCATGCAGATTGGCATGTCGCTCTGCCATGCAGAGCTGTGAAACTGATGTAGACCACTCCGGAGTTAGTGTCTGCAGACTGAGTATGCCCTAGGCCAAGCCAGCGAATAATCAAGAACCATTGCTTTTGCACTTCTCTGAAACATCTACTTCCTACCAGCCTGGAGCATATGTATTAAAACATTCTCTTTTGATTTTATATCTGTACCTTTAAAAATTCCATGCACGCAGCAGCCAACATTCAGAAGAAGCCAACATAAGTGCCTGAGTGTGTACTGACTTAAGATCCTAACTTTAAACAACCATTAAAGAAAACAAAAACCTTTGTTTAGCAATGCACCTTGGCAGGATCACAACTTAGTCTGAATTTGTCCTGAGACAGACATATAGTAAAGTATGCAGGGCACCAAAAAATCTAAAGAATGACAAGAAAAGTAATTTGATGGGAACAAAACACCTGCTGTTGATGTTTTTTAAGAACTTTGGGCTACGAGCATTCCACAGAGTTTTGTTTTTGTCTCCACTGTTGCTTCCCACAGTACCTGAAATTTAATCAAATACCTCAAATTTAATTAAACACCTGTACACAGTCTGTGGTGATGCTGCAAAGTCTGACATGTTTGGAACATACACATATGTGGAGTTTGAACTGACTGATCACCATGTGTACAAACTGAAGCAATTTGGCTCTTCTAAATAGATTTCCAGAAATAGCTGCCCTTAAACATGATCCCATGAAATATAAAACAGCAGTCAAAATGACTAAGTAAGGTTTTATTTCCAGATTGATTTAATATAGATGGGTGTTAGCAGGAAAGGGAAAATTTAGTGACCCTAGGCTCTCTCTACTGGTTTTGTGACTGATATAATACTCTTGCACCCTCTGCTGGCCAGTCTGTTGAGAAAGTTCCTCCAGTACAATGCTGTGAGATAAACTTTCAATGAAGTTGCAGTCTGTACGAGAACATGTAAGGATTTATTTACCTCTGTCTGTTCCTTCTCAGGTGCACATTGGCTGCTCTTTAAGTAGCAAATACATTTGTGCAGAGGTGAAAAAATGCAATGAAACAGGAAATAACTAGGCATTTCCCTGTGACTGGTACATTTGTCTTTTAACTAATACCACCTGAGTCTCTTTCCTTGCTGGCGTATGGCAAACCCGACTGGACAGTTTATAGATAGCAGTGGAGATGATGTTACTATGGCTGATAACACAGATACACCTGTAAGAGCGTGAGAATCACGTGTACTTTGGAGGAAGCTGGTGCAACTCTGCACATCTATGCTACTGCAGTTGCCAGAAAGCAAATGTCTGCCCAGGCTTGCTAATATATAGAGACAAATGTGCACTTAACTCTGACTGCAGAGTACATTAACTCCATGTACAAATTAGGAAGATGACCCAACATGAAAACCCAGTGAAAGGTTCACTGAATTTCTTAATTTTTTATTACAATTCTTTAAAAAATGTTAAATGTATATATATTATGATTACATGTTTGTTGAGAAGCAGTTTTCTATGAAAGTCCTGCTGAATAGGTGATAGTCCTTAAGAAGCCACATGCTAAAAGCTATTGACTGTCAGAGATCTACTGATATCAAAGAACCCACATAACATGGTATATCTGCCTGATTGCCTTTTTCATTATTTATCTTCAAATGAATTTATGAATACAAAGGTACATACAATCTCTTAACAGTTTTCTTACTTTAAATTCATTTGAACTATCAGAGAAAGGCATGTACCACATTAGAGAATAAAGGGTGTCCACGATATTGCAATGTAAAAAGTGTGCACCTGTTCTCTGCTTTATATAATACCTAATTATGTTACTATAAACAATACAAAACTCTTAAGTGTTCTTTACCACTTGTGGTAAAATGATTTGAGCCTGTACTGTGCATTTGGGAATGAGGGAAATAATTTTGGAAGCTGAAACTGCATCTTTTTAAGAAGGAGTGCTGTTTTTTGCCTTTTTTTTTCCCCTTCAAAGTTTGAACAGTAGTCTTCTGAATGAGCAGGCTGAGCCAGAGAAACTTAATGAAACACTTGATATTTTAATCCCTGCCCACAAAATCATACTGCAATTGCAATTACCCAGAAACAAACAATCAATGCTGTTAAATACATATATTTGAGAAGGGAAATGGTAACCACTGTAAACTATAGATATCTAACAGCTACACATATCCTGACATAATGTTAAAAAATTTAAAAAAATGAATACTCAAAACTGTACTGGAAGTATACAGCTAACTTTTTCTTCAGTAACCGATTTGGAAGCTTGTGATCCAAAACGTTTTCAGTATTGCATAGCTGCAAGCAGCTGATAACTATGCCAGATGACAGTTTAATGTCACTGCTGAATCTATTTATTATTACAGTGTCTTGCCTACTGCTCATATACATGTAGTATTATTACTTGTTGATGGGAGGAAATGGAAGTTGATGCATTTTACAAATTGTCTTAACTGGATCCTACAGAGTGCAGGTTATGATTTCTTACATATTTTGTCTCTTTTAAAGGGAAGTCCCTGTAGGAAATGCACTTTCCATGACAACCTATTTTTCCCTAATGAATGCCTCTGTGCTTATGGTGATCTGCTAAAAGGCCAGTTATGTATTTCTTTGTGAGTAAATTTAAATTAATAAATGTAATTACACTTGAGTGGTGAGGCAAGAACACTACTGTCCAGTATACCTCGTATTACCTCTCATCATCAACCATGTCTTTACTTACTTGTCATAGCTGTTTCTTTCCTTATATGCAGAGCTGCCAGATTCTCTGCAGAAGTATTTACTGTAACATCATGTGTCAGAAGATTTTTAATTTGACATTAAAACCTTTCACGTTCACATTAGACCACTTAAAATTCTGTCAGAGTACTCCTTTACACCTAATTTATGAGCACATTCTACCTCATGCTACAGAAGGAGACCGTGAGGTGCTCTCTACTGTGGAGAGACACATCTGTCAGTCTTCCAGGCTTTCATACATGCTTCTAGCTGAATGTTGAATTCCCACTTCTCCTGAAAGTTATGCTGTCAGACATAAGCCATAATATTTCTTTGTAAAGAGCATATGACCTTCATTTTTTAGCAGCCACCATGAAATGGAGAGTGATACTCTGAAATGAAATTTCTACCTCAACATAAGTGTTTACAGAATTATATTAAGTACTGATCTAATTATGTTGTGAAAAAGAGAATACCGTGTTAACCTCTGCACAGGAGACTGAACAATTCTGTTCCTTGGGGACTTACAGCTTAAGTAAAAGTAAATGCAGTAATACATTACACTCAACTTGCTTAAATCAGTAGTTTCTTCTTTATGTCTTGCACCCTGAATCTTCAAAAAGATTATTTACTAGACTGTTTTTACCAAATTTAGCAGAGCATTGAGAATGTGCACATGTATGTCTGTATTCATTAAAAGTATGGTTACTATTATTATGTTATTTCCTCCTTAAAAGTTTTTAGGCCTCTGCATTTTCTGTCATTACAATGCATACTCATTTTAGAAATCCATCTGAGCTTACTAAATTTAGGAATGTGTATAAAATAGAAGACTTTTCAGTTTACCTGAGTCAGAAACTTTCTTTACATCTGCAATCTGTAGGTCTTCTGACATACTACTAACAGAGTCCTCTTCACCTGTGTCTCCAGGCATTTCTGTGTAAATAATGCTATGTTAATCAGGGCACCACATTTGTGTACTACATAAGAACAGCTGTGCTGTGTCAAATCAAATGAGCCGTCCAACCTAGGATCCTCCTTATGCCAGCCCTCAGTAGTAGATGTATAAGTAAAGAGTCTACAGACAGCAACTGAAGAGTGAAACTTCCCCAAAAACACTTTCATAATTTTGGGGCAGAGAATGTATGCTCATCTTTGTGTTACATTTTTCTTCATTGACTTCTTCCATTCTTCCATTAACCTACTAGCTTCTAGACTTATATTTAGCCACCATAATACCCACTGTGTAGGATTCTTACTGTGTAACGATCACTTTAATTTTGTTATTAAACAACAGGCCTCTTCCTGGCTGTACATTAATAAATAAATAAATAATAAATAACTCTTATGCAGTGTAGGTTCATCAGTCTCCTAATTCTGCGTTAATCCAGCCAGTACCAAGTTATCCATCAATAAGCACACAAAAATAAAGGCCAGTTCTGACAGCATTCTTTGTGCTGGTGACCACATTTTGCTATTTTCACAATAGATGTCCCATGACTGGGGAGTGCTCCAAAGGCCAGTAAAACTGGACTTATTGGGGACTATAAGAGAAAGACAGGTTAAAATGTTAATTTTTAACTAATGTCTGTAAGTACAGACTTCTTTTGGTCAGTGTCTTCATTTTTCCAGTAACAGTCTGACCACCTCTCAGATCCATTTTTTACCTATGCTGGGAACAGTCCCTTCAGATATGATTTTGATCGGAGTGGTCTCTCTGTATCTTTGTCTTACCCTACATCTCCCTCTTATCTTTCTCTTTTTGTTTTCCAGTTCTATAAAAAAATGTCTGGGGCAATCACACAATAATATTCACTGAACTACTGGACAAAACAATAAATTTCCGTTCTGGGTTCCCCACCCACCCCACCCAGCAAACTGGTTAATCTAGCTGCTTGGTTTCTTTGGTTCTTTTAAGGTCTCTGTAGTGCTGGAAAAAATAAAACTTTTAAATGATACATGGGTAGCTGAAGTAACTTACCTATGCAGTCCTTTTCTGATTTTCCTTCTGTCCATTCTGGAGGCCTCCCACTCTCCTCATTATCTGATTTACTTTCTTGTTCCATGGTACTGTGCCCCAGAATAGCATCCAGTTCATTAAAAAACTTCATACTTTTACTTGTACTCCCCGAGCCTTGGGCATTTTTTACACTCCTGTATTCATGTTTCAGATTTTTACATTTTGTCCTGCACTGCTTCCAGTCCCTGACAATTCCGAACTTTCGAAGTCTAGCGGCAACATGTTCAAATATTCTTTTATTTCTCACTGTCCCCTCCAGTTGTTGCTGGATATTTTTGTCTGACCATATGTGTATTAGAGCTCTGACTTCATCAACAGTCCAGTGTTTTCCTCCTTCGTTTGCTACTGTTGGAATAAAAGCCGGAGTTTTAGAAGCCTCTACTGCTGACGGTGGATTACCTGCATCGTCTGGGGTAGGGGAGAGACACAGACACGGGTTACCTGCATTAGGTAGGTGGGGTGGGGAAAGGAAAGGAAAGGACAGAGAGAATGAGAATGAAGCATGCTGGTTCCTGACAAGTTTTCTCTCCACAGAAAGATGGAGCAGAGGTGACGTTAAAATCAAGGTACTGGTTATTAATTTGCCAACTTTCTGTTGTGACATCATTTTTGTCTTTTCTTGAAAGCCTCTGTTAAGGTAGTGCATGTACATTTAATTAATCTGAGAAGAACACTTCTGCTCCCTAGTATGTTTAACTTTTACTCGTAAGACCCTTGAGAACAACCTATTAACTTTTGTTGAGACATAGGTCAGGAGGAGAGAACTGTCTGAATGGCACAAAGTGCTGTATTATTAACACAGTAACAGGTTGGGTCCCTAGTCACTGACACTAGCATAAAGACTTAACTTTCTGCATTCATCTCATGCCTCTGGTTTTACACACATTCAGAACATCAAACTGGGTAAGGAGCTGAAGAATCTGATTCTTAACTCTGAACAAAGCACCCCTTTTTTGGGGAGTGGGGAAATGGAGGCTCCTGCCTTGAGTTACACAAGAACATTGGTGTGATACTGAGGCCAGCTCTCCTGAACCTCTCCCTTTCTCAGTATGGACCACTATAAACATTAATGCTGTTTGTTTTTGGTTTTTAATAAAAATTAAAATTTGAGTTATCTTACTCTGCAATAAGATGATTTTTTTTTTTTACTTTTTCCAGTCTCCAACTTTTTTTTTTAATATTAAGAGATAAAAGGAGATGCCATGCGATTACTGAAAACACTGAAATACAATCTCTTGCAAATTTAAAAAAATGTTTCCTTATTTGCAATTAAGAATTTGCTTAAGGACTTGATTTTGATTATCAAATTAGTTTGCAAAGTTGTTTCTCATGTATTTTCCAAATCTTTACAAAAAAAAAAAAAAAAAAAAAAACAACTCTTTTAAAAACATCCCCAGTGCTTTATCAAAGAGAACAGGAAAGTGCACAGTAACTGACTCTGTTTTCTGCAGTCATGCTGAAGTGATAAAAGCCACTGCAAGTGCCTTATTCTAAAAGGGCAAGTCAAGCTATGGGGGTGGGTACTTTATAGTCACTGGGCTTTGTTTGACGGCAAAAATATCTGACCTTTGCTTGCACATACAGCTGCAGTAGAGCATGCTTGTGTATAATAACCTGTCTGGGGACAAACTTGTCCTAGATACAGGCATTCTTTGCTTGTCTTATTCCAGTGGTAAAAGCTGTGCTGAGATACCAATATTTTTCCTGTTAGTCCTGTGTTAATTGGAACTCCCCAGCAGTCAGCCGACTGACGTGTTGCTGAGAAGGGTAATTTTCAGGTGACATATCAATTATGCTTTCTTCATTTCTTCCTGAGGGATAATGCTTGTTTACAGGTGAATGCAACCATAGGAATCGCCATGGTTGACAACTGCCAACATTAGGTAAGCTTTATGTAGTCTCTGCTCAGTAGTACTGGGAGCATTGCAACTATCTGTGTTTGCAGATGGGTTCACTCATCACTATCAGAGAGCACCATGGAGACTGGAGGGAAAAACCCCAGAGGAAGAACAGAAGGTGCTTCCTCCACTGGCTCTGCGTTTCTCAGTTAAAGCCATACAGTAGTATGCGTAGTTTGAGAGGGAAACAGTTTCTGTAGTTCTTGTGTAAGTCATTAACAAATTCATTTACAGCTGAGCTCACTTTCAGTTGTGAACATCAGTTTCAATGAGTTCTGCTGACTTGGTGGATTGCTCATTCATTCTTCTATATGCAGAGCAGGTAGAGCAGAGTGGAAAATGGTTGCTAGGTTTGTTCCTCCTTCCCTTTAAAAATATTGTTATTCAAAATATTTTACCAATAAGCACAGCTTTGAGACAGAGTTGTTGTAGTCACTGTAAAATTTTATGTCTCAACTGTATTTTAGCTCAAATTTGTTTAAAATGACTTGCAAAATCATTAAGACAGGGTACCAGAATTTTCTAATCCAGAAGATGTCTTTATGCCATATTTGACATTTTTCTAAGCTTCTTCAACATGAAAAAAGTGAGCAATCTGCTGAAATGAAACCAAAATATTAAGCAATATAGGTATGAAGGGCTCAATATTTTTTCAGTGGTGTTTGAAATAGTACCTGAAATCTAAAAACTAAGAGAAGCGCTAGAGAAGACTTCTCAGTATCAATACATACTTGAGAGCCCATACAATTTAAGTTATTTTGCTGGCTTTGTAGACAGCTTTCCCAGAACTAAAGTGCTCTAGCAGGTCAAACAAATGCGTTTGGCAGTGTGTTACAAGAGCAGTGATGAATAACACAGACCTATTCCCATAAACTTTGATTCAGATACAGCAAGAAAAGTTTTGTTTTTATATGTATGTATACAGTTGCGTGTAAATTTCTTGTCTCTTCTTTAATTTCTTGTTATGCTGGGCAAAAGGAGTTTAGTTTGCGCTCTAGAACCTGTAAGTTTAGCTGGGGCCTTATTTTCTCTCTGAGTATCGCACCTTGGAGTTTATTCTCTAGTGAAAGTTGTGACTGGATTGTGGGACTGGGATGTATGCTGGGGCATAGAGAGCATGTCAGAAATGGAAAGAGCACTTGGGATATTCAGGACAGCACATCCAGGCAAGGAATGAGCTCACTAGTTCTCTCTGATTCTCCCTGAAATGCATTCAGGTTTCTCCATGCCCTTTATCAGCCCCTTGAAGGGGCTTACACCTAGGATTTTCTCCCTCCTGGCTTGCCAGATTTACGTCTTTGCTCTGTAATGACTTCCCTTAGCAAAACTGCTAGAGTAGGGCAGTTTCCAGATGTGTTGTTCTAGCCTTGGTTGGGCTGAAGCTTTGCTCACCAACCTTTGCTTGGAGACATTTGCTGTGAAGCCCATTGCAAATCGGGATTACTCAGTGGGAGAGGTCTGACCCTGCATCTCTCTCCTGGCTCAGGCCATTCACTCATGCTGCCTTAAGCAGAAATTTACATGAGTTGGAGAGAATCCACAAGCTGACGTGTGTATCACACGCTACCATGTGGCACTTAACAAAATGAATGTGGTTAATGTGGTTAATTCGATTACGCTATAGCATGAGATGTGTTTTGAGTGTGAACAGTGGTCAAGCAGGAGGCACATCGTGTGGACAGTATCTAGTGAAGCACGGGACTGCTAAGCACTAAAACTGGGAATGAGATGGTGCACAAGTGTGGCGGTTTTAAAGCTATGCTGATGAGAAATGGAACAATGGCATATTCAAGCTATCAGAAAGCACGTTGACAGCAATGCTGCTTTTTAGTTTTTGGTCTCTGCACCATCATACTATACCTAGTTGAACTGGTCTGACCCGTGACATAAAAAGTAGTGGATCTCCTGAAGCATCCTCATCATCTTCTAAAGAAACTGATATTTCACCTGGGAAGGAAACAGTTTTTAGATAAAAATAGGTATGGACAAAATTAGTTTATATATGTTTTAGTGAAAATGTCCATACACAATGAGATTATTAACTTTGCAGTTTCCACACTCAATCTGTAGTCAATTTAAAGGGCCAGGAGTTATAGGAGGTAAATTAAATTATTTTACATCTTAAATATGAAGCTTGTCAGAAATATTCTTTATTTTAAAATTCTTGTAGAAACTGACTAGATTCTAGTGACCAGGATGCTTTTCTGACTCTCAGTATTCAGAGCGGACAGCACATGTAAAGTTGGAAAGTAGAGAATGTAAAGTAATAGATGGTAAAAGAGCAGACTTTGCACATTGTTCAGATAAACACAAACCCATTTATATAACCAATTTCCAGGAAGAATATTTAAAGAGTAGGAAGAAAATAAGTACGTTCTACAAAGGGTTCTGGAAATCTCTGAGATTCATTAATGGCATAGAGAAAACAGGGAACTACATTGACTAGAGATCAGACATATATTTGGAGCCGAGTGGTTTCAATCTAGGTTTTTTACAGTATCGTATTCCTTACAATCCTTTAAAAAGCAGCGTTATAGCAATTGCTGCCTAAGTTTGGAAAGCAGCATACGTAAGTCAGGTTATGAATCAGCCTAATGTTCACAGAGCACTTTCAAATTGTGGTGTATTCAACACATCTTGTTGACAGGAGGTATGAAATGCTGATTTCATAAGCATGCTGAGTGAGCTGCTGTCCTTCCCAGCCCGGCAGGTGACGGGGAGCGAAGCTACCTGTTCAGCGGTACCGCACTCGTTTGTAACACGGGGCCGTAACGAGGCGCGGTCATAGTAGTGGAACGGGGCGTCCCTGACGCCGCTCAAATTGAGAACTGCATTTACAGTTGTTTGAAAACACCATCCTAAATCCTTGTGACTTTCAGCAAGACTCAGAATGACTCATATTCACCACGGCCTGATCTCTAGCTGCTCCCAGCTGGCCACCTTGTTTCCCCCTGCGGTGGGTGGGCAGAAGGAAAGGTGTGCTTCTGCCTCCATCACTAGTGCCAGGGCTCAGCTCTGTCCGCCTGAGAGCTGCCCAGTGAACTACAGAGAGGGGAGAGAAATCCTTTGTTGGGACGCTGCTGAATGGGGCATCTGTGGGCATGGGGATGAGAAACCTTTCTTCACACTCTGCTATTTAAAAAGAAACTATTTAATGTCATAAGTAAATAAGAACACAACATAAAGTGTTATATTTGAAAGAAATAATATTTGATGGGAGAAAAAAGTATTTGTTGAGCAAAAACGTTCATATGCGTATATTGCATACCCTTATTAAAAAACCTACATATATAGAATATTTGTAAATGACATGTTTAATGTTGAAAACCAGACATGGAAAACTACATGAGTGCCATTTTCAAGTCGGCATTTATAAAGGAGCTTTTTGCGTGTCTAGTAGCTGTGTAAGTTTAGTACCTACAATAATATTTTCGCTGCTAGTGCACTTCTGTTCTGACTTGATAATTTTTCTATAGATGCTGTTGTAAAGCGAAGGGCAATATTAACTATGTTAATATTTAAACATAAAGCAAGAAATACAAGAGATCGTAAATTACAGGAATTACGAGGTGAGCTTTGCTTTTGTAAATCAAGTGCTCGATTTGTTAATACTTGTTCTAACTTGAAATAATCCAAACTGGATAACAAAATGAGAAGGTCAGTTAATTGAACTTTGATGAATTATACCTTTTTAAATGATTATTTAAGCTATAGCTATGTCTTTGCCCTGAAACAGTGTGTTTTGGGAAGACAACATGAACATCATGGGCCTGCACTGCTGCATGTGCTTTGTGGAAAGTGTCATCTTTCCATGAATGAGCTGGGAATTGGTGTGTGTTGCTAGTGAGTTTGGCCTCAGACACTGTTCTCTTAGATTTGATTGTAATTTTAATTATTACTTTCTTCAATTACACTTCCAAGAGAAAACCGCTTTTACAAGTTATGAAAAACACCTCAGGGAAACGCTATAGAAATACCACTCAGTCCCATAAAAGTAGTCTTTTTTTTTTCCTCCTTCTCTTTCCTCCTCCCCCGCCCAGCAGTCTCCCAGTATTTGAGAGAATCAAAGAAATCAGACACAAAAACTTGATTTGTAGCTTTACATGAAGGATGGGTATGAGTATTTAGACTGAGGCTAAGTACAATGGTAAAAATAAAGTATTTTCTTTGGGAGCATGCACTGTCCTGTGTCATGCATTTAAAAGAATGAATTAGTACAGCTACTAAGTTCTCCAAATGAAATAAGAAATGCATACCGAACATTGTTATTTGGCACAGGTTTTAATTTACTGATAGCCTTTTGTACTTCCTGTGCCTCCTATCCAAGGCAGAAGCTTAAGCATCCTTGGTTCCTCCAGCACTGCCAAAATAAGGCTTCTCAGCCGCTTTTGAAAGAGGGGAGGGAACATACCTCCCTCCTCTCCTGTGCTTGAACAGGAGAAACTCAGGAGGACGTCTGCAATGACGCAGATGTACTTCGATATTTTTTGCCTTACAGAGGGCACCCACAGTCCCATTCTTCCCCAAGGCAGCAGAGGAGCTGTGAGGCTCATTGCTGGGTAGGCACATGGGCTGTGCCGAGTCCTGTTTCAACCTATGCAAGTGCTACCTTCAGATCTGCCCCCACAAGAAGGCTTCTGGCCATCACAGAGCCACAAATGCCACTTCAGCCTCACAACTGCCCTTCAACGTACTAAGCTCGGCAGCTCCTCCTTTCACAGACACTGCAACTCTGACTGCGGTGGGAAAGGACCGAGCCCCTAAAGGAGCATCACTTGCTCGACTTGTGTCCTTAAATGAAGAAAGTTAATGTTCTCAGGGGTATGCTCTCTGTCCTTTCATACGGGTGTACGTACATATGGGTATGACCCCCCAAGAAAGGATAGCTAAAGCATGCTATGTTCTTAATTTTTTTAATCGGTGGACAGAAGAAGTTATTGATCCTTAAACATACCCTGGTGTTCGTGTGTACTACCACACGTACACTGCATAGCTGCAGGATGCTTTATACCTTAGGATGTTGCTATTATGGCTGAATTACAGTTGTGGGAAGCTTTGCATTTAAATTCTTACCATTAATGTTATTACAGTTAGTTGCATTTAATTTGCATTTATCCATAAAGTAATTGTTGTTTTTTTTTTTTTCCCTAAAGCAAGTAAGAGAAATGCTTGGGCACTTAAGAGGGTATTTAATTGTACCACCATTAAAACCAGATTGTGCCAATGCTTCAAAATGAAGTGTGTCTCACCCAGGGGGCAAAGATGTTTTGTTTGTGTTTTGTTTTATTCCAGTTTGGGATTCACAACTACTATTAACCTTTTCTGGTTTAAACTTCCTAGAGGCCTAAAGCAGGTGAGAATTAGGATTAACATTTGGTGCAAACTGCATCAAAATACAGAGGATAATCTAAGTCCAGATCCTGAGAAGAAGGACATTCACTATCTTAGCTTCACATAGTCCTCAGGAGCTAACAGTTGTATTAGCCAAAGATCTGGTTCTCAGTTCTGCATGTTTAAAAATAAAAATGGAATGTAGTAGTAATATATAGTGCAGAAAGCACACGTTAAAATAGTATAAAATTGCTGTTTCATTTTAAGTGACTTGTGAAAGACTAGAGACTTTCTGCTAATGATGACAAATTAAGGTCAAGCTTTTACCTAAGGTAAAGAATGGCAAGAGAAATGTTAATTCCTTTTTCTCAGACCTGTACCACAACATAGTAGAGGGAGTCTTGGAAGAGTACAAGGGCAAGCTCCATGTCCAGCACCTTTCTGTGCTTTTAGCAATCTCCCCTGATACTAATTCCATGTTGTTGTTTTTCTTAAAAATGATTCACAGTCTTAAGTAACGTAAACGGGTACATACTATGGGCACAAATGGAGCTAAGGTTTGTATTTCTCTTTTTAGCCTTATTATTTTGACACTCAGAACTATTATTGGGGCTTGTGCTATGGTGACATTCAGAATGTGATGAGGAGATTTGAGTGCTGTCAAATAGCAGATTGACCCTATTGAAATGTTAAGCACAGCTTAAATGCATATGTAGAGAGGGCTGAATAAAACAAGAGATGCAGCTAATTTGGTAAGAAACCCTTCAGAATAAAAGCAGTGGAATTTACTTGTTTTGCCTCCGAATATTCTGGTAAACACAAAGATTTTTACTTTCCTCACTATATGGCAATTTTTCATGTGAAGTTATTAAACATCCTTTGTTTCTCAAAAAAAAAGTGAATTGCTTACAAAAATAATTTAATTTACCTTTAGTTGTCATATCTGAAATTTCATTTACAGAGAAATAGGGGTAAAAATCAGAAGTTTCAGTTCTACCACAGAAAACAGTTCATGACATTTTCCACGTTAGCTTTTATTTTTCTCTAAGTTTATGTCTGAGCAGGAGCTCTACTGAACCCGACTCCAAAGTATTGAGAATAAATGTCAAAGGGAAAAACAAAACCAAAACCAGTCAGTTTTCCTTAATTTAGGGTTTGAACTCTTGTTCAACCTTAACACCAGCGAGCCACTCCACTCTTGTGGAGCCTTAACACCAGCGAGTACTTGCCAAGGCTTTAATGTTAGCATGATTTGGTGAGAATTAGGCTGTATTTACAGGCTTCGACACTGGTGGGTGCTAACATTTTTCTGCCCTCCACCAGGAGCGCATCCAGTCAGTCGCTGCTCGCAGCGCTGCCGGGGCTGGGCAGCCTCAGCCGCAAACTTGGGCTTCGGGTCTGTTTGCCCTGGCTCGTTCGTGCGTTTGTTTGGCTTTAAGCAAAGAGAGGAAATAGCAAAGAGTTTTTTACCTTGGGTGCTGTCTGTGGTGGGGCTGGCGTTCAGCCGCGCCTCGGTCGCGGAGCACCTGCCGTTTTCTGCCGCGCCTAACTGCAGGACAGGTTCATATCGCAATATGGCATCCAGGTCGTGGAAAAACTTCATGGTTTTAGTGGCATCCCCGGAGTTGTGGGCGTATTTAACCGTTCTGTATTCATACTTGAGGTTTTTGTACTTTGCCCGGCACTGCTTCCAATCCCTGCAAACTCCTAACTCCTGCAGCCTTTTGGCAATGTAGATGAATATCCCTTTATTCCTCAGGGTGCCGCGGAGCTGCTTCCTGATGCTTTTCTCGGACCAGACGCTTAGCAAGGCTTTAACCTCCTCCTCAGTCCAGTGCTTCCCCACTCCACACTCCATGTTGAAAGTGACCTGGAAATGATTCACTATTTCTAGCCAAGATCTGGTTCCCTAGGCAACCAGGCGCCTGGTTGTCAGCGCCGCGCTCCGCCGCGCCGCCCCGAGCCGCTGCGGGGCCCGAGCACGGGCGGCCCTTCGGCCTGCGGGCAGCCGGACCCCCACGGAGCCCACCCGAGCCCCTCGGCGGCCATGTCGCCCTCAGGAGACCGCGGGTCTCCCCGGCCTCACGCGAGAAACCGTGCCGGCATCGCCACCGCGTCGCCATCGGGGCGAAAAGCACGGGTGTTTCTGGCTTCCTCTGAGGAGGAACAGCACCCGTGTGGAAAAACGGGCCGGGGATAGGCTGTGTGGGCGTCCTGCGTGGGCACCGCCGCGGCTCCTCATGAGGCTGCCGCCCGGGCCACAGTGCGTGTGGGTGGCAGGTTTCCAGAGGCGGTGTGGCAGCAACGTGGGCATGATTCAAGTCTTCCTGCGTGGGGGTTGTTTTAAAACTGGGGGCCGCCTGCGCACATTGTTAATTTTCATTAATTATGAGCGATGATTTAATAAAACGCTCGCCTGTGTAGAATTTGCCGAAGTGGCAAAACTGCATAAGCTTTGCACTTCCCTTCTGCTTGTGCTTACTTTTCTGCCATTAGCACTACAAAAAAGATGTAAGCTGCCTGCCTGGAAAGGCCTTTCATTCGGGATGTTTGCTTCTCTCACCCATTTGATTTGGGAGACGTTTAAAGGGACAGCATCGATTTTGAAATGGAAATCGTCTGTCAAACTGAATTGAAAGTCGCTGGATGCGGTGTATCAGTTAGTTTTAATGCCAGTCTTTGTGTTTATAGATGGGGCAATCTTCCTGAGTTAAAATAAGTGTGTTTAAGAATGCCCCGTTGTGGCGAAACGACCACACGGACACCAGGGTATGTGTAGGGATCAATAACTTCAACCTCGTTTATTGAGGACAGGCTCCCTTCCTACACATTAGCCCTACAAGCGGTACTTTCCCACCAGCTATTCATCGGTTAACAACTTTGCCCGGCAACAGCAAACATTCAGCAACTCCCATGTCTTAAGGGCTGGAGAACAAGCAGTTGGAGACAGCAAGGCGTCTCCTGAATCACCCTTCTTTGTTCTTTCTAACTTCTTTACATTCCTCAGGGCCTCATCGTCCCCAGCCCGATGTTATCGCCAGCCGCGGGGCCTGTCGACCCCCATGGCGATCCTCCCACAGTTAGCTGTGCAAATGCCTGCTTGATTGCTTAAGTGCAAGAGTTCAAAAGCTTTTCCACAGGTGATCAGTGACAGAGACAATGCATTCCCTTAAGCAAAAGCAGCAGTTTAAGCCAAAGCGCCCCAAACACCGACAGAAATGCAGTAATGCTGGAGAGCCTACTGCTGGAGCCTGGAGTACCAGCACTGCAAAGTGGCTTGGCAGATGAAGCATCTGCTGTTATTTTATGCCCACACTGAAATTGGACTGCAGTGAGAGGCTGAGCCAGTGCTTATTAGTGGAAAGATTCCCACTGAATTCAGTGGGCTTAGGCACAAACCTTATGTGATTGTTTTTAAATAAAGCATAACACGGGCAAGAAACCACTGTTTTGATTACAAGCATGTAAAATGAAACTATAAATAAACTTACATTAAAATTTCATCTTGTAAAGAAAGAGGAAAACCCACCAATTTATAGTATGGTACAGCGTTTCATTCTAAGCATTTCATATTTAATTGTATTTTGTCCATAGGGGCCAGGAGAGTGCTGGAATTGTGACAAGTGATGGAGAGTCATCCCAGGCATTCAAAGTGCACAAGGTAAAATGTAAATGCTTTCTGGATTCCCAGCTGAGATGCATGACAGTTTGTTTCAGTGAGGAAACTGAATAATTAGAAAGAGGGGAAACAACATGTTTTGATTAATTGTTTTGGTTTGTCAGAGTGCTGATATTTAATTCTGTTATTTGTGCAATTTCTGACCTAAGTACATGTTTAAAACAGATATGCCAACATTATCCCTGCTGGTTGTATCCATGCACACAGTGGCAGACACACAGAATGTCCAGATCAGGCTATTGTTTTCCTAAAAAGTAGTTACCAAAGTCACCCTGCAGCTAAAGTGTTAACTCCAGAGATTTGGAAGAGTTTATCCACACAGCTTGAGAAAGAGAAAAGAAAAATAGTTACAGGTTCTGCACAAGCAAGTGGATGACATTCTTAGCTTTTAGAGAATCAAGGAAGTGGCAGCTACTGTACCCATAAGTGAAAATGAACAGAATAAATGATTGAATGGAGACCTGAGAAGGTCACTCAGTCTTTCTGAAGCTGAGAGAATCCCCAGGGATGTTAAAAGACACGAAACAGCCACAGCCTCTGACGTATTATGCCAGGAGAATCCCTGCATTTTCTGAGACTGGTTTTGCTCATTCTGTTTTGAATAGTAATAAGGAAAAAATAATCATCAGCCTGTTAAACCCTGGAAGAGCAGTGTATATAGGAAATAAAACTATTTCAGCTGACAAAACACCACAGGGCAATTCTTGATGCCAGTGTGCTCTCTGACCACAGTCCGAAAGCAATTTGTCTTCGTGTTCAGGGGTCTCTGAGGAAGATTGATTAAACTGTTCAAATCATTGTAAGAGTAAGAACCGTTTTGTTGCAGCAGCGTGTATATCAATGCATGACTGCTGAATGCCTCGTGCACAGTCTTGTCTCTTGAGCGTCATGTTTGTCGCCTCTCCTGGAATTTCCCCCCCTCCTATCTGTTACTTGCAGCCTGATCCTTCCCCCTACACACTTTTAAATGCCAGTTTTCTGAACTACTGCACTGTGTTGTCTGTTCTTCATTCCTGCTCCTGCTTGGGTTTCAGCTTTCCCTAAGGTTTACAGAAATTGCAACTTCCTTTTAAAGTGAGCTTTAAAAGATAAATCCTGTAGTAAATGATACTTCTCAGAATGAACTTGTAGCAGGCAATACAATAAGCAGTAGAGTTTCCACGTTAGTGAGAGCTGACATACTTGGCTGTCATGCTAAGAATTTAATTGACTATCATCATATCAGTTTTGATATTTTAAGAGTTGGAAAGCGTGTGATGGTTTCTCGTATACTTGAAATACCTTTCTCAGCTACATCACCTTTAAAAACCATCATAACCACGGTGTAATAAAGAGCCTGTGGAGTACAATAGATATGATGTGTAATCCTAGAAGTAATGCCAATGTAACAAGCATTTGGGTCTGTTACGCCAGTGGAAATAAGTTTACTAGTCTGACTTGTAAACTAGATCATAAAAAAAAAAAACACAAAACAGTTAAGATGCTACTGTGTCCATTTGTCCTCCAAACCCCAGCTGACTATTCTTAGCAGAGACAACAGAATGGAAAAGGTGCCTGCTGCTCACTGCATCGATTTACAACCCAGTACGTTACTGCAAACTCACCTTTGTCAACAGCTTAAGCCAATGCACGTATTAGAGTACGAACTGTACTGCCTATGGCACGGGTATGTGCTCCTTTCTGATTGTTACTGGCCTTTGACAACAGATTTATAGCCCTTGACAAAGGCTATTAATCCATTGTTTTAAACTCTCCCAGAAGACTCATCCAGATTTGTCTGTTGGAGCCTTTCAGCTAGACTTGTGTAAGGAAACATTAGTGTCATAGCTGCATTGGCTCAGGATGTGGAAAAACTTAAATCTCTTGTATAGATGTAGCGATGTCAATAGCAGAAAGGCTTTGTCTGACTTTTGCATGCTTGAATATGCAGAAAAATCTATACTGAAGTAGCTGTATTATCATGTTCTGGTATGTACCAGGCTTCATGTAATACAGACATCAAATCATCTTCACTGGGAATTTTTTATACTGGTGCAATTCACATTTACTGTCCCACACCAGCACAAGCTAAATCAGCAAAATATTTCAAGTTGCATTTTAAAGTTTATGTACTCGTGTCAGCAATGCTGTTTTAAAATAGCATTGCTTGTTTAAGCTATAGCAATGCTTCAAATAGCCACGTCCATTGACACTGGACCTGTGAAATGCCAGATCTCCTGTCAGGATACAACTGGCCAAAGTAAAAAAAGAGCGTGACTGTATTTCTGTACATGGTACAGACTCTAGGCAAGCTTCATGTCATCTGTGAGACAACAGATGATATTTGATCTGGCATAAAGTTTGCTGAACCATTCAAGTAAACCTGTACTAGTTTGACTGTTTGAGGCAATAACTTTTTAACATGACAGTTAAGTATCCTAAAACCACATGTGCAAACACAGCCTTTTAGTATTCTGACTCTATACCAGTCACAGAAGAAAATACCCTAAAGCTTGGCTTTCTTTAAGCTGCTTTGATTGAGCTCTGAAAACATATTTCCTTCCTCTCTGTCTCATCCCACTGTCTTGTTGTACCCACAGCACAGGCTGTGAACCATTCATGACTTTCCAGTCTCTCCCGTATATCTGTACAGATCCTAAGAGTGTTGTTACCATGTGTGATTTCATGTATATCACAATTACTACGCATGATAGGGAGATCGAGGCTTAGAAGGATGTAAATATTTTCCACAGGCAGCATAAGAAGTAGGGGGTTGTAGGAGGGTTTGGAATCCAGGCTTGATTTCCTCTGTGTGTACAGTTATTTTTTCAGACTATTCTTGCTGCTAAATTGTGTTTCTTGCCAAAAGAAGCTCCTGATGGCTGACTAAAAAGCCTTGACGCATTTCTGCTTTAGATAGAAGGCAACCTGGATGTATGAAAAGTTTGTTTCAAGTAAACAGAAAAACAGCTCTAGAAAAAAAGCTTTGTTTCTAATATTGTCAGGAATGACTGCAATCTGATAAATGTTGTCATATACCCAGTATAAAAATAAATCAAATATACTGCTAACTTGTAAATAGTATTCTCTAAGTAGAATTTCCTTCTTGCAACTTTTTTTTCTTTAAACACCACAACAGTTCAGTAGTGTTTTTCAGAAAATGTATTTTTAGTCAGGGAATAGATTGTTCTGTGAAAATCCTCAGCACAACAATGTATAATGCTTTGTTTAAAAACAGGAGTAATGGGATCTGACATAGCACTGTGATACCTACTCAGCTTCTTTCCTGTGGCTTTCAGGTTATTTCCCCTTCTCACAGAGTTTTAATGCAGTACCAAAACCAAACACAAGAAGTGAGCCAATTGCCAGAAAAACAAAACAGAACAATTTTTTTTTCTTTTTCTCCCAAAGGGAATGGGTCTTATAAATCACGTGTTCAATGCAGACAGCCTGAAGAAGCTGTATGTTTCAAACCTTGGTATTGGGCACACCAGGTACTCTACCTCCGGGATCTCTGAGCTGCAGAACTGCCAGCCTTTTGTCGTAGAAACTCTTCATGGCAAGATCGCTGTGGCACACAACGGTGAACTAACAAATGCGGTGCGACTGAGGAGGAAGGTCAGTATCTCCCCTGGGAAACTCCAGCATCATTTATGTCTGCGTATGAGGCAGCAATGAGCAAAAACTTTGCTATGATGCATACTTAATACCAAACTACTTGGTGTAGTGAAGGAGCACCATAATCAAAATAATTTGGGGGAAAAAACTCCTGGAGAGAGGAGGCATTTGTAACTGTCACAGGGGAAAACTCACCAGTCCTCTAGACTGATGGTCACATTCCTGTAGGACAAGTGATAAAACTACCTCAGCTGTAACAGGGGATCCTGGCTTGAAGCTCTCCTTATTTGTTATGGCTGACAGAGGCAGAAAATCATATGCTTGGAGTTAGGAGAGGCATAATAATAAGGTGAAGTAATTGTAATATGAAATGTTCTTGTTTGGAATATTGTCTTTATTTGTATTTCTGGCTTGCAAAATTCATCATGAGCACTGTTAGGACATAAACACATAAGGAGATCATCAAACACCAGATTTTGTAGTGTGTTTGGCTGCAAGGGTATGTGTTAAAGAACCTGTTTAAAATCTAGCAGATGTTTCATTGTGAAATCTGTCATAAGTTCTATCCAAAAGCTAGAGGACATACTTTTGCTTTGCAGCAAGGCAAACAAATGACATGCCTAAAGTAAGCTACCGCATCTTTAATCAGATTAACAAGTGTATTTAATGGATGAGAGAAAAAAACAGTGGGGAGGAAATGTAGATGGAAAGTGGAGAATCCAGGTTACTTGAGAGTTAGAATGATTTCTAAAGATAAAATCCAGTAACTGTAGTGCATACAGAACTGAACGGGCTGTAATAGTTGGCTGAATACACTGCAGATTCTCATCTTCCTTAGAAGCATAAGTACATCAGGACAGAACAACTTGACTGACCAGGTCTAGAAAACCCTAGCAAAAAAAAGGGGATTTCAGCTTTTTAATTCCACTCTGCTTTCCTTCACACCTGTATTATTTTTGCTTTGTGCCCTGACCACCATTCTGTCTTGGCGTCTCTCTTCTCTTTCTGTATCTTCTATAGGTAATTTCATATTTTCCCCCATGCATATTTTACCTCTCTTCCCAGAATAAGCAGAAACAAGCTGATTAAATGGCCCAAACATGACGTTATGACCTGAATGTTGGTGAATGAATACTTATGGCTGTGCATGAAGCAAAGGAATGATATAGAAAGGGAGAAATGCAGTTCCAGACATAGATGATTGTACCAGTTCATTTTACATATTTGGTTTGTTGGAATAAAGTTGACTTTCTGATGATCTAATTGTCTGAAGCACTGATATGTTTGAAAACATTTGCTCATTGTACAAAGGTATTGTTAAAGTAAAACACAAGCAGTGTTATGTGAGATCATTTTTTTTTAGTGCTGGTAACACTTTTGTTTTGTGTCTTAAAAGCTTATGCGGCATGGTGTAGGACTGTCGACCAGTTCTGACAGTGAATTGATCACCCAGCTGCTGGCTTTCACACCTCCTCTAGAAAATGATGACACTGCTGATTGGGTAGCAAGGTGAGGAGGACAGGTTTCAGAATCAAGAACAGCAATCTGTTCTCAGCATGGCATGCAACACATGATTATGTTCACTTATGTCTCCTTGCAGAATAAAAAATTTAATGAATGAAACTCCAACTTCTTATTCGTTGCTAATTATGCATAAAGACATAATTTATGCAGTACGTGATCCGTATGGAAATCGTCCACTCTGCATTGGTCGCCTTATTCCAGTAGGGGACATGAATGGAAAAGGTAAACCATACATATATATTCATATTTGTACACACACATATATATATATACATTTAAATATATGTACAGTTTGTGCATTAAGTCATCAATATAAATAATTACAGCTGCATTTACTGAGGTGCAAGTAGGAATATTTGATGCAAAAGTCAGTTTTTAAAATTCAAAACAAAAGTGGTGTAAGGAAAAAATCATTTGTAGGAAGTTGGCAAACATCTTTTCTGTTCCCAGCAAAAGTGAATTTGTGTTGCCTGCTGACAGTGTCAGAATTAGGCAGGCCAACTGTAATAGAATATTTTTGAAAACCTAACTAAATTCGTACCATCTCAATGGGAAAGCAAGGATGAACAGAATCACAGCTGGGGTTGGAAGGCACCTTGGAGATGACCTGCTCCATCCTGCCTGCTCAAGCAGAGCCACCTGGAGCTATTTGCCCAGGACTATATCCAGCCCAGAAACAAGTCTGTTTTCCTCCTTTCTGCTGTGATAAGAAGGTGATAAAGTGTTGGATTACTGGCAATGTATTTCTAACTTCCAAGCACTGCTAGTCACACTTAGTTTGGTAATGGAACACTATCAAATCAATTGATGGGAAAACGTCCTTGGAGCTCTTGTTTAGCCTGCAAATCAACACGTTCCCTGAAGTGAGATTAAAATGTGTTCATTTGTTTGAAAATAAAATAAGTCAAAGGCAAACAAATAAATGCTTTCATAGCTTCAGAAAACTCGGTAAATTAAACCAAAAGAAAAATTACCAAGATTATTATCAAACACTAATACCCTGTTTTGTGGTTTGATCTATCCTGTGCCTATACTCTTCATACTGGAGTTCAATCCAGTATCCATTGTAGTCAAAAGGATCTATACGTTGATGCATTTAACATAGGAAAAGGAATTTCTTGTCCAAACAAAAGTAATTATGTATATCTAAAGCAATTGAACTAGAATCGAGCAAGTCTGAAATACTGCAGAAATAACATCTGAACTTTCTCTCTTTGTGAAGCATGAATATGATGCTGTTACTTCCCATTCTGCCTAGAACAAGTTTATGATGCTTACTTTTTTTTTAATAATACTAAAGAAACTTCTTATTATTTAATAATACTAAAGAAATACTAAACCTTATAGTTAGAACTCGCAACAATTTGTAATTGTGCACTTGGCAACCTAAACTGTAGCAAGCCAGGTACTGCATTAGATATGCAATGTGTGTAGTGGTAATGTAATGGTAGCGAGAATTGTGGAATCTAACAATAACTGAAATATTTTATTTCAGGAAAGGATAACAGTGAAACAGAAGGATGGGTAGTCTCCTCTGAATCCTGTAGCTTTTTATCTATTGGTGCAGAGTAAGTGCTCCGATTCTCACTTTATCTGAAAGTGCTCCTCAGGCAGCAATTCAACATTAAACCTCAAACTGCCAAATATCATAATCTTTAACAAGGTGAAAGACATGAAGACATAGTTGGTTGAGCTGTTTGGAGTTTTTTTGCCAATTGTCTTTTGTCAGTTTATTTTCTTGATTGGATTAATGTAAAGAAAGCTAAATAATTATCTGTTCAGAAAGTAATGGTAAAGACAACTTCAAGGATGCTTCTTACTTGTTGCATTACATCTAGTTATCCATATACTTCTTAATTTTAGCCTAGTTAGCAGCAGAATTCTTGTATTATAAAGTAATCCTTCAGCTACAGAAAAGGCTGCATTGGTAGCTCACAGGTTGCACTCACCTGAGATGCACCATGTGCTGCCTGACAAGCCTCATTTTAAAAAAGTGACAGGCACTTGAAATTATTTCCATGTATGGAAACTCATGTTAGAGCCAACACAAGAGATGACATTCACATTACCTCCCCAGCTAAGACACTCTGAAAAGAAAGGTGGGATACTCACTGGAAGATGTCAAACAAGTCTTAGGAAGTTTGGAATAGAAGACAGTTGTGAAATAAACATAAGTAAAGGAAGAATAATTATGAGGAAGTATATTTAATTTCCTAATCAAACATAAAAAAGTGCATTTGGGTACAACACTAATAAGTACATTTGGATCCTCTAAAGCATTGAAAAACTGCATTAAGACCACAAGCACTGAATAAAAAGAGATGTAAAGCAAAACCAGGAAACAATGTGACTGCGCTTTACTAGTCTTTTATTCCATTCTGTGGTGTTTTATTGTAGGCGTGTTGTTTTGTGTTCTTTGTAGTGGCCTACATCTCACATATGGGAAGAATACCATAATTCTGTTGTACTAGTTAGAGTATTAATTTACTGTTTTCTGGTATTTATTCAGGCTGTTTTGTCTTAGCATGTTGGTCTTAAACAGTCTAGATCAAATCCTAAGATAGAAGAAAAATACCATGTTAGGATGTTCAAAAGCAATTTTCCTGTCAATAGAGTTTATATTTTAAAACTATTATTCAGGTTCGGGACATTTCTAAATGCTGTGTATTTCTCTTTCAAGGTACTACCGTGAAGTCCTTCCTGGAGAGATTGTGAAAATATCCAGGTATGATGTTCAAACGCTGGATGTGGTACCAAGACCTGAAGGAGATCCGTCAGCGTTCTGCATATTTGAATATGTTTATTTTGCAAGACCAGACAGTATCTTTGAAGGTAAGAAGATGTAACATACAAAGCCACTGCCTCCCAAATAATGGGAGATTACATTCTCAAGGACAATTGATTCTACAAAGGATTGGGGATCATAGCAGGGTGACACTGACCGTGAATTTCCAGAGCAGGGCTGGGACAGGGTAGGCTTGCACAGTTCTTGAGGACAAAAAACCCTACTGTTCCTGACTGTGTATACAGCTACAGTCAGGCCTGCCTGCATAGCCTTATGGAATGGATGAAAAGAGCCAGAAACATGGCTAAGGTAGAGGAAATAACCCTTAAATTTGAGAGACTTAAGGAAGGAACTGTATTAGTTCTTGGAAAACCTTTTAAAAATCAGACCTGTGAAATAAAATCTGCAAAACAACTTCTTTTTGGTGTTTTCTATGCAAGAAAGGGTTATTTCAGGAAGATGCTTTTAATATAACTGAAATCTATGCTTTACGCAAGTACTTGAGGCTGTCAGTCTAATGCCTTTATTACTATTTCAGTAGAAGCCCCTGAAAATTGCCTTAGTGATAAGATATTAGCAAAGGTGCTCATACCTAGCACTGTCCTCACTTCTCTCATGTTCCCTAGTACTATCCTCTGTAATCTTTACCTTGCGTCATCTCACAATGCCTCCAGTTCCCTCTCCTGGTACCAGACTTTTAGGACCTTAAAAGCTCCTGAGGCCTCTTTTGGGAGGATCGCCATGGGGGTCAACAAGCCCCCTGGTTGGTGAAAACATCGGACTCCTGAGGACGAAGCCATGAGGAATGTAAACAAGTTACAAGAACAAAGAAGGGTGATTCAGGAGACGCCTTGCTGTCTCAAACAGCTTGTTCTCCGACTCTTAAAACATGGGAGTTGCTGAATGTTTGCTGTTGCCGGGCAAAATTGTTAACCGATGAATAGCTGGTGGGAAAGTACTGCTGTAGAGCTAATGGTATAAGAAGGGAGCCTGTCTTCAATAAGGTTATTGAAGTTATTGATCCCTACACATACCCTGATGTTCGTGTGGTCATTACGCCACAAATGGCGCCCAAACAGGGACCTGAAGAACAGGGACCTGACTAACAGGGACTGGCTAACAGAACTGGAACAGGGACTAGCTAACAGAACAGGGACAAAACCAAAAAATGAACTAATAGGGACAGGCTAACGGAACAGAGACAGACCAACAGAACAGGGACAGGGACACTGATCGCCTCACGAAGATACGTTTGGCTGAACCCAGCAAGCTGAAAGGAAGCGCACGCGAGTTGAAAGGAAGGTCAAGCTGAAAGAAGTGTTATGCTGAGAGAAACATACCCGCGTACACAGTTACCTCTCACTGGCCGAAGGAGCTGGTCCAGGATGGGTGTCAGCACGATGGGTCCGTCCGTCTCGACATCTGCCTCAACATGATCACAGCACTCTCCTCAGCGCTTTAGATTTCAGCTCAACCAAAGAACAACGTATGGGAGGGTCCTGCTGGCATACACAGGACCCACAAACAGGGGCTCCAGGAGCTGGAGGGGCAGCCAGAGCCCCCCGCTGGGCAGCATTCAGTGCCTGCCTCTCCCAGGGATGTGGTTACAAAGTTTGCTAAAGATAGGATTAGTATGCCTGATAGTTTTTCTCTGTGTCTTAATTTGTGTTAATCGTGCTTTCTTTGTTAATAAAAAAGGGGGAGATGTGGGAGTATCGCCATAGGGGTCGACAAGCTCTGTGGCTGGTGATAACATCGGACTCCTGACTATGAAGTCATGAGGAATGTAAACAACTTAGGAGGAACAAAGAAGGGTGATTCAGGAGACGCCTTGCTGTCTCAAACTGCTTGTTCTTCAGCCGTTAAAGTTGTTGAAGTTATTGATCCCAAAACATACCCTGGCGTCCATGTGGTCATTACGCCGCAGCCTCTGCCCGCCTTCCTGAATGTGGGGTGAACTTCACCGACTGGCTCAAAGTTGTAACAGTACAGGCAAGATGGCATGACTGCACAAACTTTGCTTAAGAAAACAGCTAAAAATAGGATATGCACACTGTGAAAGTTGCAGGAATAATTTTATTTTTCGTTCCTCCTGTAACATCCACAGGACTTTTAGTTACCTGGTAAGGGCAAAATAGATTTTAACTTTATGTAGTGGTATGAATGTGAATGTTAAAATAGAATATGACATTATGGGAAGAACTAAAAAATTACCTCATGTGAATGACTGCTTCCTATTTCTGGAGCTTTTCTCACTGACTTCTATGCCTGCAACTTGCCACAGAAATGTATACAGCAAATGAGAGGAAATCTGAATTATGAATACTAGGAAAAACTCTTCTTGCTGTTCTTAGGTCAAATGGTGTATTCAGTCAGGAGGAGATGCGGTCAGCAACTTGCTATTGAAGCACCTGTGGAAGCAGACCTGGTCAGCACCGTTCCAGAGTCTGCAACCCCAGCAGCTCTGGGCTACGCTCAAAAGGTTTGTGTTTGCATTTTTTTCAAGCACATTTACACATATCTCCTTTTTAATGGAGTATTCCAGTAAGGGCCACTAGAGTTTGGTACTGATAAAGTTTTGTTTCTACTGAGTCATCTGCACTTGTTTTTTGTCATTATTCCACTATATTAAGGTATTCCAAAGTTTTTTGGTTAACTGTGAAGTCCTTACTAAATCCAAAGGTTGCTTCAAAATACATTAACTGAGAATAACCAGTTTTATAGATACTAATTCTGTTTAACCATCTCCTGTTCATAGTGTGGACTGCCATATGTTGAAGTACTCTGTAAAAATCGGTATGTAGGAAGAACGTTTATCCAGCCAAATATGAGGTTACGGCAACTTGGTGTTGCAAAGAAGTTTGGCGTTCTGTCTGACAATTTTAAAGGCAAGCGAGTTGTTATCATTGACGATTCAATTGTGCGGGGCAATACCATTTCACCCATAATAAAACTATTACGGGAATCAGGAGCTAAGGAGGTAAGTTCATTTTCAGTCAGTACAGTACAGATGTAAATACAAGATTGATGGGAGGGTCTCAGATTTTTTAACCGAAATAGACTGTGCAAGTCTGTCCATGTGTTTGCTCCATGTCTGTCAGCATGGAGCAAGCAATGTCCATGTTAGTGGAGCAAAAATATTTTGTGTGATGTTTGATTTTGTAAACTGAAACATTTGCATCAAGGATAGAATGCCACAGAAAAGAAGCAAAGTCTTATCCTAATATTAGGAAATACTGTAACAATACATTCTAAAATGGTCTTTCTCTGTCTTCCTGCACTGGCATCTGAAAAAAAATGTTATTTTAACTCTTCCATGACTTCAGTCTAGTGCTGTGTTCCTTTCTTCATAATTATTTTGCAGAACTTGGACTTATATTTATTTATGATCTGCTGACCTTCACTTCATAGAATTGTTTTGAAACTGTATTTTTATTCAGGTACACATCCGTGTGGCTTCACCTCCCATAAGATTTCCTTGTTACATGGGAATAAACATTCCAACAAAAGAAGAACTGATTGCCAACAGACCTGAGTTTCACGACCTTGCAAACTACATAGGTAAAGTTTTTGTTTTGTTTTGTTTGTTTCTTTGTTTTGAGAGTTTTCACTTGTAGGAATTTATTGGCTGCATCAAAATAAAGTACAACACATTGAGGCGAGAGTGGCAAAACTGGACAAAAAAATCATAACAGTTGACACATTAAATCTCTGCATTGTATGTTCCCTACGGATCAAAACAACTTAGTTGTGTATTTTTTAACACAATTAGTACGTTATATTTCTCTGAACAATATAAAGCATTAGAATAATTTCCTAAGTTACAAATAAAGTATAACACAGCTTTCTGATACGTATCACTCCTTCTGGGAAAATTTATAACACAGAGCTACTGTAGGCAAAATATCAGAAAGAAAATAAATGGTGAAAACCTGTTGTATAATGAAAAACTAATGTAGTTTCACTTCTATGGCATTCATAAAAATATGTTCTGACTTTGTAAATACCCACCGATTTTTCTACAAGTTTAAATTTATGCAAATAATTTTAACTGCATTACACGATACTTTACTTTGAAAGAAATGGCATTTGAAACTAATCAAAGAATGTTAATTAAATACATTTTCAAATCTCTAGAATGAGTCATGTTTACAGCAGAACAAAGAAGAACCAACAGCTTATGTTCTTGTGATGTGTGGTAAATAATGTGCTCTTCATGGGGATATCAGTAATAGAAATCATGTGAAGGTCTGCGAGTGAGAAGATCTACTCTATAGCTTCTTGTGCTGCAAAATATTTTTAAAATGTTTTAAGAATATAGCTGTGGTTATAAACTTTAAAATTTCTTGTGTAAATACTTTGTCTAATCTTGCAATGACTTCTTTTCCCCCAATTTATTGTCATGAAGGCATGTTGAAATACTTCAAGTTTGTATTATCTCTTATTTAAGTATCTCATATTCATTCACAAAATACGTGAGTGTAACTGATAAGGTAATGATCTGAGTAGGCTGTCGTCTATCTTTCCTACTGCTGTAACATGAGCTGCATGCTGTTTTTCATGAGCTGCATGCTGTTTCTATTTTGTTTTGTTTTGTTTTGTTTTGTTTCACATGATGCTCTTCTGCTCCTCCAAGTTCCGACGAGTATATAAATCCTAGGTGTTTAGACTGGGAAGCACGAGCCACACGTCCACTATAGGGAGTTCAGAGAGTCTTAATACACACTCTGGATTCTGCTTGAATTTTTGCAGTATGTTTCGCTAACAGGTCCCAACTCAGAACCTTCTGTCTAAATTGCAATGAATCTGCTCCCTGTGCAAATAATTTGAGAGGGCAAGGCTTGTTACGGTCTTGTAATTTTTCAGAACCATTCTCTAGGTGAGGTGATTCACCTTGCATGATAATCCATACAATAATGCGACTGCATTTCCTAGGAGCATTGCATTTGGTACACTAGCGCAGCTTTTAACAGATGAATTATTTATTTCCTCTAGGGGCAGACAGTGTTGTCTACCTTTCTGTGGAAGGGCTGGTATCATCTGTGCAAGAAAGCATCAGAGCAAGACAAGAGAATGAGAACAGCCTTAAAACCCAGAAATCGCGTGTTGGAAAGATTGGTCATTGCACAGCATGTCTCACTGGAGAATATCCTGTAGAGCTAGAATGGTGAATTTTTAGTGGATGCACTTGGGTTCATCATTGCTGAATGTACTTTTTGCAAAGATGCCTTCTTGCTAATAATAGCCTTCTTACATTTAGGTAATATGTAAAGCTTATTATAGTTGACTGATTACTGTTAGTAAAATACATCTTTATTGGTAAAGACTTAGAGAAAGTCTGTACTGAAGAAAACTATGTAGGCAGATTGAAATACAAAATCATATAGTTTTGAAGCACGGTTGTGCCTTGTATTTTCTCATAAAATATTGTAAAAACCAAAGTGTTTATAATTATGTAACAATTCCATAGCTTTTTGTTTCAGTCTCACCCCGAATGTGAGATATCCCTGTCAGACTTGTTCACAAAGTACAAATTATGAATCACGTGGTGTAACTTCAAATTAATCTAAATCTTCAAGCAAAAAGAATGTGAAGCTTGCTTTTCTGTTTTGGAAAAAAAACACCAGATTCTGAAGTCTTCTTGTTTCCTCAGCAGTTCTTGCTTAGATTTCTTAAAAAATAGAAGTACCTGACTTTTGCATATATAACTATATGGTCATTATTAATCAAGCCCTTTGTAACTAAGTTTCCAGATTCTATAAATGTAAGGTCTAGCACATGATTTTAAAAAACGAAGACTCAGGGAAATGCTCAGCCAAAAGCTTTCTAGGTTTATAACTTCAAAATTCTTTTTTGAATTCCACTGTAAATCACAGAACTATAGAATGGTTTGGGTTGGAAGGGACCTTAAAGACCATCTAATTTCAGCCCCCCACCACGGGCAGGGACACCTCCCACCAGACCAGGCTGCCCAAAGCCCCATCCAGCCTGGCCTTGAGCACCTCCAGGGACGGGGCATCCACAGCTTCTCTGGGCAACCTGTGCCACTGCCTCCCCACCCTCACAGTAAAGAATTTCCTTGTAAAATCTAATCTAAATCTACCCTTTTAGTTTTATAAAGCATTCCCCCTTGTCCTATCACTATGTGCCTATGTAAAAAGTCACTATCTTTTTTATACACCTCCTTTTATAAGCCCCCTGGAAGGTTGCTGTAAGGTCTCCTTGGAGCCAGGCTCACAGCCCCAGCTCTCAGCCTGTCTTCGTAGGAGAGGTGCTCCAGCCCTTTCATCATCTTCGTGGCCCTCCTCTGGACATGCTCCAACAGGTCCTTGTCCTTGTGCTGGGGGCCCCAGAGCTGATCACAGCACTCCAGGTCCGGTCTCACAAGGTTTGGAGCAGAGGGGCTCAATCTCCCCCCTTGTCCTGCTGGCTGTGCCTCCCTTGATGCAGCCCAGAATGCAGTTGGCCTCTGGGCTGCAAGTGCACACTGTCAGCTCATTTCCAGGGTTTTGTCCACCAATCTTCAGGTGCTTTCACCAGATCGCAATAGGATGTGGAAGGAGAAAAATATTTGGCAGTGCCATTTTTTTTATTTTGTTTCACATCTTGTTTTCTCCAGGACAAATCCTGACAACTTCTGAAGTCTGAGCTGTTTGTGCTTTCTAGATGTCAGTGTCCAAACTTAACTCAAAAATAAAGTCGTTTTCTTAACAGTGAGAATGATAGATCAACTGAAGGTTATGAGATGTTTTGGGTATACTCTTATTTTCCTCCATTACTACTGTTATTATAAATGTAATGTTTTAAAAGAAAGTTTTGAAGAACCATTAGGTATTGAATGCCTTGTATGTTTTAATTGGTAACAATTACAGTTACTTGTATACATAAAGATCACAATGAACCACTAGCTGAAAGGGAAAAGCACCTTTCAAAAATATTGCAAATTTACGCACAATTGTAAAAATATTTTGTATACCTCGTTTTTTTCACTGAATACCAGCAATTTAATTTTAGATTTTCTATTTAATGTTGTATATTTTGGCCTTACAATTGTTTGTGACACTGTTACAACAACAAAGAAAAATAAAAGTTTAAGAGATTCTTCCTTCCCCATCTTACACATAGTGGAGAATTACAGCACTGGTCATTAAATTCAGAAGAGAACTTTCTTACTAGGATTTGTAGCAACTGTGCCTGATACACAATGACAAATCAAAAGTCCCAATTCAAGAAAGCATGTAAGTACATTTTGTGGAAGTCAAGACTGAATCTTGTGCAATCAGAACCTACATGCAGTCAAGCTAATGGGAAAATCTTTCACCGTGAGAATCACGCCCTTCACCAAAGCCCAGATCCCCATATTGGGAGAGATATTTGGATTTCACCTCATTAGCAAGCTTGTTTGTTTTTTAACAGTCCCATAACCTGGACAGTAAATTGAGAAAACAGAACTGGGTGCAGTCACTCTGACCTCCCCTCTTCTAGATTAGCAGGGAGAAGTGTGAGAAAACATAAAAACTTATCATTTATCACCTTTCTTCTTTCCTGCCCTCAAAAAAGCAAACATTTTTAAAAGAAGGGGCAAGATGAGCTCTTGTGTTAGAGGCACGTGAGGAGCCCTTTCTAGGTGACATACAAGTGTAGGTGAACAGTTTAACAAGGAGAAGCAAGCAGAATTCAATCAGTATCTCTGAAGTCACCTGTAAAAGATTTTAAATGAAACTTGTGCAAATTAGTTTCATTTATTTTACACATTTTAAAGTGTCTTTTAAGACATTTTCAAAAAGAAAAAAAAGTATTTTTACATGTGGAAATAACTTCTTAAATGTGATTTGTGTGTTAGGTGGCATAATTCTGATTTCGTTAAGTGTCCCAATACCTTTTTTCCCTCTACATAATGCATGTGAAATTATAAGGAAGGTCTGCTACTGCAAGCACTGTGATCTTTAGTAATGGTACAAGCCTAATCTTTAGTATTTAAGACCTTAAAGTGGAGAAACTTTTCAAGTGTCACTTTATTCATGGACAACTGGAAGTGTGCTTCAGGATACCAGGCCCCCCTTTTTTTTTTTTTCCATACGGTGGGATACATATATGTTTTGAGTGGAAACAAACAAACCTTCAGTTCTAGGTGTTGCCATTTGTATTATTTCAATGTCTCACCGTTGTTATATATTAATTTAGACAACATTTTAGTTTTATCAATTGCAGGGTTTTATTTGATTGTCGAGCAAGCGGCGGCAAGTAAAACAGCGCTGGGCGGCCGGGCAGTCTCAGCTCCACCAATGCTGCGCGCCTAAAACTCGCCAGTCCCGATTTATAACCCAGTAGTTCCGGGGTTAGGTGGCACAGCCTGGCGTCTTCCACGGCTGCGCGGCCTGTGGCTAGGGGGTCTCCGCCAGCCCTCTGGTGGTCGCGGGGATGAGGATCATCGTCTTCCTCTGCGTTGGGGTTCATGAGCATGCTGCGGTATGTGCGCTTTCATGCGAGAGGGATGTCATTTTGCCCTTACTTGGAGTTGGTTTCTGCTGCAATTGTTAACTTAACAAGAAGTTACCATTCTGGTTTATTCAACAGGATATTGTGGGTAAAGGCAACCAACCGTCGAAACCTTCATCAGCAATGTTTTAATGAACAAACAAGACTTCACTCATTACAATCCCCCCTTTTTCTCTGTATCATTTTGTTCATTAAATCTATTCAGTTCCAACTGACTCAGGATTAATGTTTCCTCCAATACGGGTCTATCATTTATTGATTCGTACTTTATCCTCATAAGCATTAGATGAGCAGCCTCCAGTCTACCTTTTACAATAGCTATGACTCTGTTAAGGATACAAGGACCAAACGTCAGTCCTAGGGTTAATAAAATCAGGGGGCCAGCTATTGTCAATAACAAAGTGGTGAGCCACAGAGAGTGATTAAACCAGGACTCATACCAACTTTGCTGGGCCTCCCGCTCTCTTTTTCTCCTTTCCAACCCTTCTCTAAGTTTGGTCATGGTATCCCTCACAATTCCAGTATGATCAGCATATACACAGCATTCCTCCCTGAGAGCGGCGCACAATACCCCTTGTTGTAAATACAATAAATCTAGTCCTCTGCGATTCTGTAATACCACTTCGGATAACGACCTTATAGATTTTTCTAAAGCACTGATAGATTTCTCAATTCTGGCTAAATCTTCATCCACAGCTGCTCTTAGAGAGGTGAACTCTCTTCCTTGTTTGATTAGTGAAGCAACTCCTGTGCCTATCCCTGCACCCCCCAAAACCATTAGGGTAGCCACTGTCAGTGTGGAAATTGGTTCCCGTTTTGTCAAATGGTGTTCTTGATTGATCTGATTGTCATACATAAAATTCTCTGGGTGGTAGAGTATCTTTGGGATGGTTATTACTTGAACACAGAATTCTACAGACCCATTGAACAAGTCCAGGGATAAACAAGGGCTAACTCCTATCTTTGAGCATACCCACCTAGCATCCTTTGCTGGTAATAACCATTCCGCCGGTTTCTTTGTACTTCCGATGTTAGTTTGATTTGCACACAAGTGCATTTTATCGGGTGGGACTTGTCCCACGCATCTCCCCTTCCCAGTCACTTGGGTCAGCGTTATGCCCTGACCCTCTTTCCCCCACGTACATTGTGAGGGATTGGATCCATTTACCCGTCGGGCCTTCTCATTGACCCCCACAGCTTCAGGTTAGGGTTGGTAGCATTTAACAGCTGGTAGCTTACTTGCATCAATTTCCACAGGGAACTTTTCCCATTGTCATTTCTGGGATTCCGGATGATGGTGTCATTGCTAACAGTAAAATTTCCAGTATTTTTCTCGATACCCTCTTCATCCAAGCTTGGGTTCAATACCGGGTTGGGTCCCACCAATTCAGGAGGATCCAGTGGTGCGACCTCCTTTTTTATAAATATGAAGCCTCCTCTATCGGCTCCAGGTTCCCAGAACCTTACACCCCAGGTTCTCCCTCTCTCCCATCCTCGATCGTTAGGTTGTAATACTGTAACCCTCAGAGATCTACAAGTTCCGGCGTTGTTTACGCTACCGTCATAACTGTAAGTAGGCTCACGGCAACCTTCCGGTATCCAAGTAACATTGAGATACTTATCGGGAGGGTGACTCCACCACCTCGGAGTAGCTATGGTTTCACAGCCCCAGTATGCGCAAAAATAGTGCCCTGAATAGTTACAATAACTTTTTCCCGGGTTTGAGCTAGGACACCAATAGGTAGCCTTCGCATTGGAAGCCCCCCAGGAGTATTGTCTCAGGGGACTACACAGGTGGTGTTCCGTATTTCCTCCATATCCTAGTACCGTCCCGAGTAATTCGCAATTGGTTATGTTGAAAGAAGGTGCGCCTGCCGTAATATTAGTTTTGAGGATCTTCAAGTCATCCCAGCTACCCAGGGTCCACTTAAAGGGCTGGTGCGAATATCCCTCATCGGCCCCAGCCGGACAGGGGATATTCAGTAGGAGAGGTAGCGCCAACATACACCAGAAGGGCAACATCCTTCTATAATTCTGGGGAGGCGGCTTCGAGCTATGGTGGGTACTAGGGCAGTTTATTTGGCCGGACTCCATCATCTCAAATAGGGGTGGGTACCAAGTAATTCTCCCCACTGTTGTACCCCTCTGCCTCACCTGCCTACTTGGTTGCTTCAAGCACCAGGGTTCACGTTCCTCACGGCAGCAAGGGTAATTTTCAGGAGCCTAGGTACCGATTTCCCTGTTCCAGCCACTCCCAGTCCCAGTTATTCACTCCTCCTTAGTCGCGTTACCCTTCTGATGTATGGGTCTTGGTACATTAAGGAATTTCCCTTCCCCTACTTCCCAGTTTCGTTTACAATGAACCTATTATTCCTTAGAGAGGGTTACCGATCATACAATTACGAATTCACTCATCAGTCCCTTTTCGCAGGGTCAGCCTCAAGTCTCCGGGTTGGCTGGTCACTCTCCACCGTTCCTCCGGTATTGGTCCTTTAACTCGGCTGGCGTGAGTCCATCCTTTCTCGGCTGTCCGGACAGCTGTGTCTGTGGTAAGTAGAACAAGGTAGGGTCCTTCCCAACGAGGAGTTAAAGAGGTCTCTTTCCAGGATTTTATCAGAACCTGGTCCCCTGGTTTGATCCTGTGTATGGCCATCTCTAGAGGGGGGCGTTGTACTACTAATCCCTTTTCGCGCAACTGCTTCCTTCTGATCATAAGTGGTACTACATATGATTGTATTTGTGACTCCTCCAGCTGAGGATGATCAGTTGGGAGCTCTAAGTCATACGGCATCCCGTATAACATCTCAAAAGGGGAGATTCCTACATCTGTTCGGGGCTGGGTTCTTATGTTTAGTAAAGCCAATGGGAGGCATTTTACCCATGTTGTTTTTGTTTCTATCATGAATTTGGTTAATTGTTTTTTTATTTCTCCATTCATCCTTTCTACCTTTCCCGAGCTTTGTGGATGCCACGGGATGTGATATTAACTTGATACTTTCTCTCCTGACTGCCTCCTGACTCTCTCCTGCTAACAGCAAATCATCCACATATTGGACTAAGGTTATTTCAGGATTTGGTTCATAGTTCTCTAATACTTGTTCTAATGCCTGACCGAATAGATTTGGTGATTCCTTGAATCCTTGGGGAAGCACAGTCCATCTTAATTGTTGTTTCCGATGGGTTGTGGGATCTTCCCACTCAAAGGCGAAATAATCCCTGCATTCCCTTTTTAAAGGACATGCCCAAAATGCATCTTTTAGGTCTATGACACTATACCATTTCTGTGTTGGGGACATCTGGCTTAGCAAGGTATGTGGGTTAGCTACTACGGGAAATCTGGTTATTGTTCTTTTGTTGACCTACCTCAAGTCTTGGACTAGCAGATAACAGCCATCAGATTTCTTGATAGGCAATATAGGAGTGTTATGGGGTGACATGCAAGGCTCCAGTAACCCCTGTTGTAGTAGCCTCTCGATTACTGGTTGCAGCCCCTCCCTGCCTTCTTGAGACACTGGGTATTGTTTTACCCTGATAGGGATCTCGGATTCCTGATAGTGACTTCAAAGGGACTAATATCTAAACGGCCTACTGATTCGGGAGAATACCACACCTCAGGGTTTATTTTTGCCTCGTCCTCTACTGTGAGGGTGTATAATTTAACCTCAATTCCTCTATTTTTCACCTCCAAATTAATTTTTAACTTAACCATTAAGTCTCTTCCCAACAGGTTATATTCAGCTTCTGGTACTAATAAGAAGGATCCTGTGCAACTTTGGGCTGGGGTCTCTATTTCCACCCCCTTTATTACTGAGACCCTAAAGGGCTCTCCTTTTGCCCCTATCACTGGTAATTTCTCCAAGGAAGGTTGACATCCCCGGGGTACCATTTGGACAGTAGATCTTTCTGCCCTTGAGTCCACAAGGAACTCTCCACTTCTTGATACTGGGGACCTAGCTTCAATTTTATCAAGGGCTCCGTTGTATCAGAAGTCCCCAGCAGATAGAGCCCCCGACCCCCCCCAATCCTCTTTAAACATTCGCTCATCCTGTAAGCGTTTTCTGCAGTCCTTTTTCATGTGTCCCTTCCTTTGGCAATAAAAACATGCTACCTGCCTTAGATCCCTCTGATCACTCTGGCTCCTCAGAGGCCTTTCTCTTGGTAGCGGAACACCTGTTCCCCTCGGGCGAGGGGGGGGCCCTTTTTGTCCTTCCCGGACCGCTGCCACCAATATCCTGGCCTGCCTCTTCTGAGTCTCTTCTTCACTTCACACATACACCTTCTGAGCTTCTCTCAGCAACTCATCCATCCCTCTATCCTGCCAATCCTCTAACTTCTCTAACTTCCGCCTGATGTCCACCCATGATTTTGCCACAAATTGTGTTTTTAACAAGGCCTGTCCCACTGGTGTACCGGGGTCCAGTCCCGAATAAAGCTGGAGGTTCTTTCTTAATCTCTCCAGCCACTCTGTGGGAGTTTCGTCCTTCTTCTGATGTTCACTAAAGGTCTTGTTTATATTTTGTCCCCTAGGGACTGACTCCCTTATCCCCTGTACAATAATAGTCCTTAAGTCCTGCATATGATCCCTATCTTGTTCATTTTGGTTATTCCAATTAGGCCTCTGTAGGGGCCATTTAAGATCTCCCGCAGGACCCTGCTGATGTTGCTGGTCCCAAATTCTCATTCCAGCCCTCCGGATCATGTTCCTTTCTTCTGCAGTGAATAATATACCTAAAATGGCCTGGAGTTCTTCCCAGGTGTAAACATTAGGCCCCAAAAATTGGTCTACTCGCTCAGAGACTCCAAGAGGATCTTCTAAGAGATTTCCCATTTCCTTCTTGAATTCTCTGATGTCTCCCATATTTAGGGGGATGGAGACGTATCCCATACCGGGTTGGGGCCCTCCCATTGCAACCTCTCTTAGGGGATATAGTCTACCCTCACCCTCTCAATTTCTAGTTTGGCTCCGAGTTACCCGTCTAGTTCCCCGAGGGGTGTCCGTGGCCGGATCAGAGTCGGTATGGTAACCCGGAGCCAGGGGGGGGGCTGGAGGTTGCGGAGGAGGGGAGTATATGGGGGGGGTGGGTGAAAGTGAGACTTCTTCCTCATTCCGTTCATTCTTTTTCCTCCCCCCTCTCTCTCTTAATGGGTATAAGTTGGCTCGGGTCTCAGATCCTATCCGTAAGTGTGCATACTCACTCTCCTCCAGGCTGAAAGGCTCCTTTGAATTCACATCATTATGTTTAGAGCCTGACAGATCCATTCCTCAAAGGACCCAAACACGGGCCAATATAATGGGTCACTCCTAATTTGCTTCCCACCCCAGACTTCCATACAATAATGTATCATCTTAACTTTATCCTTATCCCGCCTAGAGGGGTAATCGTTCCAATGTTTAATCATTAACCCTAACGGGCTCTCCGGTGGTATCAGAGGCAACCTAGCCTTGGGTTCCGACCCACCCACGGGACCAGAAGACTTGCTCTTCTTCTGTCCCATCTTCCAGAGTGCCTTCACACACACACACACACACACACAGTCTTCGCCTCCCGTTCGTGGCCCAGTCCCTCGCGGGAGGTGGGAACCGCAGTACCAGGGAGTCTGCACCCGCTTCGTCCTGGACTGGACGTCTCACACAGGCACACTCCGGGCTGCCCAACCCCAACCGAACGGATAACCGGCCTGTACTTACTCACTCCTAAGTCTTCGTTCGGGTCTTCGTGCACAAAGATTACAGGGTTTGCCGGCTTTTATTTACTTCTCGCCACAGTTTTGGGTTCGTCGGTAGAGGTATGTGGCCGAGAGGTCTCCAAACAGGGGCCGCTACATCAGCGGGGCGCCTCCGCTGCGAGGCCTCGCCAAATTACCACTATCCGGGTCACGGCACCAACTTGTTATATATTAACTTAGACAACATTTTAGTTTTATCAATTGCAGGGTTTTATTTGATTGTCGAGCAAGCGGCGGCAAGTAAAACAGCGCTGGGCGGCCGGGCAGCCTCAGCTCCACCAATGCTGCGCGCCTAACACCCGCCAGTCCCGATTTATAACCCAGTAGTTCCGGGGTTAGGTGGCACAGCCTGGCGTCTTCCACGGCTGCGCGGCTGTGGCTAGGGGGTCTCCGCCAGCCCTCTGGTGGTCGCGGGGATGAGGATCATCGTCTTCCTCTGCGTTGGGGTTCATGAGCATGCTGCGGTATGTGTGCTTTCATGCGAGAGGGGTGTCATTTTGCCCTTACTTGGGGTTGGTTTCTGCTGCAATTGTTAATTTAACAAGAAGTTACCATTCTGGTTTATTCAACAGGATACTGTGGGTAAAGGCTATCAACCGTCGAAACCTTCATCAGCAATGTTTAATGAACAAACAAGGCTTCACTCATTACACCGTGAAACTCTATTACCAGCGTGGAACCGTGCTACGTTATTTTAAAAATGGGACAAAACAGTGGAGCGCTGACGCATTAACTCCTTCCATGCACGACATTAAAAACGACGAACTGCTTTTGTCGTCGTCTCTCCGCGCCGCCTTTGCGGCAGCACGCCTCGAATTTGTCCTTAATAAACTCCCCGTGAAACAAATCACCTGGGGCCAGCCGCCGGACTCCCCTGCCCGGCCCCGCCGCCCCTCCGCACATACAGCCCCCCCCAGCAGCCCCCTCCCCCCCACCGCCCCTGCAGAAAATGGCGGCCGCGCCTTTCCCGCCACCGTAGCGCCCCCGGCCGCCCGTACCATCTTCTGCATGGGCGGGGGGGGGGACACGAGCGGTGTGTGAGTGGCGAGGCCTGGCTGCTCCGCACCCCTCAGCCCGCCCTCCGCCCCGAGCGCCTCTGCATGTCTTTTTGCCCTTTTCTCATCGCTGAGGAGGCGCTGCCGGGGAGGGCCGGCAGGGCTGCGGCGCACTCACAGGTGTCCCCCCCCTCCCCCCCCCGGGGACAAAATGGCGCCACCCCGCTCAGGCCGGGCGCCGCTTTCGGATGCCTGAACAGTGCGACAGACACTGACCAATGACAGCGCGCGTTACTGGGGAGTCGTCCAGCACTATAATGGCCCCACCAATCAGAAGCGCTGTCTTTCGGTTGCTAGGAGGTGGCGAACGGCGGCTGCTGGCTGAGGTGGGAGCCGGGGGCGCTGGGACTGGCGGCACCCGTCCCGCGGCGGCCGCTGGGCTGGGGGCGGGCTGGGGGGAGCTTGGGGCGTGCCGGGGTGCGGCGGGGGACGCTGCGGGGGCCTTAGTGCGGTGCCGTCCGCTCCGCGGCTGGGCCGGGCCGGGCAGGAGGGCCCCGTGGTACAGGGACGCGCATCTGCGCGGGCAGCGCTGGTAAAGCCTTAGGAGTCGTCTGTTGGGATCCCTGCGTAAGCCGTATTTCCCTGTGCTGTTAAAGCTGGCGGTCAGTTTAAGGCATTGAGGCCCTGGAGCGTGTCCAGAGAAGGGCTGCGAAGCTGGTGAGGGGCCTGGATCACAAGTCCTGTGAGGAGCGGCTGAGGGAACTGGGGTTGTTCAGTCTGGAGAAGAGGAGGCTCAGGGGAGACCTTGTTGCTCTCTACAACCAGCTGAAAGGAAGGTGTGGGGAGCTGGGGGTCGGCCTCTTCTCACAGGTAACTAGTGATAGGTCCTGAGGGAGTGGCCGCAAGTTGTGCCAGGGGAGGTTCAGATGGGAAGTTACGAGACATTTCTTCTCAGAAATTGGAACGGGTTGCCCAGGGAGGTGGTGGAGTCACCGTCCCTGGGGGTGTTAAGGGAAAGGTTGGGCATGGTGCTTAGGGACATGGTTTAGTGGGTGGTATTGGTGGTAGGGGGTGGTTGGATGAGATGATCTAGGAGGTCTTTCACAGCCTTAATGATTCTATGAATTGCTAAAGTTAATATTTTAGTTCTGCACAGCTTTAAAAATAAAGGTGTAATGAGGAGCAAACTAGGTCTGTAATTAAATCTAAGTGAATTACCATGCTCCTAAGCATGAGACCCATAGTAAACGATTAAAATATTAAGCTTTATGTTCTAGCAGTATAAGGTGCTGTAAAAAACACAGTGAAGCACTGTGTTTTCTGTTAACTGAGAAGTTTGTTGGTTTTTTTTTCCCACTTGGTACTGTTTTGTGTATTTATGTCATTTGACTAATATACATCTCTCTCTCTCTCTCTGTCTCTCTCTCTCTCTCTTTCTCTCTCTCTCTCTCTCTATATATATAAAAATAGGAGATGACAATGTAGTCTTTGTTAATCTTCCAGGGCTACTGAAGAAATGCAGCTGGGATGACTCTTCAGGAGATGGTGAACCAGGCAGCTAGCCTGTACTCAGATAGAAAAGCAGTTTGGTTTGATCAGTGCAATGATGAACCTCCAACTTTCTACACATATGCAACAGTGGTTAAACTTGCCACGGAGTTAACAGCTTTCCTTCAAAAGCACTGCAGTCACCAAGGAAAATGTGAAATAGGCCTTTACTGCTATCCAGGAATAAACTTACCCTCTTGGATCTTAGGGTAATGGTTTGAATTCTGTATTGTATTTTTAATGGTCAAGTCTATTAAGTAAACTTTCAGTCTGTTTATGTTTTTAATATCAACAAAAATGTAGTAATACCATAAGCAATACCTACTAGTTGGTCTTGCTGCTGCTGAAATGCTTACTTTTTTTTTCTTTATAGCATTCCTTAACAGTCTAGAGGCACTCTGATTCTTGCAATCTTAAAGGGAAAAGATTGCAGTATTACAGTTTATTCGTTGAAAAGTCTGTGCCAAAGTTTATTGAATCTTAGGTTCCTTGATCTAAAATGTATGTAATTCTTTTTAATGTACGGTTAAGTATATTTATAGAAATATCAGCAATTACTGACTATCTTTGTACTTGTTTAAAAATGGACTTGATTAACAGAATAAATATACTCAAAAACAAGTATACATTTTTTAACGCATTCTTCTTGTCTTGCTAGCCGAAAATAAAGTCTTGAAAACAAATGTCATGTTTTAAGCTAAATGAGTCTGTAGGTACAGTTCCATTACAGGAATGTTGCAGGAGAAGTTAATTAGCAATGCAGCACTACAGAGACATTGATTATTTAATGGCTAGGAAATAGAAATGTTTATCTCAGCACTCATGTTAATTCAGCAATTTTTATAACTTACCATTACTGATGAATTAGAATGCTTGTATCCTTTTACCTATTATATTTATGATGTAACATAGTATCTTAGCATCCCAAGCATATTTTCTTCAGTTGGTGTATACTGCAGCAGCTTTGCTTGTGAGGTCTATGTTGATATTTCCTGCTGTCACACTGCACCTAAAATACACAGTAGCATCAGAAGATGCATCACAGTTGACTATAAGGATCTCTATCAAGTGGGTGCTGTGATCATGAACCATCCAGAAGTGCTGAGGAGCTTCCTCACTAATAAGGAAACACTTTTTCCCCAGTCCAGCAGTGGAGCAGGTTGCCCAGAGAGGTTGTGCAGGCTCTGTCCTTAAAGACTTTCAAGATCTGACTGGACAAAGTCCTGCACAACGGCCTCAGGGCTGACCCCACTGGAGCAGCAGGTTGTACAGGGCAGCCTGTAGTCCCATCCATCCTGGCTTATCCTGTGTCCTAATGCCCTGAGCAGCAACACAGATTTCTTTTGTTATATGCCTGGGAACTGGCAGGGCATTTTAATTACTCAGCGAAGATAGCTGTAAAAAATCAACTGCTGTATGTAATGCAGGGCAGGCTTAAGTGGGTATTGATTCCAGTAGGCAGAACACTGCAGTTTCCAAGCCTTTGTTCAGGATCTTGTCATTATTACAGTGATAAATCACTTGCACAATGAGGAATTTTAGCTAATTGGACACGGGAACCCAGCCTAAGATGAAATGAGAAGATTTAGGGAAACTTCATATTTTAGTTACCGATTTTTTTTTTTCCTGTGGAGTTAATAAATTCAAGTGTTAGCCTTTTATCAAATTAAGCCACTAGAGGGAGCGTTTGCAGTAAACAACGGTTGAAGAAACTACAACATAAAGCACTGTGAATGAGAGCAGAATGACACTTACTGTTCCTGTTTATTTCTTAGGGAAAAAAGTTCTGATATGTGCTCAGAATTTTCTTATACTGGACTGTTTACTGAGAATAGGAACTGTATTCAGTGTGCAGACTTTTTTTTTTTTTAATGTTGCAGGTGTATAAATGAATGCTTGTATTTCTGTCCAGAGTCTATAGCTGAAGTTTTGAAATCATGGTGCTGTTATGTCAGTGTTACCCTTGTCATCACCAATCTGCTTGGCCAAGGAAAATTTCAATTTTTTTTTATTTAGCTCTAACATTTTTCCTTGCTGTAAAATGCCAAAAGGCAACAGTGATTATAATTTGTTTCATACTTCGTTTCTAATAAAATATTTAAAAGTCAGGTTATAACTAAATTTTCTGACTCTGGGTGCAAATTACAGTTAAAAAAAAAATCTTAGTTAAATTCAAATGGATTTTCCTAGAGTTTTCTTCATTTCTCTGTGGGTTTTTATTTATTTATTTAAAATGTTTTTGTCTTGTTAGAATCCTTCAGGTTCCAGCTGCTTACTCTCCTATTGATCCAGATGCACCACCAGTGTTATCTACATACTTCATAAGGAAATGCAATCTTCGATATATTCTTGTTGAGAATGACAAAATAAAGGTAAGTGTTCAGGCTTCTACAGAAGCATTAAAGTGCAATTTAAAAATGTGTAGCTATTCAGATTGTATTCAGTTTCTATAAGCTTGGTTGGGCTTGTTTTGTTTTTTTTCATGACAAGAGGCTTTCATTCAGAAAAGTATATCTTTAAAATTAGCAGTACAAAGTGCTTCTCCCCTGTTCAGAAAAATTCTTTGTCCTCTGTATGTTTTCCCTTTTAATTATTTGCTCAGGTAGGTGTTTATTTCTCATTTATAAAGTCTATGTTTACTCATAGTTAATATACAAACATATATGAGCTTAAAACTGTCTGGTGTAAATCCTCCAAAATAGAGGGGTGAAAAATCACAGGTAATTTGTGAAAAATGTTGTTTCATGTTTCATTACATATGGTAGAACAACAGAGCATCGTGAGTTCTGCTATTTAAAGTGTTTGTTTTATTTTACAGAAATTCCAGATGTCCCACGTTGGTTGGTTTTCTTGCAATTCTTCTGCAGTAGAACATATGGGTTTAACTCTCTTCCAAACAAGCTGGAGCCACACCGATGTAAATTCACAAGCAGACAATGTAAACAGTAAATATGAACCTTTCAAGGCTATGGGTAACTCACAGCCAGGAAATACTGTTTGCCCAGAACAACTCAAAGTAAAAACGTCAGGAGGAGGATACATGGATGTTGGCCAGAAATGCTCTTTAGCATACGTCTTGCATACATCAGGAACTACTGGGACCCCCAAAATTGTCCGAGTACCTCATAAATGCATAGTGCCAAATATTCATCATCTTAAGTAAGTGTGGTTTCCAGTTTTTCCTTTAAAAGCTTTTACAAATTTGATATTTAGGGACTCTCTAAGCACTTCAGAGGGTTGTACATTGGGTCTTTGCTAGCACTGTTTCACTTCTTCCTCCTTCCCTTGCATTTCGGATTTCTTTGTGGGTGTTTCTGTTGTTTCAAAATAGTACCACAAAGTTTTGTTTCTCTTGGTGTCATTTTTAATACTTACTTTTTTTTAAATTATTATTATTAAAGTAAGTTTATAATGATTTTTAAAAATTATGTTTTATAATATGTTTTACTAATTTTTTATGGGTGTACTTCAAATAATATGCTGTTGTTGTAAGTATTGTATTGCTGGTTTGCTGCTTAAAAGAAATAGATAACAAAGTTAATTGTTCATTCACAATTATATTTAAATGTTTTTTGTTGTTTTTAAATCCTAATTCCTTTTTAGTCTCCTTGGGTTTCTTTCTGTTCTATTTAATAATTTCTAGAAAATCTATTTATGGGAAATAACAGTTGTGTTTTTTTTTTTTTTTTTTAAAATGAGCACCCATTAGTTGAAATACGTCTTTCAGCATGCTGTATTGGTGTGTAATGTGGTAGATGAACTTGTAAAAGGACCTCATTAATTTATATTAATAGTTACAGTCTCGATACAGGAGCTTTTGCTGAAATTGTCTGGTCTGAATATTCTGGCAACATGCCTACATATTCAGGGTAGTCTGTAACCCCTTGGCGTTGCTAAAGTGAGGAATCTCTTTAGTGCTGCTCTTCTAGTTTGGAGTTGATTTTTTAACAACATGCATCAGCTTTGTAATTCCTGGCTTTCTTGTTTCAGATCCATATTTGAGGTCACACAGGATGACATGCTATTCCTGGCTTCTCCTCTAACATTTGACCCATCTGTGGTTGAATTGTTCATTGCGCTGACCAGTGGAGCCTCGATTCTAGTAGTCCCAAACACCGTTAAAATGATGCCTTTGGAGCTGTCTGCTGCTCTGTTTCGCCATCACCATGTGACAGTGCTGCAGGTAGGCAACACCTAAGATGACTGCTTTCAGTCTTTCACTTCTCACCTTTCCTAACGTGTGTTACTTTTTCATCAGTCTAAACAGTAACGACAGTAGCGTTCTTCCTGGAGAGAGGAGGTCATGCTATCCTTTTTCTGTAAAATGTTAGCTCTTCGGCAAATTACCGTTTGAAGGGAGCATCATACAGTTTGCAACACAAAGCAATGGACTGAAGATAAAACCAACATCCATCTTGAGAATCCATTAATTATTCAGAATTAACTAAATTATGGAGTAAGCTGTTAGAAACATGTTAGCACTGTGTAATAGACTTGATCTTGGAGCCTTTCCTCAAACAATTTTTGAATTTTAGTGGTAGTCTCTGTTCTGAAAATACAATTGAAATAGTGCCATTGATAGGATGATAAAACGTTAGTAAATTATTGTCTTTTAACAATAATGAGAGAAATAGAATAATTGATTCCCCAGCAACGCTTCTTGTTTTCAGGCCACCTGCTTATATGAGCCTTCATTTGTTCCTTCTGTGTTGGAATAGGTCATCTCGTTTTTAATAGCTTTAAAATTCATTTTTGGAAAATTTACTTGAAGTTATGAGCATCAAGTGTGGTTGAATAATCCTGGCCTTTTACCTGGCAGTGTAACAAAGTATTTCGTAAAGCTAGGTAAAGCAGAAACTCTGCAGAAGAATGTAAATTGGTGCTGATAGTACTCATGAAAGGCTTCACACAATATACAAAACCTTGCAAAACAGCAGCACAGTCTATACTAACATTTGATGGTTGATGCCATCTACTGTACAGAGATAATGGTTAAATAGATCCACAACATAAATATGGTAGTAGATATAAAGCAAGAAGAGGTACGCATATGGAAAAAAAAAGTAACAGGTATTTCTCTTTCTTTTTTTAACATGAATCATTCAGGCAACACCAACACTTCTCAGAAGGTTTGGAGCTCACATTATTAAGTCAACAGTGTTGTCTGCAGATACTTCACTCCGAGTCTTAGCTCTTGGTGGTGAAACCTTTCCCATACTGAGTCTCTTGAAAAGTTGGAAGCACCAGGAGAACAGAACAAGTATTTTTAATCTATACGGTATCACCGAAGTGTCAAGCTGGGCCACTTGCTACAAGATTCCTGAAGAGGTTTTTAGTGCTGATTTTAGGTAGGAAATTTCATTGTTTTCATGGCTTGGTATGTGAATGCTAAAAATCAGTAGAAATGAAACCCAGGTCTCCTGTTTCCAGGGCTACTTGAGTCCTCATCAGTGTTTATGCCAGTAGAAGTTACACATGTCTTTTACGTAGAAATAGGCAAATCTGACCATTTCTCATGTTGTTACAACCCCCTCAAGTAAAAGTTGGTGAGTGATTGTTGAACCGTAAAACTTCAGTCTGAAATCCTGCATGCTTGTGGCACTGCTTCACACAGCGTGTCGTGATGGGCTCTGTTTTGGTCATCTCTCTATCTAGACTTCTTCCTCATCCCAGCCTGCCTTCCCACTGGTGGACCTGGACTGGCCTAGTCCAGGGTGCACTGTCTCTGTGTGCTGGTACTGGCTTGGTGTTGCACTTCTGCAGGCAAATAGCTCCTACCCAATTTGTTAGTAACTTCAGTTAGCCCTACTCTTGCTCCTCGTGAAGCTTTTCCAGTGAGATCTTGCATATTCGAACAGAAGAAGCCTAATAGAGCTGTCGGTGGGAGTAGAAAAATGAGGCTCTTTAAGTCTCAATCATAGCCTCTGAACAAAGACACCTTCATAGCTTAGTTCTGTCAAGTTTAGAAAGTTGCTTCTGAGATTTACTTATTTGAAGCGAAAATACTCAGAGACGACTTTCAAATGTAATCAATAGATATGAGTGGTTCTTACTGCTACAGTGCTTTTACCTACAGTTTTAAAACTCCACAAACGAAGTGGAGACTAGTTACTGATTTTTTTCTGATATTGGATAATACACTGTTCAGCAAATGATCCCACTGATGTCACTTGACAAGTACAGATGGCAGAAATTTGTACAAAGTGGCTCACCCAAGGTTTCATGGTCCTTTTGGTTGGACTTCCAGAAGTACTTTCTTTTCATCATTTAGCACTCTGCTATTTTCACTCAGTTAAAGACTTTTTTTGTTCATTGAATTTCATAAAGAGAGTTGCAGGAGTGTCAAGGCCATGAGAGATTCTTTGAGTTAGCTCAGTGTTTTGTTTGCTCTCTGAAATGTCTAATTATTCCCTGGCATGGTGTTACACGTGTGACTTCAGTTAGACACGTCCTATGGAATGGGATGTTTCAGACAAATGGTGTGATATATTAACCTGGTGCTTTAACAACTGAAGACTGAAAATGGTGGACGGTCATGAACTGTTGACAAATTCTCCTGGAAAACTCCTACAGCATAAGCAAGGACTCTTCTAGATGTGGCCTGTTATTAGGTACCTGTTCTGCAGAAAATGTGAGATCTTTTACAGCACTGAAATTTTCTGATTCTAATGTTTCATTGTGGTTTCTCTGAGTTCAAACATTGTCTTCTCGTCAGTGAAGCTGTTTTTTCTACTCAAAGTTTATGTGCTCCCGAGATAATCTGTTGTTTTTCAGTTCAAACTAAGGTGCAGTTGGAATGCTGAAAATTTTTATAGTCTGTGACTATTGTCTCTCGCTCTTCACATCGCAGCCTGTTCCCTCTAAGTGTCACTGCACAGGGAATTACAGTTCCTTTGCAGTAAACAAGTAAGCAGCCCAGGATCAAAAACAGGACAGATGGTTTTATGTCTTCTTCACTCTTAGTATTGGTAGGACAATTGGAGTGCAGTGGTCTGTTATTCTTGCTATCTAAATGATAAAAACTGGCACAGTTTCTAGAGAATACTAGAATATCAAAAAATCAGCAGAAAAGTTAGTGCGTTATTGGTCTGTCTCCCCTCTGTTTTTTAGATATGTTTGGCAAAATTAAACATCTAATCTCAAGTCTCTTAAAAATAATGTCAAAATGAGTTGTTGTTTTTTTCTTTTAATTTTGCTGTTTTATAATATACGTAGTAATTTTGTTTTGTTTGTTTGTAGCTGCTATATTTTACTTTTTTATTTATTTATTTATTTCTGTTGGGACTTTTCCATGGTGTGGGGTAAACATGCTGAATATCAGGGATGCTTCCTCTTGTCTATTTGCCAAGTCATTGTATTTTGAAAAAACAAACTTTTTTTTGGCAAAAAATACAAAATTTGAGTGCATTTTGGCTAACACAGGATAAAGCATTCATTGACTGATCAGAAAAAAGAAGAGGTTTCAACAGCCTAAATAGCAGGGATTGAGCAAGAGTATTAGGTTCAAATATGAGACTTTAAGATCAGAGCTGAGCTGATACACATGCCTAACTTGATATATTACCAAAATTATTTCAAGTTACTTTTTTTTAATTTACTGAAAAAATATATTATTCTTTACTTTCACTCAGAAGTAGTGTCTGTATTCAGTGAATGAGGTTTTGCAAAGTGCTTGCAAAAGGGAAAGGAATGAGTTGGTCTGCAGCTCAGTGGAAGAATTCTGTAATAAGATACATGATATTGAAATTACTGTTCCTTTTATTGCAGGTTTTTCTGGAAGAGTCACCTGTATTCATTGACACAATATCAGTAACCCACAAGAATAAAAGCTCAAACTAGGGTAGGGAAAGAATGAATTAGAAAGTGTTTGTATGTGTTTAAAATGGTTGAACTTGATAGAGGTTCAACCTGGGGGACTTAAAAGCTGGCAGAAACTCAGGGGACTCTCAGGGGATTTCATGATCCATTAAGCCTTATTTTCTGTCATTGTCTGGGTGGTTTTTTTTGTATCTGATAATGAAACCCATGCACATTGACGAAGTTTTTAATTTTGAACAAATAGAGCAGTTTTTTAAGAAGAAATATTTGTAGAAAGAATCCCCAGCTATCTACTCTTGCCCTGATACTGATCTTTTAAAAGGCTGTATGTTAAATAATGCCTGTAATCGTTTTGTGTTCAGAAGGAAAAGATTTTTACTGCTTCTCTCTTCAATATCTTTAGAACTGATTTCTCTGTACCTTTGGGATCACCGCTCCTTGGAACAACAGTTGAGGTCAGAGACGACAATGGTTCCGCAGTTCTAGAAGGCGAGGGACAAGTATTTATAGGTGTTATTTTTTGTTCTTCTAAGATACTTTTCCTAATTGGGTTTTAGTAATATGTTGATTTTTTTTTACTTGGTGCCTACCTCTAATAAACACATTAATGTAACATTGTAAATTCCCATTGGGCTGGGAACCTTGATGGCATTTTAGGTTGTTGGAATGATGGGCAGGAAATTATCACCATTTTATCTGCATGCTGCTTTCATTATACTGATTATCTTTTTTTTCCTGCTTGCAATTTTGATGCTCAGCTGTAATAATTTACATGTTGTAACTGAATTAACTGTATGGGCCAATTGATACAGTGTAGAAGTTTAGACATTGACAATAAACGTTTACTCTTTATAATGCTTGCTAGCATTTAGGAGAATTTAATAAGACACTCAGTATTTTCATAATAATTTCATTTACAGTTAGCCATTTAATAATGACCACAGTCTTTTCTTGTGTAGGTGGTGAGGAACGAATCTGCTTTCTTGATGATGAGATAACTGTACCCCCGGGCACAATGAGAGAAACAGGGGATTTTGTAAGAGTGCAGAATGCACAGATGGTCTTCTTGGGTCGGAAAGACAATCAGATTAAACGTCATGGCAAACGTTTTAATATTGAATGTTTGCAGCAGGTAATGTAACATCTAATGTTATGCAGAGTGGCCGAGGCAGCTGAGGTTGTTTAGCCTGGAGAAAAGGCTTGGGAGAGACCTTACTGCTCTCTCCAATTACCTTAAAGGAGGCTATAGTGAGGTGGGGATCTGGCTCTTCTCCTGAGCACTAAGTGATAAGAGGAAATGGCCTTAAGTTGCACCAGGGGAGATTTAGATTGGATATTAGGAAAAAATTCTTCACTGAAAGGGTTGTGAAGTATTGGAACAGGCTGCCTGGGGAAGTGCTTGAGTCACCATCCCTGGAGGTCTTCAAAAAACGTGTAGATGTAGAGCTTAGCCACATGGTTCAATGGTGGGCTTGGCAGTGCTAGGTTAAAGGTTGGACTGGATGATCTTAGAGGTCTTTTCCAACCTAAATGGTTCTGTGGTTCTATGATTCTAATGAGTATGCCAGTACAGAAGAGCAGGGATAATGCTCGTGTGTCATTACCACCAGAAATCTGTGTGTACTCATTTTCAGATGATTTTTAGAAGCTTTGAAGAAATTAGGAGGATGTATTATCAAAAATCTAGTCATGTAATATAGGTACCTAGAAGGGAGGAGTTCAGTTTTGTGTTCTTAGAAATCTATTTTATTGTATGTTTTATTCCAACAGAATTGAAAACTGTTTATGCAGATGAAAATTTTCAAATGGTGCACTGCAGTGCTTGCACGGTCTTTTGATAAACTGCATTTCAAAACATAAATAATGTTTTTTAATTACAGGCTGCTGAAGATCTTTGTCAGGTAGAAGCTTGTGCAGTGACCTGGTATCAGCAGGAAAAACTTATCCTATTTGTTGTGCCCAGTGGTGATTTAGAAGAGAGAGAAACTCTTCAAGAACTTCAAAAATGTCTGCCAGCTCACACAATTCCTGATGAGCTTGTGCGGATTAAATCTTTGCCTTTAACATCACATGGTAGGTGAAACTATAAGTACCCTTGCCACTTACTTTAATGGTCTCCATTCTTTTTTTTTTAATTGACCCAAATCTCATCATGCTTTTGAAACACACAGATCAGATAACTAACACCTACTAGGAAATCTTGACCATGTATTATGTGTGCTTGATAATGTTTCATTCAAGATTCAAAATGTAGCAGTAAAATCAATTTAGTACTAAAACTGCACTTTTTTTTTTCTCTGTCACTTCTGTTGCAGTCTGTGACAGAACCCTGACTTCTCTCAGGGAAAGATCAGGCACTGAAAGTGGGATTATGCGGGAGGCTAGAGTAAGTTTTCAAAAACCTTATTGGGTTCTGTTGAGTGTAGCTGATTGACTGGAATACAAAAAAAAAAAAAAAAAGTGCAGTTGAGTGGAAGCCTGTAAAAGAGTAAGATAACTATTTGGGGAGAGCAAGCTTTGGAAGTATAAATGCTGAAAAGCAATGAAAAAAATCATACTTTATTTTCTACAAAGGCAAAGTTGATATATCTGAACTGAACAAGATTTACCACAACCATCTAAACTCCAGAAGGCGTGACAGTAAGCTGAATGGCGCAGAGGAATTGTGGGAAAGATTGCAGTATTTATGGAAGGTAGTATTTTGAGCTGCCTTTTTATCTTTGCAAGTGGATCATTATACATGTGTCAGGAATTAAACAGTTTTAAGAAGTATGACTAATGCAGCCAGAACATTCTTGCTGCCTATACATTCAAGTATTACAGCTCTTTCTGTTCAGTTAATACTTAAATATAGTTGCTCTGTAATGGCCAGGAGGGACTCAGTTATGTTTCTGTATCAGATAAAGCTGCAGACTGTGAAGGTATAAGCAATTAGTATAGGAAGGATGTAATCTGTCAGTAGCTTTTTGAATACTGCTTCAGTTGCCAAGTAAGGTATCCCTAAGGGAAACAAGGAACTGGGACGTGGAAATTTTGTACAAAATAGCTACTGTGTTAGTAGAGTTTCTTATTTCTAAAGGTAATTACAAATTGAAGAGTCTTTTTTAAATAGGTGGCACAGTTGCGTAATTATCTCTTGGACAGTCTCACTGTATTGTTTCTAAACTTCTGTGGTAAAGGCTTGTTTTTCAAAGTACTCAAATGTGATGCCCAACAGTATTAGATTTTTTTGAAAGGTATACTTCTAAGTTTCACCTGAAAGTGGGATTTGCTGAATACATACATGCAGAAGGAAGCTGGTGATGCAGTTTGCAGTGCCTTTGCTGATACTTAACTGTGTTGGTGGCTATAGAAATGATAACCAAGGGGGTGGGACGTGCCCTAGATCTAGTCTGAACAGTAGAATGCAGCCTCCAAAACCGGAGGGTTTGGGATTTCATAACTATACTTAAGAAGCAGGGAGTGCAGTGACAGGAGACATGCAGTAATTGCTCTTTGTTGTAATAACAATGCTGAATCCGTAATCCTTTATGAATTGGAAGGGGTTATAGCTTCAACAGTAGGTAGATAAATAGGTTACTTAAATCATTCAAAAGCAAAAGATACTGTTTTATATAAATCTTACTAAAAACCAATTTTATCTAAAGGCATCTATATTTTATCTGAGAAATAGTGTAGGTGTCATTAGTAAATGGTATCGAGATTGAAAACGGCCAACAAAAATACAGCACTTTCTGCTTCCGTTCCTTAGACTGCAGAATTGGAAATGAACAAAAAAATGTGTAGTACTGAACTAGTAGCTCCCTGTTCCCACGTTCCTCCCCAGCTCGTGTTCTGTCAGTATCTCTGCAAAGTTTCAGAGGGAACTGACTTTCCTCAGTTCCTGTTAATTTTTAGTGGGACTTCTGGGTATTTATTAGGATATTACCTGACTTAAGTTTTTCTGTGTGATGTGGTGGAAGACTGATGAACTGTTACTTCTTTCCTTCTTTTCTCTAGTCTGTTCTGGGTTTCCTAGGTGATTCCAGTGGAATTTCTAGAGACGCAATATTTCTTCACAGTGGTGGAGACTCCTTAAAGGCTCTTCAATTTTATGATGAAATTGAGATGCTAGTAGGCAGAGCTGTGCCTGGACTCCTGGAAGTTATTCTCAGCCGCACGATCGAACAGGTTTATACACATATTCTTAAAACCGTGTTTCCGGATGAAGACCAACTAATAAATAATGACAATGCTTTGAAAAGAAAACTAAGTGGGAACAATGGAGAGGAAATCCATGGAAAATATGGTAAACTGAAATCTGAAAGAAATCTTGAGGTTGTTCCAGGATTAATTTCATTTCTTGCGCTGAGCAGAGGAAATCATTTTCTTTCTATGAATTTCACCAAGTCTTTAATGCAACCCCATAATACAGCACAGGTCAGAGTGGAACCACTACAACAACCATCCCTTCTGCATTTAGCCACTCCAAGTATAATGAAAAGCCATGTGCAAGGGCATGAAATGGAGAAAAACAGAATTTTAACAGTTACCAACAATGCAAATAAAACTGACTGGAGCTCTGTACAGCAACTCCAAGCAGAATGTAGTCACGTAACAACAGCAGAGTTGACATTATGCATAAGATGGAAGTCAAACACAAGAAAATGTGTTGATGCATCGCCGTTGGTTATAATACCTTTTAAAGATGAAATATCTGCATCTGTATATGTTGGCTCTCACTCTCACACAATGCAGGCCATTGATCTAGATTTGGGAGAAATAAAGTGGGAGAAGACCCTTGGAGATCGTATTGAATCTTCTGCCTGCATATCTAGGTGTGGGAATTTCGTCATCGTCGGTATGTCTTTTGGTTTAGCCTTCATTTCAGAGTCATTTTTCTGCTAAATATGAAATGAGTAACGTAGAACCTTATTTCTTACCTCGGAATGACTTCCATCTATACTTACCCATAAACTTACGTGTCTGCTTCAGGACTAGTTTATTGTAAAACAGAATGGGAAGAAGGAATAAGTAATTCAAGTTTCATGATAACCTGTGATGGAGATTACTTAACATACTGTTCAGTTGTGGGTGGTGATATGTGAATTTATTAGAAAGGCCTTGTTAAGGAATAAGCAGTAGGTACAGTTTCTTTTCAGTTACACTCTGTTTAAAAAAAAGTATAGAAAGGTGATACAGTCTTAAAATATCTTTGAATATTAATAGACACAGAGGTCACCATGTGGTGCCTCAGATAATTAAACTGTGAAAAATTATCTCCTTCGACTATATATTTGTAAATATAAGTGACATGAAAATGTTTGGATAGCTTTTTGTTTTTAAACATGAGTTTGGGAAAGGAAGATTTTAATCCATCATTGTGTGTGAATTTTAAGGACTGTTGGCTGTTGATGTGTAGCACTGACTTGATATAAAACTTTTTCTGTTAGGACCAGTGTGCTCTATTTTTTATCAGATCTGTTGCCAACAGAGTTACCGTTATTTGTCTTAGTGTTATCTTTTTTTCTAGAGTGCATAGATCACTGGTGAGCACAGATGTCCAGATGATGAGTTTTTTATGCAAAGCTGATGTTGCCATTTTTTTGCAACTATTTTGATTGCTGTTTACTCTGACAACAAAGTTGAATGTTTTCTTAAGACCAAAAGTTTCTATAACTACAGTTTTCATTAGAAAACATACAAACTTTATTCTTTCAGCATCTTTGTTTTCATAAAGGAAAATTAGAGAGAGAGGTCATTAAAAAAATTTTCTCCCTTTTCCGCAACTCTACTTGTCTTCTAATATTATTATTGTAAAGTTTGGTAGAAAGGCAATGAAATAATTATATTCTAAATGTCACCTGGAAAGAACACACAGAATGATCAACTTTGAGTGTATAATTATCACCAAAGACTTGGGGCTAAAAGAGGAGGTACAGCTTTGGAAAAAATTTTGAAACTCTATCTCCTAAGTCATCTTATTTCTTTCCAGCAATGGTGCAGCTAAAAGCGTAAATGACAGCATAAATACAAATATTTATTATACTTTTTTTTCATGGTTGTGTTTTGTTTGATACAGGCTGTTATGACGGCTTAGTGTACGTGCTCCAAAGCAGTGATGGAGAAACCCACTGGACTTTTGTCACAGAAGATACCGTGAAAAGCTCTGCAGTTGTAGATCCTTCCAGCGGGCTAGTCTACATAGGATCTCATGACCAACATCTGTATGCTTTGGATATTTATGTAAGTACGCTGGCTGACCTTTCTGTATAGAAGAGCCAATATCCGAATTAGACCCTATCTGTAGTACACCAAATGAATACTCCACTAGTGTTTGTTTTCTCACCACTCCACCCTAAAACTTTAGAGCAAGTTTTGCCTGCTTGAAGAGTGGGCTTAGGATTATGTGGTAGTAATAGATTGAGTGGTGTTCTCCTGCTCCTGGTCCTGGGTGAAACCACATCTTGAGCTTCTCAGTTACTGAATGCTCTGAGGGTGTTTCAGAATAGGGTGCCCAGCTAGAAATAATGCTGTGGCTTAGTCGTGGAAAGCGAGTCTTACATTTCGAAAGAGCAGATTGGAGGAGAAGGAAAACAAGGGGGGGAGATACTACTGGTTGGTTAGCATGTTTTCTCGTATTTACTAGAAAAGAAAGTGGCCAATGACATGAGTTGCTACAACAGCATGTGAATTATATCTTAAATTTCCTAACTGGTAAGTAAACAAACTGTTTAATAAGCTTTGGCTTTAGAAGGTCTTTGTAAACATTCTGAGCTTGAACTCCAACTGTAATTTTTTTTCTTGTGCTTACAGAAAAAGGTGTGTATATGGAAATTGCATTGTGAAGGTGGAGCTGTGTTTTCCTCTCCTTGTCTAAGTTCTTTTCCACATCATGTTTATGTTGCTACACTAGGAGGACTCTTACTGGCTGTAAACCCGGTATGTATATTTGCCTGCTTGTCTTTGATCCCAATCTCAAATTTAGGTTAAACCAAAACGCATTTCTGAAGTTAAGAGCACTTTTCTGATGAAGGAAATCACATGATCTTATGTTACTATGAAATTTTTTCCACATGAGAGCCTTATTATTTTACACAAGGTCACTATAACAATTCCTGTATTGCAGAAAAGGATCTAGTAACAAAGGGAGTTGAAGTGACTTGCTTGAATTTGCATGTTAACTGTAGGCCGAAGTTGGAATCAGTGTCTTCTGATCCCACACGCTACGTTATTAGTTAAACCAGTGTTTGTGGTGTTCAGCTCTCACAACCCCACATCGGTCCTGGCTATCCTTACCTCCCCCTGCTGCAGATTTCCTCAGTAGTACCTAAGTGGTCCCTCTGTCTGCCTCTAGTGTTAGAAGACAAGTCTGTGGTTTTGCAGCTCTAGTGGGCTGTAGATAAGAAAATATTTTTTTTCCTAATTCTGAGTAAGAGGTAGTTGAGAACCCCAGCTGTAACTCCAAGTGATTATTTATAACAATAGGAGCTCATTGTGACAATCATGGATTGTGGGTTGCAGCATTTCCTACAGTATTTATAGTTTATAATAATGCAAGTCATAATTCATACAGCTTATTTTCAAGATATTCTCACCTTTACTGACACTTTTCACATACTGAGGAGCTGGGAATGGAACTAAAAAATGAATCTGTCATTCTTGAAACTGCTACTACTACTACTTTGTTATTAATATTACTGTTTTGCCTAGGGGAAGGAAGAGAAAGGTGGAATAGGGGGCAATGAGTATCCCAGGGAATGCGCTAAACATTTTGTTTGAATAGCATTTGAAGAGGAGGTTTGCTTCTGGTGTGCATTCTGGTTGGAAGAGGCCTTTTTTCTTTCTTTCTTAAGGGCTGGGTCAAGCTGTGAAGGAAGGGTCATTTTGTGCAGCTGCTTACAGTTGTGTTGTTAAGCATCAGATACTGCACACTGCCATTTACAGGTGACGGGGAATAAGATTTGGAAAAGCTTCCTGGGAAAACCACTTTTCTCCTCTCCTCACTGCAATGAGAAGTGTGTTTGTATTGGGTGCGTGGATGGAAACTTGTATTGTTACACTCATTCTGGAGAAAAGGTAAAAGCTGCTACCGTTGGCCTTTTTGTGCTTTTTTAATGTTCATCACAAAACACTGCATGAGATGCTTTATTAATGCTATTTTGTGAGGTTTAATGATTACCACATACCTTTTTGTGAACCAAATACAAGAATGTATTTATTTTTATAGAGAGGAGAAAGCAGAAAATCAGTAGTATGTATTTCTACAGTAGTAGTATTTCTGTGTCATGGCTGAGACAGAAATAACCCCCTGACTCCCGAGGTGCTTGATGGAGTAACAGAAATTCTAGTTGAGCTTGCACCAAGAGCAAATGGTAGTGCCAGGGCAGTGTCAACAAATAAAATGGTCTACTTTTGGTTTTGAAGTTTTTCAGGAATGTTTAAAGCATTTCTTTACAGCTGGTGGCCGTTCAGAAGTAAAGGTTTCTTAGAATGTTTGTTTATCAAACAATTCTGGCATCGCGGCAGAGATGCTGCAAATCATAATTCTGGCAAGATATATCAGTCTTCACATTCAATTAAATGAGAATATTTTTTAGTTCCTCCATGACGAGTATGGGTTGGTACCATACTGTGGTTACGGCATGGTAACAGAATTCATAAATTCATAAAGTTCATCACTAATTTGGTTACGATGGGCCTAGAATATTCTTTTCCCAAGTTGGCCATTTTCTGTGTGCCTCACGGAAGGTAGCAACTCTTGCATATCTGTTTTATGAGTCTTTTATCACTTACTGTGTGTAAAGCTTAACTTGTAATGTGACAAGTATTTACCAGCCCTCACCAAAACCTCGTATGCTCTTGAAATAACATGCTCTCCTGTCAACAACTAGTTACTCAAAAAATCAGAGTTGCTGTCATACTGAAAATGTGACCGACCTGTGCTGATGGTGGTTATGTTATTTCTGTAGGTTTGGCAGTTTCCCACTAATGGACCGGTGTTTTCATCTCCATGCATCTCAACTTCAACTAAGCAAGAAATATTTTTTGGCTCCCATGATCGCTTTATCTACTGTTGTAATACGGAGGGTAATTTACTGTGGAAATTTGAAGGTACTTCAAGCGTTTATGGAACACCATTTGTTTTCCAAAGCGATGACTTAAAGAACAAAATCCTTTTGGCAGCAGTATCTACAGATGGCACAGTGTGGATCCTGAATGCCAAGAGCGGAACAGCAGAAGGAGTAGCTAAGCTTCCAGGAGAAGTTTTCTCTTCCCCTGTAGTATGGGGAAGAAAGCTTGTTGTTGGCTGTAGAAATGATTATGTTTATTGCCTAGATTTGTGTATAATGGGAGAAAAAGAACAACAAGGATGTTAGGCCGCTACCTTTGTGTTGTTTACATGTGTACATTAAGAACTCACAGGTGCTGTCTACCTCTCCGCCTGTTTTGCTGAAGACAAGAGATGCTCTTTGCAGACTTCTCAGGTAGCATTTTGCACCACGACAACAGCCAGAGCAGGTAAGTGATGCTCGTTGACTTGCTGTACTGACTGAAGGCTGGCTGCTCAGCACCTAGCCCAAAGTTTCACTGTCCCTCCCTCACTTCCCAGCTCAGGTTCATGAACGAAATGGTTTCAAATGGTTTGGATATGAGTGTTGTGCTTTTTACAGGTATAGTAAGAAATTAATAGGTAGTAGTTTGGCTTCAAGCACTTAGACAATTGGGAGAAACTGGGGTAAGGTGCAGTACTGTGCAACTTGAATTAACACGCTTGTCTCGGTGAGGGAGGAGCATGTTCTTTCCTAGGATCCAGACTAACTTCTCCCCTGGGTGCCTTTCAGCCCAGCCTGTGCCTAGCTCTTCCATGTGTCAGGCTGCTGTTTGTCTGGTTTGAATGGGTTTCTATTCCGTGGCAAGGTAATGAAAGTCCTTTGCTGATTCTAACTTTTAAGATGATTTCTGAGGACATATCCTGCATTCCATGGACTTGGGAGTAATGACTTTTTGTTATAGTTTGTATAAACTACATAATTAATCTTTTGCAAGCCTGAGCCCTCCATGGCTTCAGTTCAGCCAGGCATATACTTTTAAACTCCATTAAAGTCAGCACGAGTTACTTCCTCTATTCTGAAGTGGAAAGGTACTTTGCTGTGTGTATTTATTATGTTGCAATGCCAAGTTACTGTATGAGTTCCAAGGTGAAGGGTGTAGTGTTCAAGTCAATGCTTGCCAAATCATTTTTGAAGAAATTTGAATTAATGCTCTTTACACTGTATTTACAGAGAACTATTAATAAAGGATTGTGTAGATTTTTGTGGTTGTCCTTAACCCCTTAAAAAGAATTAGTGCCAGTAATGCAGATTGAGTATTTACAGACAAAAGTACACTTAAACTCTGAGTGTCTTCCTGATTACGAGTCATCTAAAAGAACTCTTGTGGAAGCTATTATTTCCTTCTCATGAGCCATCTACTTTAAATTCTAACAGCCTGAGTTAACTTAGCCTCCTCAAATTCTTATTTACTTTTTACTTCATCATGTCTTGTTCCTCTATGTTATTGTTAACAGAAATGCATAGGCAAGACACTTGTGGCACTACAAGGTCTATTATAAAGCAAACCTGAACTACAGAGATACCAAAAGAAGACACAGAATTGATATACCCTTGCTTAGATAATTTTGACTGGGTTATAGTTTAATAAGAATTAAAATGACATAAGTATAATAAACAATTGCACTTTAAAACATTTGAAAAATTAAAAAAGTACACAACAAATACCCCACAATTATACATCTTATAGTTTTTATACATTACTATATGAACATAGAGGTTAATCATATATAACCTTGTCAGAAGAAATGGTATTTCATGTGTTTAAGTTACAAAAAGTTGAGACAATATACTACATAGTGGTTTGTTCGGTTCTTAAAACATTTTTTTCTGTCTTAAAGTCAGTAGTAATGTTTTGGTGGTTTGTTGTTTTTTTGTGTTTTTTTTTTTTTTTCTTCTTACAGATTTCCAACACTTTATCAGTAATGGTTGCAACAAAGATAAAGCAAAGTAACACTTCACTTCATTGGTATTTAGTGCAAATTTTTGTTAATTTAACATGAAATGTCACTGTTAAACATGTACACTTTAGAAATGTTTCCACCAAGTACTGTACAGAATACAGTTTCCATTATTACACTAGATACCTTTATGGTTGAAAACAACTTCTGCTTTGAAGCTTTAGATTAAGACCATCCTTAATGAAAGCTCTATTCTATGTGCTAGAAGTGTATTGTATTGGAAAATTGCATCATCACGTCATGCACAATAGCACCTAATTATGCTATGCTTTTTCGAATACTTTAATCCTGATTTACTTCACCTTCTCTGTATTTCTGCCTGGATCCCTGTCCCAAGAAATAATCGTGAAGATGGGTTTCAGGCAGTTTAGTTCTTGTAATTACAAGTAGTGCAGGCTTATAAACTCAGAAAAAAAAGTGTAAATCGAACTTAAGCAGCACTAATTCATGGTGCTTGCAGAGCAAAACCAGTTATGGGCCCAATTCTTTCTCAGATAAGCTTGCAGAGATTTTTACTTTGAAGACGTTAAGTATTTTTTTCCAAATATTTGAGAACAACATTGCCCCATCTTTGTACAAAATATTTAAAATACTTATATTAAGAGAAAAAAAAGTTACTTTAGAGATTTTGGTTTTAAATATAAAACAGTAAAACTGATGGCTTAAAAGAGACCCAAGAAAAAAACGTCCTGCTGCTGCACAGCTACTCAATCTAATGCATCCTTTGTGTTTGTGCTGTTGTAACCATGATACTGAACCTTTGTTTTTGCTTTGATAGGAAATAGAGTATTCAGTAATGACTTTTGTGGACAAGCCCTTTTTGATTTTTGGAATGGGAGGCTATGGCAGGTTTCACTCTGTTTTCTGCATAATTTAAAGTGCTGCTACTCATGCTGCATACAGCAGTTTGGCTAAAATACTTCCATGAAATGTCTGTGAATCTATAATGATGCAACTTATCTCATGAAAATATCGTCCTTTAAAATGTTTTAGGCTTAAAGGTTCCTTTGAGCCTTATCATTACAAAGAGATGTTCAAATTTAAAGACTTCCCTTTAAAAACAACTTGGGGGTGTTACAATTATATTTACTAGGATGACTGTAAAAATGTAGACACAGATATTTCTGTGGGATATTAAGGACAGTAAAATTATGGGCTTTTCCCATTTTCGTAATAGGGTGGGAATGAACACTTCTATTTTAGGTACAAAGAAGTAACAAAGAATCTGCCAAAACAGATACCCGAGATGGGGGGGGGTAAGTAAGCACTTACTTGGGAGAGGTACAAAAACACTTTCTGAAGTCTGCTGGCTGTGTTGGTCAAAGTATGGTAAGTTATCTGAACCACCTAAAGCTGCACATGAAGTAAAATCAGGAAGAATGCAGAGTTAAAACTGTAGAGATACCACTGACTGAGCTTTCAGTTTTCAGTTAAATTCAGTCATAAAATCTTATTCCTGTGGGAACTTGATGAGACTAATTCTGTAAGTACAGGAGCACAGGAATAGTTCTACGTACTTCAGTCCCAGATGATTGATTTCAAGTTTTAATCTGCAATCACTGTCTGTATGCATCTTAAACATGGCCAAGCACACAAACAGTGCTGCGCTAAATGACCTGAATAAACACTGCCTCTGGCTTACAGAGTCATCCAGGTTGGAAAAGACCCTCCAGGTCACCAAGTCCAACCACCAACCTGACCTACCAAGTCCCACCATTAAACCGTGTCCCTTCGTGCCATGTCCACACATCTCTTAAATACCTCCAGGGATGAGGACTCCATCAGAGCCCTGGGCAGCCCGTTCCAGTGCTTGACTACCCCCTCTGTGAAGAAGTTCTTCCTAATGACCAATCTAAACCTCCCCTGGCACAACAGAGACTGTTTCCTCATATACTATCATTTGTCACCTGAGGAAAAAGACCAACACCTTCCTTACTGCGGCCTCCGTTCAGGTAGTTGTAAAGAATAGAGGCTTCTTTCTGAAAACTTTCTGACTTCTGTTTAACTAGTAATTTTTATGAAGTTGGATAAATTGTTTGGTTTTTTTTTTCCTAGGAGTGAGAGAATATAGACATAATATGTTAATGCTATGATGAAAGAAATTACCTCAGCATTTGGATGGTCCTTCTTATTTATCATTTGCAGGTGGAAAGATGTCTCCCAAAGTTCATTAGGTAAGAAGCTTCCAAATAGCAGGTAGAACTGACAGTTCATACAGTTTAACACTTAAGAAAATTTAGGAATAAGAGAAGGGAACATGCATCTTGCATAAATTTTCAACAATGGAGTGTTGAAAAGCTTTTCTGAGATCTCCACTTAACAGTAGAGATCTAAAATCGCAGAACCAAATACTCAGAGAATTTAAGGAGCTTCTTAAGTTCTGCCCCTTATGATGATACTGGCTAAAATTGACATCCAGTATCTGAGCATTCCTGAATTTTTGAGAGAGGCTGGCTCTGAAATTTGCATGTGACCTCATTTAGCTATTTGTCAAAGCAATGGAATATGTGACTTGAGTACACTTTACAGTGAGCTAGAGCAAAATGGTATCAGTTCAGTTTTCAGTTCTTCAATACATGCATTTTCAGTTTTGTCATGTGTAAAAAGCTGAATAAATAAAAAGAAAGCAATTAATAGGCAGCAATAAGACGTAATGTTATAGTTTACTTGATGATCTGTGGACAGTCACTCCAGGCTTTTGCTTTCCTTTTGGCTAACGCAAGCCAGGCTGGTTCTGTTGACACAGGGTTAGCATCAGGCGTGGAGAATCTCTTGGCCACCTCTTTTGCCAGCGGGTTTGATGGAACAGAATCGGAAATCTCCACTGTTTTTGACAGAGTGGGGAGAGAGAGACAAAACAAACATTACTTAAACCCAGTATTTTGTCACAGTTACAGAGATTTCTTTTCTATGGAAGATGTTCTGTTTTAACACAGTACTTTCCAACCCTCTAAATCATACCATTTACTAACTTATTAGTCTCTTATCCATTTCTTTTTAAGCCAAAAAGCTTTTTTGTTAAATGTATTTAGTACAAATTACTTGAAGTTGTGTTTCACTTCTAGGTTTTGAATGCTTTAAAAAGCCTTAAAATTTCATGCACGGCAAAAATTTTTTTTTCTTTTTAGTGATGTATTTAATGATGTATTTTTAACTAACTAGTAAATGAACAGTAGCAGCAGCTACTATTGTAGACAGACACTTTGAAAAGCTAATAATTTTAAAGGTTATGGTAATTTATGCTATTTTAATGGCTATACCCTCTTAACAGTTCCTGTTGCACAAGATTTATGTGCAAGTCGGAAACACACCAACTTTTTCAAAAAAAAATTTAAAGGTCCTTAGAGGAGATCTCAGCAAACTTATTCTAAACGTGTTCTAGCCTGGTCTTCTGTTTTAAATGCTCTCCTAATTGTGGGAAACCTAAATCAATGCTATCATCCATAGTAAAGAAACACTGGCTTACATTATACTGTGCTGTTGATAATGGCTACCTGACTCCAAGTGTCACTGTTTCCTTTAGAGCCAACAGTTATGCTTTCACTTTAACATAATTGGCGATTCCTCTTGAATTTCCTCGTGAAATTCATATCCTAGTGCAGACAGACCTTCCAAGGCTAATTTTTTGTTCCTGGTCTTTCTTTAATCTAATTTTGGATCATCTATTGTGCTAGAGTTTTTGTGCTAGAGCTGACAACATATTACAGTATAACATACCTCAGCACTGCATCTTTCCAGGTAGGGCTGCAGTAGAGCCCTGTGACAGCTTGTGGGAGGAATGCTGTAAAGCTTTTCCAGCTGCCTGCCTCCAAAGCCAGTTTGGGTGCTGGAAGCAAGCTAACAGGTAACTTGAAAGTTTGGGGCAATCTGTGTAAGATGTTGCAAACAAAAGAAGTTCTCAGGCATATCTGCATGGGCACACAGCTGCGCTGTGGACATGCTGCATCTAAGCCAACTGAATACAGGTTTGCCTGGTGCCCCTTCATGTTCTGCGTAGAACAGTCTGTGACATGGGATGGCGCTGCTTTAGCCTTTACTGTTACGAAGCTAAGGTCGCTGTAATACCTCACTGCTTTCATAGTTACATTCCATAATTCTTGGCTCGGAAAGGGATACTGAATAGACGCAGCTGATACGCGTGTATTTAGAGTCAGATAATCATCCAGGTTGGAAAAGACCTCTGATCTCATTTGGCCCAACCTTTAACCTAATACTAAAGTCCACCATTAAACCATGCTACTAAGTTCCAAATCTACATGTTTCTTGAAGACTTTGAGAGATGGTGACTCAACCACTTCCCTGGGCAGCTTATTCCAATCCTGCACAACCCTTTCAGTAAAGAAATTTCTCCCAGTATCCAATCTAAACCTCCCCTGGTGCAACTTGAGGCCATTTTCCCCTGTCACTTGGTGCTTGGGAGAAAAGCCTGATCCCCACCTTGCTATAGCCTCCTTTAAGGTAATTGCACTGCGTGATAAGGTCTCCCCTGAGCCTCTTTTTCACAAGGCTAAACAAGCCCAGTTCCCGCAGCTGTTCCTCACAGGACTTGTGTTCCAGGCCCTTCACCAGCTTTGTAGCCCTTCTCTGGACACGCTCTAGGGCCTCGATGTCCTTCTGGTATTGAGTGGCCCAAAACTGAACACAGCACTCAAGGTGCGGCCTCACCAGAGCTGTGTACAGAGCGGCAAGCAATTCCCTGGTAGTGCTGGCCATGCTATTTCTGATACAAGCCAGCACACTGTTGGCCTTTTTGGCCAACAAGCATCTTTACAAGCATTGTTGATGCTTGGCCAACAAGCATCAACACTTTACTTTCAAAACAGTCTAGCCTGTAAAATGGTTACTTCATTATTTATCCATACTCTTCTTCAAAACCTTTTGCCCATAACTAATGTTGGCTAGAGAAATATTACACAAACCTCAAATTTAAACAGTCACCCCAAATGCCATGACCTTTGAGGAAGCATTTATTTTCATGTTTCTGCCTTCTGAATATGTAATGTATGAATATTATTTATGAATATTCATTTTATCCAAGTGACAAGTCCAGTAGTGGGTTCTGGTTCCAACTGTCTAAACTAGATACTAGACTGGGAGGGAGAAATCCTAAATTCAAAGTGATAGGCTACCTTCAATTTAATGTAATTATTTTTTTGTGGTTTTGAATGGAACAAATCCTCATTCCAAATATTCTGGGGAGAGAATTTCTCCTCTCCAAAGAGGGAGGTGTGAGGACATAACATGCCCTATTTCCCACACAGGTACATCTTGTAGGCTTTCAGCGCCATTGCTGCTCTGTGCTGACCCTCAACCTAAAGCAAATCAGCACTGCAGTTGCAATTTGCAGTAAACCAAATGCCCTTAAATTCAGTAGACTTGTTCAAAAAATACTTGTTGGATATGGCTTGGGGAGACAGCCTAATTTGTTTTTAGTTTTTAACTTGAACTGGGGCAATTATGAACAGACATAGTTCTGCAACTTTAATGATCTGGGGAACCTAGCAAAAACTGATTAAAATGATGTACTTCCAGCATAACGGCCAGCACATGAGACTGGGCCAAGGTGTATTGCTCCTGCTGAAAGCAAATGCATTCTTAATTCTAGGGGTAATATGAGAGAGAGAAAATCATTCAGTTTCTCAAAAACATGCAATACCATTTCTAAAAGTGCATTATTCTCAGAGGAAATGAGAATCTCTCACTGTACCTGTCACAGAAGTTGGAAGGGTATTAGACTTTTTCAGCTGCTCCCTTCTTTCTAGTCTTGACACAGCAGTCTCAATTTTCTTCTCCCCTTCTTGAGGCGTAGATTTCTGCAGTGTGCTTGTTTTGCTGCTGCTGCTTTTGTTATCTGACTGATTACTCACAGCCGCCTAGAACAGAGAAGAAAAATTGGTAAATGAGGACCAGCCTGTCCTGTAGTGGCTACCAGTAAGAGGTAGCACACTTGATGCTTTTGTTCATCACCTGTCCCTTCCTTAACCTTCCTTTTGGGCAAAGAATCCCAACACTCCAATTCTTCTAAAACTTAGAGTTCGTAAAGCTTGTAAAAGAAGACAGCAAAATTAAATTCATCATTTCAGTCAAAATATTGGGCAGTTTGACCCAGCCCAACCTGTTACACACAGTACAGAAGAGTGTGCATCTGTGGGCAGCTTCACACCCACTGCTTTCTTCCACCAGTTACGTATGTCTCTATATATCTGTCCATCAGAAATTTGGGTCCCATAACAAACATCAAAATAGGCTTCATTATTCACACAGCTTCCCTTTTTACCATCTGTGGTACCTATATACAGCATCGCTGCTTGGATAGCGTCACTGCTGTACTGTAAGGGGAAATGGTTTTCTTGCTAATAGAAAAATACCTACTCAGAGAACAGGAGAGATGCAATACTTGAATTCATTGCCTGCTTTAAGTGTTTGAATGTTTTGTATTAGTCTATTTCTTTCACTCATCTACGTTTTATCCTAATAGTACATGCTATGATAAAAATAAATTCAAGTTTACTAATATTCACCTATATTCACCTGTTAATGAATCTTCCGGCTGTTATATCCCAAGCACTGATGTTCTCTCAAGCTCTGAAGGACAGATGTTCCATACAACTTATCTGTTGCACCACCTGCACAGGGGTCATGCTTATGATTGCTATTAACTACCCTCTGATATTAAGGCATCAGATTTTGTCCTTAAAATTGTCACACTATTGCACATTATTTCCTTCTGGAGATTTGCAAAATGGAACCCTGGACTTTCAGACTACTTTTTACTCACCTTTATCTTGGCTTTTATGACGTCTTACAGACCAACCACAACAAGAAAAGGAATCCCTTCCACAAAATAAAACTAGCCAGTAGTTGCAATGATCACATCAGTATTTCTAAGGATTACTTACATTTTCTTTAGCCAGCTTCTCTGCTTGCTTTGCTTCTCTGGCTTGTCTCCTCTCTTCCCTAGTAGCTTGCTGTTCACGAAATCCCTTTTGCTTTTGTAGCGCCAATGTAATCCAAAGTGGTTGTGAAGTTTCAACTTTTTCCATCAATTTAGAGCCATCTAAAGAGTGCCTGCTCTGGAGGACTGGTTTTTCTGTAAGAAACCATGAAAAGAATTGGTTGAGTAATGCACATCCCTTGCTCAAGCAAATCAGTACAACTTACCTGCTGTGTCAAACTCCAGAGCTAAGCTTATTGACTTCTGTGCCACGCGCAGATCTTCATGAACTGTATGTCAAAACCTGAAACAGTTTTAATGCCTCAAGAATAAGACCCAATTCAGCGCTCTCATACAGCTATACAAATTTATCTTTTTGTTGTTGTTAAAAAGCCTGTCCCCTAGAATTCTAGCCTAATTTACTACATATACTCCCCCACTACCTAGGAGACATTTGAGTGAAAGTGATACATATTCAATGATTGTTTGCACCTTTGATGAAAGGAAAGGGGTTCAGCCACTAGATACTGCAGTTTCCTGGTCTTCCAGCCACATTTAAGGGAGCAGTGTCCAAACTTCAGCTAAAAAAGGGTGCTGAAAATTAATTATAACTGCAGCCCCTCTTAAAAAGTGTTTTTTTTTTTTAAATTGCCACTTGAGCATTGGTTGTTTTCTCATTCAGTGCAGTGATTCAAGAGCAATAAAGGGTGGATGTAACCTTCTCTAATGGTTGATGCCTTTGGCTACTCCCAGAAAGAAATCAGACTTTATTTGAGCAGTTATTTGAAAAGTCTCATTGGAGCTAGCAACCAAAACACCTATAATCTGATCTTACATACCTTTAAATATCTGTACTGATGTTTGCAAGTAGTATTTGAGGCTAAAAGCATCTCTGACAACAAGCTAGAGATTTTCTGCATCTTGAACAACATTGGGGCTTGCAGCCAGCGTAGAGCTGTGAGAGGCAGGGAGCAGCTCTGTGGGTGTAAAGGTTCCTGCAGAGCACAGAAACCTTCAGAGGCACCAGTCCCTGTTCTCCCAAGGTGGCAGCCATGCCTCCAACTATTTCCATAAATCCTCATTTAAAAATGAAAGAAAAAAGGGTATTCGTGCTCACAGACTGTAAAAATATGTAGTGGTTCCACTGAGATATGGCTTTAGAAGTGTCTTGATGCTTACAAAAACTAAGTATGAAAAAAAAAAAGGGATTTCCCAAATAAATGCTGAATTCTTGCCTTGCTCTTTGAGTGCCCTTATGCTGACAGGGGACTTTTTCCATTTGTACAGAACGCTATTTCAGGACACAGGCACTTTCAGCCTTCCTCTGAAGAGTCACTATGACTACTGAGGTTGCTTGTACTACTGCAGAGTGCTTCTGAAATGCAGGCTTGTGTGCCCACGTATAGGTAGGTAGAGAATTTGCCCAAGACAGGCACTATAAGAGCAACTGCATCTTATTTTCTTTGTAAGCTAGATACTGTTCCCCTAAAAATATACCCAATATGACATAAATTATAACAATGACTCCCTCTGCTCCAATGATGCCATTACACATGGAACACGAAGTCCATCGTTTGATTAACTCAGAAAACACACACACTTCAGTTACCTCCTAGAAATTAATTTACTTAAGCAGGTCATACTGGTCACGTTGATTTTGTGTGTATCTAAATCAAACTGTGGGGATGGAAAGTCTCACTCAGACAACCCTAAGCAAAGTAGCGGCACTCCATAATTAATGTGCCAATAATGTGTACAATTATAGCTTAAGACCTGTTTTCTTCCTCTGGACTTCAGTATCTCGTTTTGGAAATGCAGACAATAGTTAAATGAGTTTTTCAAAGTACATACCTTTCTTCAACGGCTCAGGCTTTTTGTCATTCTTTTCTCTCCAGGGAATACTTAGAGATGGGAAAAATGACTTCTTTTCTCTGATTTCTTCCTCTTCATTTTTGTTCTCACTCAGTGCTGTGGGGGGCACCGCTCTGTCTTCTCTTCTCCAGCTACTGTCCGATTCAGCTTTAACAAACCTCTGCCCCAGCGTATCAGCCAGGTTCGAGCGGTTCATTTTTGAGAGAGGAGACGACGGCGGCGTCTGGCTGGCAGGCTTTGGAGCTAGCGCAGGCTTTTGCGGGGCCAGTGATTTGCATGCTGGTTTCTCGTGAGGAGGTAAAGTGCCCTGGCTGAGGGCTGGCAGTGGTGTGCCCGCTGGCTGTGAAAGCTCTACCACGGTAACTGCAGAGCCTTTGGAGTCTTTTAAATGCCCACGGACATTGGCTCTTCCCATGCCAGGGGACGTGCTCTCTTGTGGAGCAAAAACAGTGGGTTCTTTTTCACCTTCTGTCGTAAGCAGAGGGTCAGGCACACCATCAAAACTGTCTCCTGCACTGTATCTTTTCTTCTTCCTTTGCTCTGCCTGCTGATCATAATGGAAACGTAAGGAATAGTTTGTCCTCCGTAACTTTATCCCAAAAGGAGAAACATTTTCTTCTCCGTTTGGTGCTGGTTTATCACTTTTTTTGGTGCTGTTACCCTGCTGATTTTCCAGTGCACCTGGAGGTTCTGATTGGGGTAATTCTTTACCCGGAGGATGAGGAAAGCTTGGAACAAGGAAAGATGGAAGATCTTTTGCAAATTTACAGCCTTCCGTGTTGTCTGTAATTTCACTGCGGGTTTCCAGTTTCTCTTTAGCCGTTTCAGCTAAGCTGTCCTTAAAAGTGGGTGCCACCTCCCCAGCCAGGTCAGCAGGTGAGCCAGTGGTTCTTCCCACAGCCACTGTTTCACTGCCTTTCGCTGCACTCACGTTCTCAGTGTCCAAATTGGCTTTTGAAGCTTCTGAAAACTTCTGCCATGCTGGTGTTATCGAGAACTTGGCATTTGCAGATAGGGTTTTCCTCAAGTTACCATGGGGAGCACCTCGCCCTCGGGGCGTCCAGTCATCGCTGTGCCTGCAGCCGCTTACTCTGTCTTTCTCGTTGTATTTGCTGTTTTCTTTGTTCTTTAGGATTCTGGAGCGGATAGAGGCCCACTCAGCTAGCGTGGCTTGGTCCAGTGTCTCTTGTGCGTATTTCATTTTACTGTTGGTGGGTTTGGTACCTGCCTTTTTTTCCTGGGCCTTCTCTGGTGAAGGAATATCCACGTTTTTTCTCTCTTCTGTTAAGCCCAGTAATGACTTACAAGCCGTGTCCTTTATCTGGTTCAGGTTAACTGCTGTGCCACACAGCTGCGCTCCAGTAACCAAAATAGCTGTGTGGGGCACACACACAGATGAGGGCAGTGTGTGGGAGCCCTTGCTGGAGGTGTGCACCCTGCAGTCTTTGAGGGAAGGGGAAGAGAGTCCTGCTCCCTTGACAGGCATGACTGGACTCAAATTTACTTTCTGAAATATGATCTGTTTATCTCCAGAAGACACCTGGAATGTGAAGGGTCTGGATGCAGTTTGTCTTTCATCTACCTCCTGCCACTTGAGTTCTTCCCCTATTCGCTTTTGTTCCTGAGCATCAACGTCTCTCTTCAGCTTCTGGGCTAGGATTTCTTCTGCTGTTTTATTCCCTTTTTCTGTCTGCTTGAGTTTTGGGGGTCTTGGTCTTTCTTGGAGCTTGTCCTCCACTGGATGCCTGTCAGCCCCTCCAGAACGCAGCTGATCCTTGTCCTGTTGCTGCTCCAAGGATTTTTCTTGTTGCTTTTGCTGAAGATCTTTTCCTTCCGGTTCTGTCTTCTGCTCTTGCAGCTTGCTCCACTCTTTTTCATTTTGTTCCTTTTGTTGCTTCAGTTCATCTTGTTGCATAATATCTGTACTTTCCAAGTGCATTTGTTTTGTGAGCTTATGTTTTCTCTGCTCTTCCCGCTTCTGTTTCTTCTCCAGTAATTGCTGGGGTTGTTCCTCCTCTGTCTTTTCTCCTTTCTCCTTCAAGAGCTGCCTTTGTTCCTCCTGTTTCTTCTGTTGCTTGAGACTCTCAAGTTCCTTCTCCTGCTTCAGTTTTATTTCACCTTCTTGAAGTTCTTTCTCCTCTAGCTCTTGTCTCTGTTTTTCTTCCTTCTTTTGTTCCTTGAGTTCTTTTTGTTCCTCCAGCTGATTTCTTTCCTCTTCCTCTTGACGCTGTTTTTCAGTCTCATGTTGCCTTTGTTCTTCCAGCTCTAGCCTCTTCTGCTCCTCTAGCTCTCGTCTCTGTTGCTCCTTCAGCTCCTTGTGCCTCTGCTCTTCCCATTCCTGGTGCTCCTGCTCCTCTAGCTCTTGCCTCTTCTGCTCCTCCAACTGCTGGCATCTCTGTTCCTCCTGTTCCTGGAACTTCTGCTGCTCTAGCTCTTGGCTCTGCTCCTCCTCTTCCTGGTGCTTCCGTTCCTCCAGCTCTCGTCTCTTTTGCTCCTCCTGTTCCTGGTGTTTGTGCTCCTCCAGCTCCTGTCTCTGTTGCTCATCCCATTCCCTGTGCTTCTGTTCCTCCAGCTCCTGTCTCTCTTGCTCGTCCCATTCCCTGTGCTTCTGCTGCTCCACCTCTTGTCTCTGTTGCTCTTCCAACTCCTTCTGCCTCTGCTCCTCCAGCTCTTGCCTCTTTTCTGCCTCCAGCAGTCTTCTCTCTTCTTCCTGGCATGCTTGCTCTTCTGTTTTCAAACATGTCTCTCCTTCAAGGAGATTCTGCCCGCTCTCCTCTTCACAGTCCCTCCTCTCCTGCTCTTTCTGCATCTGCTCACGCTCTTGGCACCTTTGTTCTTCCATTTCTCTTTGTTCTTCCATTTCCACAATCTGCCTTATCCTTTCAGCCTCAAGGATCCCCCAGTGATCTTCAATTCTTTTCTGCTCTGCCAGTGGAAGCTGCTTTGGCTCATCTCTGTTCTGGATTAGCTTGTCTGCTGTGAAGTGGCCGTTATAACCGGGGTATCTGTCTGCATACAGCTCAGTTTCTAGATCCTCCGGCTCAAATTCTGTTATCGTTAAACTTTGTGATCCCTGAAATGGGGAGACAAGCATGGAGTTATTAATATTGCCTACTGGCTTGTTATTTACAGTGAAAAAACTATCACTTGCAAATGCAAAATTACTTTTTTTCTTTAAAAACAATGATTCACATCCACAGCCAACACACACCAATTTATGGTTACCATCATCATATAATCCATGCCTCTCGCCTGTACAGATGATAGCCTTTATAAGAAAGAAAACATCCCAACAGTAATAACAGTATAATGCTAAATATTCAGTCACCCCTTGGTGTACATGAGTTAATCCAGACTAAGACCTGGCATTTCAAATTTACAGTAGCCTGAGGAATAGGGAGAATGCGTTTTGTATCCCTCTTTTGTTACTTAGAGCTCCATTCTAAAAGCTTGAAATAATTAGCACCAGCCTAAGGGCAGTTGTTTTGCTGGCTTTTTCGTAGCAAATCTGCATGTTAGATGAGACAGAAGCTGTTACCCGCCTGAAAGAGATCTGCAGTGCAATCCAGGAAAGAGCACTGCTCAGGGAAACAATCTGGTTACTTTTCACAAATCCTGAACTGGAATACCTTCACAGTCAGCCGAGCCTCTAGCTCTACTGCTGGGCCACTGACAAAACCTAGAGCTCCCTCGCAAAGCCGCGCTGTCCAGCACGTGCCAACTGCTGCCTGTTTCTGTGCACTGCCCCTCGGCGCTGGCAGGTAGGTGCAATGCCTGCAGCACACCGAGGGCAGATCTCCTGCACAGCCTGCTCCTTGTCTCTGCAGTGACGTGGTCTGAAGACGAGCTGCGCCCGAACAGTGCTGCCCAGCACTTCCCATGAGGAAAAGAGCACAGTTAATGCCCTGTCCAGCTATCGCTTGTCTGGTCATTGGCTCCAGTTAAACAAAACCACTCTGCATAAACAAAAGGCTTAAGTTTAATTTCTCATTGCAAGAGTGACATTGAAGTACAATGGTGTGGAAGTGGGCTCTCCTGTATGCTGTATTACTTCAACAGTCCCATTTACAAACGCTGGTAAGGTGTCAAGATAAAAGCCATGCAGTAAGCATATGGACCTAGGATTTGATAATTCACTTTAAAAGCTGTTGAAAGAGCTCTGTTACTCAAGTCTTGTTCTTTCATGTAAGACAATGATATCACCGCTCTCAGAATCCATGCCATTTTAAGAAAAGCTGCTTTTTCCCCCCAATTTATACTACCTGATCACTTGTACAAGAGCAGCATTACCAGTGGCAGATATTCTTCAGACCATTGACTTTTTTTTTAAAAAACTAGAATAGCAAGAATCAGAAAGCTCTAGCTGGAATACCTCAGATTTAAGTAGCGTTTGCTTCAACTACATATATTAGCTATATCTAACGTATTAGCTAGCATCCAGGTCTGCGGCCCCCAGCACAAGAAGGACAAGGACCTGTTGGAGTGGGTCCAGAGGAGGGCCATGAGGATGATCAGAGGGCTGGAGGACCTCTCCTGTGAAGACAGGCTGAGAGAGCTGGGGATGTTCAAATTCTTCACTCAGAGGGTAGTGAGGCACTGGCACAGGTTGCCCAGAGAAACTGCGGATGGCCCATCCCTGGCAGTGCTCAAGGCTAGGCTGGATGGGGCTTTGGGAAACCTGATCTAGTGGGTGGCATCCCTGCCCATGGCAGGGGGTTGGAACTGGGTGGTCTTTAAGGTCCTTTCCACCCCAAGCCATTCTATGATTCTGTGATTAAAACTTTTTTGCATC